>NC_057797.1:566368555-566684669 GCF_018294505.1 Triticum aestivum | reverse complement strand
GAAGAGACAGACCCGGAAGCCGGGGGTCTTGAGGGCGTCGGCGATAGGCAGGTACACGTACTCCGCCTCGCCGCCCGCCATCGATGGAACCGCGCCTCCCTCGCGCTCTGCCGCCGCTGACGACGACGCCTCCATAGTGGTGTTTTGTGCGTTACCGAGTGACGGAACGGACACGTAGCGAGTGTGGCTTGGCATTTGTAACTCGAAATTTCAATACTCGCTCCTGTTAGGAATTAATTAAATGGTAGATTCTTTTACGGGGGAAAAGCAATTCATTGATCAAGTAATAATGGTTTTACAATCATCTAGAATAGTGTTGCTAATCTCCGGTGGTACATTAGCCAGGCTGTACGTTGTTGTCCTCGCTCAACTGCTGCCATTGCATGTGCAGCCTTGTTCTGTGTACGACTGATCTTTCGAACATGAGTTTGTCGTTCTTTGAGCATGCCAACGATTTCAGCAACTTGGTACATGTTTCTAAATTAATCTACTGTCCCGGCGTTGATGAGAGAGACGATCTCTGTGCAGTCGGTCTCTACCACCAATGGTGCTTGGGACCAGTGCAAGAACAGTCGCAGTCCTTCCTCGCATGCTGCAAGCTCAGCCTCGAGTGGACCATGGCAATTGAAGAGCCATCTACAGGCAGCAAAGATGACACGTCCTTTGTGATCGCGTAGTATCAATGTCGGCACCAGCTTCATCAATTGTTGCAACAAAGGAGCCATCAGTATCCCGACAAGCTTGTGCCGACGTCCTGCTCATATGACATGCAATCAAGTTCGCCGGTCGTTTCCCTTTAGCTATATTCATCCGTGGGTAGTGTTTGATCATCAACAGAGAATCAACATACTCACATAGGAACCTTCTCGACGCTATGATGGGAATCATTGGCTTGCCATGAGTTAGTTCATTGTGCACATGCCATACACGCCATAAGATCATGAGAACTAGCATTTGTTGTGTTCCATTCAATTCTTGGAGCAACATGAGCAACCAGTCAGGTTCAGAGTTCCTGAGGGCCTCCTCGGCGGGCAATTGCCACACACTCCTCATTCCAGTCCATAGATTTGATTAATCTTTGCTACTCCTTCTGTATCTAGATAAATCTAAGACAAATAATATGAATAGGAGGGGTAGTAGTATGTCATTGTTGGAAATATGCCCTAGAGATAATAATAAAATGGTTATTATTATATTTCCTTGTTCATGATAATTGTCTATTGTTCATGCTATAATTGTGTTATCCGAAAATCGTAATACATGTGTGAATACATAGACCATAACATGTCCCTAGTAAGCCTCTAGTTGACTAGCTCGTTGATCAATAAATGGTTACGGTTTCTTGACCATGGACATTGGATGTCATTGATAACGGGATCACATCATTAGGAGAATGATGCGATGGACAAGACCCAATCCTAAGCATAGCACAAGATCGTGTAGTTCGTCTGCTAAAGCTTTTCTAATGTAAGTATCATTTCCTTAGACCATGAGATTGTGCAACTCCCGGATACCGTAGGAATGCTTTGGGTGTGCCAAACGTCACAACGTAACTGGGTGGCTATAAAGGTGCACTACGGGTATCTCCAAAAGTGTCTGTTGGGTGACACGAATCGAGACTGGGATTTGTCACTCCGTATGACGGAGAGGTATCTCTGGGCCCACTCGGTAATGCATCATCATAATGAGCTCAATGTGTCTAAGCAGTTAGTCACGGGATCATGCATTACAGAACGAGTAAAGTGACATGCCGGTAACGAGATTGAACGAGGTATCGGGATACCGACGATCGAATCTCAGGCAAGTAACGTACTGATTGACAAAGGGAATTGTATACGGGATTAATTGAATCCTCGACATCGTGGTTTATCCGATGAGATCATCATGGAGTATGTGGGAGCCAACATGGGTATCCAGATCCCGCTGTTGGTTATTGGCCGGAGAGACGTCTCGGTCATGTCTGCATGACTCCCGAACCCATAGGGTCTACACACTTAAGGTTCGATGACGCTAGGGTTATAGGGAAAGTTTGTACGTGGTTACCGAATGTTGTTCGGAGTCCCGGATGAGATCCCGGACGTAACGAGGAGTTCCGGAATGGTCCCGAGACAAAGATTTATATATGGGAAGTCCCTATTCGGTCGCCGGAAGTGTTCGGGGGTTTATCGGTATTATACCGGGACCACCGAAAGGGTTCTGGGGGTCCACCGGGAGGGTCCACCTGCCCTGGAGGGCCCTATGAGCTGAATATGGAGGGGGAACCAACCCCTATGTGGGCTGGGTGCCAAACCCCCTAGGGCCCATGCGCCTAGGGTTTGGGGGAACCCTAAAGGGGGCGCCCCCTTGGCTTGGGGGGGGCAAGCATCACCCCCTTGGTCGCCGCCCCCCTCTAGATCCATCCGGAGGGGGCCGCCCCCCTCTCCCTTGCCCCTATAAATAGAGGGGAGGTGGGAGGGCAGCGGGACCACATCCAAGGCGCAGCCCTCCTCCTCCCCAACACCTCCTCCTCCTCCCGCAAAGCTTGGCGAAACCCTGCCGGAGTACCACGCTGCTCCAACACCACCACGCCGTCGTGCTGCTGTTGGAGTTGTCTTCCCCAACCTCTTCCTCTCTCCTTGCTGGATCAAAGCGTGGGAGACGTCATCGGGCTGCACGTGTGTTGAACGCGGAGGCGCCGTTGTTCGGCGCTTGGATCGGAATCAACCGTGATCTGAATCGCCACGAGTACGACTCCCTCATCCGCGTTCTTGTAACGCTTCCGTATCACGATTTTCAAGGGTATGAAGATGCACTCCTCCCTCTCTCGTTGCTAGTTTCTCTATAGATTGATCTTGGTGATGCGTAGAAATCTAACATTCTTAAGAAGTTGCTCCCCACTTTTACCTATTCTCTCGCCATGCACACCGTCCACATCAGCTTTATGCCACATCATCAATCAGTTTGCAAAATCAGCCAATCCTACGGCCCCATTATCTTAACATGCACACTGTTTACGTCATCATCGTGCCACATAAGCTTTAACAGACAGCGGTGGAAAAAGTCTGACTTTTGCCCTCCCGCAGGGCCGCCGCTCATCCAGCACAAGGCAACCCAATCTGCCCGCCTTCCAAGCACACGATCGCCAGTTCTCCCGCATAGGCGATCCTAATTCCCAACCCGGTCTGACACCGCTGGAGCGTTGCCCTTCCTCCTCCTCCCGTTGCGCGCTGCGCCGACGGTGACCATGCCTCCACCGTGCCCAACATGTGTGCCACCGCTCCTGTACGTCCCTCCTCCGCCCGGCTAAATCCCACCGCGCCATGTCCGCCCCTCATAGTTGCGCGTGCCACCCGTCCACCACCACGCGCTGCCGCCCGTCCACCGCCGCGCGCTTCTGCCATCCGCCGTCTGTTTCGGTCGACCGGCGGCTGCCAGACGCCGGTACGACGTCTCCTGGGCGCGGTTCCATTGCTGTTGCCCCAGGCCGTCAAGGAGCAAGACAAATCGGGCTGGCGCACCTGTTTGTCTGCTGTGAGCCTCTAGGCGCAGTTGCGACACGAGTCGTCCATCGTTTGGTCACCGGGGACCCATAATGTCAGATCGTGGACGAGTCAGCATGTCGTTTTTAGCAATAATCAAGCATGCCTTCTCACGTTCTCTGCAACGCTTCCTCCAACCATCCCCAAATTCATCGTTCGTTCTTCTCTTCACAACGAGCATCTCATCCGGTCATCAACCGTTGCAACCGCGAGGGGTTGGCAAGGTAATGGCCTGACACAGCCGCATAGATGTCATACTAGGTGAGTACCTCTCCGGTCGCATCCACCTCTACTCTGCTCAAACAGTTTGGACAACCACGGTGACCTCCTCAACGACATCGTCCTCCTCTGTCTGAATCCCGCCACGTAAGAGTGATTAGTATTTCTTGATTTCAGTCAGTTGTTGAGCCTATCTGGCTACCCAAGCATACACCAATACTGCCGTCAAGCATACACCAATATTGTTGTCAAGTTATACTACAATTACTAGCAGTTGTCCCTCTTCAGGTAACAAATTGTATATGTTTGTAACCTTCATTTGCTGGTGGATGATTGGCAATGTATTATGTATTTAGATATATGATTCTGAATTATAAGTGTACCTCTGCAATAGTATTTTCCCCCGTGAGAGCAAAGATCAATCTATACACTGCAACAAAACTTAAGTTTCTCCATGCCCTTTCTGTTTTCAGATTTTGCAGAGAGGGGAAACAGAGCATGTTGAATGGAGATTGCCAAGGAAATAGGTAAAATAAAATTTCATCCAAGATTTATTTATTAATGGATGGGTTGTCCTGCCTATACACTAGAGATGGTGAGTCTGATTTGCCTAAGAAGTTGTCTGGCAGTGTTGTGATATCTCTCTAATGTCCATTCAAGTACTTGGTGAATAGGTATTGCACCATATTTGAGGGTAAGATCGCCTATATCCATGACTAAGCTTTCTTCATTTTAGTACTATTGAACTATATATTTATTTTGCTTAGTTTGTGTTTGCAAATTTTTATCAAACTACCTGATGGTCGTATATTTCATAATGCCTATGTTGTTTGTTGTAAGACAAACACTAAAGCATTGTAAGAGAATGTTGGCATGACTTCTCCTATTTTATAGATCCTTTTTATGAGACATATTTCTTTGTTTCAGTGTAGTACTCTTAAACATAGAGATCTTATATATGTAAAACAAGTATTATTTCCTTATTTTACAGTTGCATGATCTATTTCTGCCCATTTGAACTTGCCTAACTAAAAAAAGTCTATCTCTGTCCATTTGAACTTGCTTATGCACAACACAAGTTCCCGCTGCAACGCGCGGGGAATCTTCTAGTTTTTTTTTAATTTCTGCAACGATCCCTAACAGTGGCATCATGAGCTAGGTCTATGCGTAGTTTCAATGCACGAGTAGAACACAAGTTGTTGTGGGCGTTGATTTTGTCAATTTACTTGCCGTTAGTAGTCTTATCTTGATTCGGCGGCATCGTGGGATGAAGCGGTCCGGACCGACCTTACACGTACGCTTACGTGAGACAGGTTCCACCGACTGACATGCACTAGTTGCATAAGGTGGCTAGCGGGTGTCTGTCTCTCCCACTTTAGTCGGATCGGATTCGATGAAAAGGGTCCTTATGAAGGGTAAATAGAAATTGGCATATCACGTTGTGGTTTTTGTGTAGGTAAGAAATGTTCTTGCTAGAAACCCATAGCAGCGACGTAAAAACATGCAACAACAATTAGAGGACGTCTAACTTGTTTTTGCAGGGTATGCTATGTGATGTGATATGGCCAAAAGAATGTGATGAATGATATATGTGATGTATGAGATTGATCATGTTTTTGTAATAGGAATCACGACTTGCATGTCGATGAGTATGACAACCGGCAGGAGCCATAGGAGTTGTCTAAATTATGTATGACCTGCATGTCACTGAAAACGCCTTGTAATTACTTTACTTTATCGCTAACCGTTAGCCATAGTAGTAGAAGTAATAGTTGGCGAGACAACTTCATGAAGACATGATGATGGAGATCATGATGATGGAGACCATGGTGTCATGCCGGTGATGATGATGATCATGGCGCCCCGAAGATGGAGATCAAAAGGAGCAAAATGATATTGGCCATATCATGTCACTATTTGATTGCATGTGATGTTTATCATGTTTTACATCTTATTTGCTTAGAACGACGATAGCATAAATAAGATGATCTCTCGCAATAATTTTAAGAAAGTGTCCCCCTAACTGTGCACCGTTGCTAAGGTCCGTTGTTCCGAAGCACCACGTGATGATCGGGTGTGATATGTTCTAATGTTCGCATACAACGGGTGTAAGCCAGGTTTACACACGTAATACACTTAGGTTGACTTGACGAGCCTAGCATGTACAGACATGGCCTCGGAACACGAAAGATCGAAAGGTCGAACATGAGTCGTATAGAAGATACGATCAACATGAAGATGTTCACCAATGATGACTAGTCCGTCTCACGTGATGATCAGACACGACCTAGTTGACTCGGATCATGTATCACTTAGATGACTAGAGGGATGTCAATCTGAGTGGGAGTTCATTAAATAATTTCATTAGATGAACTTAATTATCATGAACATAGTCTAAAACTTTGCAATATGTCTTGTAGATCAAATGGCCCATGCTCATGTTGCCCTCAACTTCAACGCGTTCCTAGAGAAAACCAAGCTGAAAGACGATGGCAGCAACTACACGGACTGGGTCCGTAACCTGAGGATTATCCTCATAGCTGCCAAGAAAGCATATGTCCTTGAAGCACCGCTAGGTGACGCACCTGTTTTCCCAGCAACTCAAGACGTTATGAACGCCTGGCAGTCGCGTAGTGATGATTACTCCCTGGTTCAGTGCGGCATGCTTTACAACTTAGAACCGGGGCTCCAAAAGCGTTTTGAGCAACACGGAGCATATGAGATGTTCCAAGAGCTGAAAATGGTTTTCCAAGCTCATGCCCGAGTCGAGAGATATGAATTCTCCGTCAAGTTCTATAGTTGTAAGATGGAGGAGAACAATTCTGTCAGCAATCACATACTCAAAATGTGTGGGTTATACAACCACTTGTCTCAACTGGGAGTCAATCTCCCGGATGACGCGGTCGTTGACAGAATCCTTCAGTCGCTTCCACCTAGCTACAAGAGCTTTGTGATGAACTTCAATATGCAGGGGATGAAAAATACCATTCCTGAGGTATATTCAATGCTGAAATTAGCAGAGGTGGAGATCAAAAAGGAACATCAAGTGTTGATGGTGAATAAAACCACTAAGTTCAAGAAAGGCAAGGGTAAAAAGAACTTCAAGAAGGACGGCAAGGGAGTTGCCGCGCCCGGTAAGCAAGCTGCCGGGAAGAAGCCAAAGAATGGACCCAAGCCTGAGACTGAGTGCTTTTATTGCAAGGGAAACGATCACTGGAAGCGGAACTGCCCCAAGTACTTAGCAGATAAGAAGGCCGACAATACCAAAGGTATATGTGATATACATGTTATTGATGTGTACCTAACCAGCGCTCATAGTAGCTCCTGGGTATTTGATACCGGTGTGGTTGCTCATATTTGTAACTCAAAACAGGAGCTGCGGAATAAGCAGAGACTGGCGAAGGACGAGGTGACGATGCGCGTCGAGAATGGTTCCAAGGTCGATGTGATCACCATCGGCACGCTACCTCTACATTTACCTATGGGATTAGTTTTAAACCTCAATAATTGTTATTTAGTGCCAGCTTTGAGCATGAACATTGTATCTGGATCTCGTTTAATGCGAGATGACTACTCATTTAAATCTGAGAATAATGGTTGTTCTATTTATATGAGAGATATGTTTTATGGTCATGCCCCGCTGGTCAATGGTTTATTCCTATTTAATCTGGAACGTGATGGTACACATATTCATAGTGTGAATGCCAAAAGATGTATGGTTGATAATGGTAGTCCCACATACTTGTGGCACTGCCGCCTTGGTCACATTGGTGTCAAATGCATGAAGAAACTCCATGCAAATGGACTTTTGGAGTCTCTTGATTATGAATCATTTGACACGTGCGAACCATGCCTCATGGGCAAAATGACCAGGACTCCGTTCTCCGGAACAATGGAGCGAGCAACCAACTTATTGGAAATCATACGTACTGATGTGTGCGGTCCAATGAGCATTGAGGCTCGCGGTGGTTATCATTATGTTCTCACCCTCACTGATGACTTAAGTAGATATGGATATGTCTATTTAATGAAACACAAGTCTGAGACCTTTGAAAAATTCAAGAAATTTCAGAGTGAGGTTGAGAATCAACGTGACAGGAAAATAAAGTCCTTACGATCAGATCGTTTGGGAGAATATTTGAGTCAGGAATTTGGCACGCACTTAAGGAAATGTGGAATTGTTTCACAACTCACGCCGCCTAGAACACCTCAGCGTAATGGTGTGTCCGAACGTCGCAATCGCACTCTATTGGATATGGTGCGATCTATGATGTCTCTTACCGACCTACCGCTATCATTTTGGGGTTATGCTTTAGAGACTGCCGCATTCACTTTAAATAGGGCTCCATCGAAATCCGTTGAGACGACACCGTATGAATTATGGTTTAGGAAGAAACCTAAGATGTCGTTTCTAAAAATTTGGGGATGCGATGCTTATGTCAAGAAACTTCAACTTGAAAAGCTCGAACCCAAGTCGGAAAAATGCAACTTCATAGAATACCCTAAGGAAACTATTGGGCATACCTTCTACCTCAGATCCGAAGGCAAGATCTTTGTTGCCAAGAATGGATCCTTTCTAGAGAAAGAATTTCTCTCGAAAGAAGTAAGTGGGAGAAAAGTAGAACTTGATGAGGTACTGCCTCTTGAACCGAAAAGTGGCGCAGCTCAAGAAAATGTTTATATGGTGCCTGCACCAACTAGAGAGGAAGTTAATGATGATGATCATGAAACTTCTGATCAAGTTTCTACTGAACTTCGTAGGTCCACAAGGACACGTTCCGCACCAGAGTGGTACGGCAACCCTGTCCTAGAAATCATGTTGTTAGACAACGGTGAACCTTCGAACTATGAAGAAGCGATGGCGGGCCCGGATTCCAACAAATGGCTGGAAGTCATGAAATCCGAGATAGGATCCATGTATGAAAACAAAGTATGGACTTTGACTGACTTGGCCGATGATCGGTGAGGGAGTCCTGGATTAGGGGGTGTTCGGGTAGCCGGACTATACCTTCAGCCGGACTCCAGGACTATGAAGATACAAGATTGAAGACTTCGTCCCGTGTCCGGATGGGACTTTCCTTGGCGTGGAAGGCAAGCCTGGCGATGCGGATATTCAAGATCTCCTACCATTGTAACCGACTCTATGTAACCCTAACCCTATCCGGTGTCTATATAAACCGGAGGGTTGTAGTCCGTAGGCAATCAACTCCATACACAACAATCATACCATAGGCTAGCTTCTAGGGTTTAGCCTCCGTGATCTCGTGGTAGATCTACTCTTGTACTACCCATATCATCAATATTAATCAAGCAGGAGTAGGGTATTACCTCCATCGAGAGGGCCCGAACCTGGGTAAAAAACATCGTGTCCCTTGTCTCCTGTTACCATCCGGCCTTGACGCACAGTTCGGGACCCCCTACCCGAGATCCACCGGTTTTGACACCGACATTGGTGCTTTCATTGAGAGTTCCTCTGTGCCGTCACAATCAGGAAGGATGCCTCCTCTTGTCTTTAAAGACGGCGCCGTTGCTAAGGGAGCCTTGGCTGTCGGCCAAACCCTCCAGCTAGGTGGTTTTCTCATGACCGCCTGTTCGGCTGTTGCGCCGACGGTGACCTCTCGGGTCATCAAAAGCAACCTATACGTCAGCTCGGAGCTCGTCGAGCAGCTAGATCCAATGGAGCTCTCTTCCGTAAACGAGCTCTTGGATCGCATCGCCGCCCTGGGGGTCGCTACGGATTACGACCAGGTTGGGCTTAAACTCGATCTAAGAGAAATTAACTCTCCCCAAGTCACCCACCATGTTGCCGTGGTAGAGGCGTAGTGCGGTGACCCTTCATCTATTTTAGGGACTAGTTACGTCCGAATTCCCGACTCCTCCAAGCCGGATACCCGCGGAGAGGAGGATGTAACTCAAGACCTGAGCTTAGGATCAGGCAACGGGCTAGATTCGTTGGACAACATCCAAGAATCCGAACTTCGGAGTTCGGAAACTCTTCGGCCTCCGAATCTTGGATTGGGTGAGGTTTCAGATTCAATGACACCCGCCCACCCGAACATAAGCGATCTCTCCCAAATCAGGCAGAGGCCCGAGGAAATAGTACATCATTACTGGGCCAGATTCCTCCTGGTTATGAACAGGATAAAGGATTGCCGCGAGGGAGACGCAATCTCTATTTTCTGCAGTAATTGCACGGACGAGGGAATCCTTAACGCCGTAAGTCATCGTGATATTAGACGCTTCGCTGACTTGGCGTCCATAGTACAAAAATACTATGCGATGGAAAGTGCCTGGAAAACCGAAATAAATTTTTAGGATAATCCGGCCTTGAATAGTAATCCCGTCCGAACTAAGAGGGTGCATCATCATAGGACACCCGGGATAAATACCAAAAAGCCAAAACCCTCTACAGGGCATGGAACCGTACTGGAAAGGTGGCTTAATGGACCCTGTAGAATTCACAGTACAGAGGACGCCACACCAACTCACGGCCTTAGAGCATGTTGGATACTCCGGCAGGTGGCCAAAATTGGCGTGGACCTCTTAATCCTGGAGGCCGCAGAAAGCCAGCCCGAGGACACCAGTACCGTTCTCACAGTCTTCGAGACTTTCGCATCAAACAATATGCGAAAAAGAACACTCCGCAGCCTCGCCGAAGTCTATCAAGTTGCAGCAATAAATCCATGGAGCGACACTGCTATTACCTTCAATGCAAGAGATGAACCTAGATTCCGAACAGCCCGAGCACCAGCCGCATTGGTCCTCAGTCCCATAGTGGATGGCTTTCGCCTCAAGAAGGTGCTCATGGATGGAGGCAGCGGACTGAACCTCATTTATGAGGAAACCCTTCAAAAAATGGAAATAGACTGGAACCGCATCGAGTGAAGCAGCACAACCTTTAGAGGAATAATCCCCAGTTGGGAAGCGCGCTGCACAGGAAAAATCACACTAGATGTGGTGTTCGGCACGCCGGATAATTACAGGTCCGAAGAAGTCATGTTTTAGGTGGCCCCGTTTAAGAGCGGACATCACGCTTTACTAGGGCGGGAAGCATTCACAATCTTCCAAGCAATACCCCATTACGGGTACATGAAGCTTAAGATGCCCGGGCCGAATGGAATTATCACTCTAGCTAGTGATCCGGACATAGCACTCCGCGCCGAAAACAAGACGGCCGCATTAGCCCTTGAGGCACTATCCGAAGCCTTAGCGGCCGAGGAACTGACTGCGCTGCGCTCCACGGTTAACAGGGATGATGTGATACTCGATAAGAGATCCAAATCCACATCCTTCAAGCCAGCTGACGAAATAGTCAAAATCCAGGTCCATCCAACGGACCCCAATAAAACAACGTCCATCAGGGCACGACTGAACCCTGATGTAGACGCCGCACTGCGAGAGTTCCTACGAGAGAACTGGGACATTTTCGCCTGGCACCCTTCAGACATGCCAGGGATCCCACGCAGGCTGGCCGAACACAGCTTAAATATCCTAAAAGGATTCAAACCTGTCAAACAATCCCTTCGGTGTTTTTCTGAACCCAAGAGACAGGCTATGGGAGAGGAGCTAGCCAAGCTATTGGAGGCCGGATTCATTAGAGACATAAAACATCCGGACTGGCTAGCAAACCTGGTGATGGTACCAAAGAAGGACAAATCCTGGCGCCTGTGTGTCGATTTTAAAGACCTTAACAAGGCTTGACCAAAGGATCCCTTCCCCCTCCCCTGCATCGATCAAATTATCGATGCCACCGCAGGACACGATTCGTTGTGCTTCCTCGACGCATACTCCGGATACCATCAAATCAAGATGGCAGAATCAGACCAAGCTGCAACAACATTCATCACACCATACGGCCCATTCCACTTCAACACAATGCCCTTCGGGCTGAAAAACGCCGGCGCAACATATCAACGCATGATCCAGACATGTCTAGCAAACCAGATCGGCAAAAGAGTGGAGGCGTATGTGGATGACGTGGTCATCAAATCAAGACATGTCGAATCTCTAATAGATGACTTGAGGCTTACATTCGATAACCTCCGAAAATATGACATCAAGCTCAACCCGGAAAAATGCGTCTTTGGCGTTCCAGCCGGAAAGCTCTTGGGCTTCATTGTATCCGGTAGAGGAATTGAAGCAAATCCAGCCAAGATCCGAGCTTTGTCACAATTGGATATCCCAAAGGACCTCAAACAAATACAAAAATTAACCGGATGCGTGGCGGCTTTAAGCCGCTTCATCTCTCACTTGGGAGAAAAGGCACTACCCCTTTATCGCCTCCTTCGGCGCACCGAACACTTCGAGTGGACAGAGGCCGCCACGGTCGGACTTGAGGAAATAAAAGCCATATTGGCAACAAACCCAGTCCTGGCCGCGCCGAACACCGGCGAACCAATGTTATTGTACATTGCAGCAACACATCAAGTTGTCAGCGTAGTGCTCGTTGTCGAGCAGGAAACGGATGGACACAAATTCCCCCTTCAAAGGCCGGTCTACTACGTATCCACTGTCCTCACTCCATGCAAATCACGGTACCCGCATTATCAAAAGATCACATACGCGGTATTCATGGCATCCCGGAAGCTACGACACTACTTTCAAGAGTGTTCCATAACAGTAGCCTCGGAAGTACCACTCAACGATATTATCAACAACCGCGACGCAATGAGCCGGATTGCAAAATGGGCCATCGAGCTTCTCCCGTTCGATATAACGTATAAGCCACGGCGAGCTATTAAATCGCAAGTTTTGGCCGACTTCGTCGCAGAATGGACGGAGGCCGAGCTCCCTAAAGAGTACGGCACATATTCAAACTGGATTATGCATTTCGACGGCTCCAAAATGTTGGCCGGACTGGGGGCTGGCATCGTCCTGACGTCCCCCACAGGAGACACAGTCCAATATGTGCTCCAGATCATGTAGATGGATTCCAACAATGCAGCCGAATATGAGGCCCTCCTACATGGTCTCCGGATAGCAGTATCCATGGGTATCCAACGCCTAGAGGTACGCGGGGATTCAAACCTTGCGATATCCCAAATAAATGGAGACTTCGACGCCAAGGACCCAAAAATGGCAGCTTACCGCAACGCCGTCCTAAAAATGTCAGCTCAGTTCGAAGGGCTGGAGTTTCACCATATAGCCCGAGAAAACAATCAAGCAGCGGACGTCCTGGCACGCATCGGAGCAAAACGCGATGCAGTCCCCCCCAACATCTTTTTGGAAAGATTGTTCAAGCCATCCGTAGCATGGGAGGGGGAACCCGCAAATAACAGCCCAGACCCAGCCACACCACTCGACGCCGAACAATCTGACACAATTGGAGGGTCTGCCAATGAAATTACACCTTCAGCCCACGTAATAATGGCGGTCATCGCCCCGTGGACAGAACCATTCCTAGCCTACCTTACTAGGCAGGAACTCCCGGAGGACCAAAACGAGGCCCGCTGCATAGTGCGGCGATCTAAAGCCTATAGAGTCCATGAGGGAGAGCTTTATAAGAAAAGCACTACCGGAGTCCTTCAAAGGTGCATCTCCGAAGAGGAAGGGCGGAACCTTCTGGCTGAAATTCATGCCGGACTCGGTGGTCACCACGTCGCTGCTCGGTCCCTTGTTAGCAAGGCTTTCCGTACAGGCTTTTATTCGCCGACGGCTCGGGCAGACGCTCAGGACCTAGTCCAACGATGCGATGGTTGCCAACTTTTTGCCAACCAAAGCCATATGCCACCCACCGCACTCCAAACTATACCCATCACCTGGCCTTTTGCGGTCTGGGGGCTTGACATGGTCAGACCCCTTAAAGGTGGGACCGATAGGAAAAAATACTTACTGGTCATGGTGGATAAATTCACCAAATGGATAGAAGCCAAGCCTGTTAAAACGGACGAATCCGGACCTGTGATAGACTTCATATCCGGGGTTGTACACCGTTATGGCGTCCCCCATAGCATCATAACCGATAACGGTACAAACTTTACCACCGACGAGGTAAAACTCTGGTGCAAAAACATGGGCATCAAGCTCGATTATGCTTCCGTCTATCACCCACAAACCAACGGCCAGGTCGAACGTGCAAATGGTCTTATTATGAGCGGCATTAAACCCAGACTGGTGCGGTCCCTCAAGGAATCTAACACGCACCGGGTAGAGGAGCTCGACTCCGTGCTATGGGGGCTGCGGACCACGCCAAATCGCACCACCGGATACACACCATTTTTTATGGTGTACGGCGCAGAGGCAGTTCTGCCCTGCGACATAATTCATGACTCACCTAGAGTGCGCATGTACGAAGAAAGAGAAGCCGAGCTTGATCGGCAGGACAACTTGGACGCCCTAGAGGAGGAGCGCGACGTGGCAAAAGCCCGTTCCACATTTTATCAACAGCAGGCCCGAAGATATCAAAGCAGAGAAGTACGGGCCAAAAATTTACAATGTTGGCGAACTAGTTCTACGCCTGCCGGATAAGAAAAAGGACAAACTCAAGCCCAAGTGGGAAAGTCCATTCATAATCGACCAAGTCCTTACTGGCGGGGCGTACCGCCTGCGAGATGCGTCGGACAACCGACTCGAGCTGAACCCGTGGAACGCCACCCGCCTCCGAAGATTCTATGCCTAGCGCCGGACTCTGTGTTCGTCTCCTTCCTCTGTCCATTTTTTGTATTTTTCTGTCTTACATTTCTCTCCTTCCCCTCTTTTCTTTTATAGCCCTTAAAGGCTCATCTAGTGACGCGCCACTCGCGCTCATTAAACCTGGGGGCTTCTTTAACAGAAGCTTATTTATACGGGCTTCATCCCCAACACATGCGTCAAACTTCCGCATGTACCTTTTTCTTCACCATTATATGCATCGATATGACTTAAGTTTTGGCCAAGCTGGGTTGCCTGACTCCTGTGCTTACCCCTACGTTCCCGATTGTTCGGCTAGGTGGTAAAGGGAGCACCTCTGCGATTGTTACTGCCGGGTCAGCCGGATGTGTACCTCAGACTGGGTGAAGCCGAAAGCTAGCGTTCTTAAGGGAATATTCGGTCAGTGAGATAAAAGATGATCTTTTTACTCATTTTATGCGCCCCCAGATGCTTTTTTCTGCGTCTTTTTACGCAGTCCGGACATGCACTTTTGGGCATGCCTCCCAGCGAAAGGAACCCCTAACGGAACTATTCTCTCTGGAAGATGTTTCTTACTAACCATGTAATATAACATAACTAGTTGGGCACTTGTCTGATAAAGCACTAATGACCCCTACGCCTGGTCTCCACGCATACCACGGTTCTTATATAACCGCTATGGTATTCGGACACACTCCGGACCGTCAGGTCCCGAGGTTGAAGCGAAAAGGTCGGCAACGACAAACGATCTACAATCCGGCTAGAAGGCATTACACATGTCAATTCAAAATTACATAGTCATTCTGACTAATTGTATTCCTCTTCTATACCATCTAACATGTTGTCTAGTTTACAGTCCTGCTGGGAATACTTCGCGGTCAACTCTACTTGGCCGTATACTAAGCTCACAGGGATCTCCTTCCCGTCAGGCCCCACTGGTCCGACCTCGGCCATGTGGTTTGGGTCAGACTTCGTAAAACGGGTCTTCACCATGGCCCTGGCTTCCCTAGCGGCTTGTCGGCAGGCCGATATCTTCCACAACCGGAAGCGCCGCCGAGCTCCCTTCAGCTTCTCCGCAAGCTCTCCAAGGCCCTTGGGCATGGAGTGGGCAGGCCATAAGGCTTGGGCAACACCTCGCATCGCCTGCCGAATTCGCTCGTGCAGTTGCATGAGTTCGGGAAGAAGGTCACCCGTAGAACCGGGCATCTCCTCTGCAGGACGACCTGTGAGCATACCTACAGACATTACTCTGTTAGTCGACTTCCTCGCCGAACTCTTTTTTCAAAGTTCGTTCAAGCACTTACTAAATATGCCGCGTCGAAGCCGCTGATTCTCCTTCGTGGAGTCCGACAGCTAGCCACGAACATCTTTAAGTTCGACGTCCAGCCTGGTGTTGGCATCCTGAAGATCATTCTTCTCCCGCCTCACCTTTGTCAACGTACTCTCACCGGCCTTTAGCCGGCGTAGGAGTTGTTGCTTTTCCGGATCGAGTCCGGCGCCATCTGCAACATGACTTGTCAGATTTGCACCCACACCGCACAATACTAATCTTTCGAAGTGTATCTTACCTGAGGGGGTCTCTTTGGGCTCCCCTGCTGCGGCTAGTGCGGCCTCTAGTTGGGCCTTGCACTTTTCCAGCTCCTGGGACAGTACAGTATTCTTCTCTGTAAGAACCTGCATATTAAATGATCCTTAAATCAGTTGCTCTAACTGTTTCAAGTCTCGGGGCCTACTGGTATATATATATTTGACCAAAATTTTCTTACCCGTATGTCTTTTACATACTGCTCCGTGGCTCTGGCTAAACCGTTTTGAGCGGCACGGAGGTACGCATCTCCCGAATTAAAGGCATCTAAAGCCTCCTGGGAGAAACAAGCGTCGCGTAGAACTGTCCGGCGATGCCTGTGGTTCATGGCACTCCCCACTTCAGAATTTGTGGCAGACAGCCTGTCCGCATCCTCTGTCGAAGGAGCGTCCGGTGCGCGCCTTGTGCTCGCCTCCGCTTCCTGGCCAGACGTTGGAGCCTGGCTGGTGGAGGCGCGATTGGCAACCTCTCCGGATGTAGTCCGGCGAGGTCTCTTCGTTCTGAAGATAACACGAATGTTAATATGCCCTGACAGAATAACACCAAGGAAACAGAGGGTGTGCTATACCTTTGCGCCGACATCTTAGTCCGGACTGCATTCCTTTTTGCCCCACGGGGTCCTGCGGCCCCTCGTTGGCTAGCCGCCGCAGGTTCGGCCTCCTGCCTCGGAAATCTCCCCTGCAAAACACGGTTGTCGTTAGAAACACCGGAATACGTGAGAGTGGAATCTCTCTCAAGGGAATGAGACTCCGGTTTCTGTCACCTGGGAGGCCGGGATTAACCCTGGGTAATCAGCCGTGATGGCTACCAAGGTATTGTCCTTGCTTAGCTGATGGAACACCCCGTCGATAAGCTCCACCGATATGTCCGGGTCCTCTTCGGAGTTCGGATCGAGGGACCGTTCTGGGTCCTCGGGCTGTGGAGGGCGGCTGTTTATATCCTTTACCTCCTGTCGTAGTTCATGCACTGAAGTCGTTAGACTACATATCTAACCGTGGGAGTATAAAACAAACGGGCAAGCGCAATTATTCACTTACCCAACTTGGAGGGTCGTACATAGTAAATCCGGCCTGCGGATTGACGCGGAGGAATTCCTCCTTTTCTCCCTTGTACAAAGAGGATAAGATCTTTACTAGGGCGGCGGCTGAGGCCGGCCCCTTACGACCGTAACGGGTGGCGTCATCCTCCCCGTTGAAATCCCACATGGGGTGGCCTCTATATTGAAGCGGCTGCACCCCCCGCATAATGCATGCGGCCATGACTCCAATCATGGTTAGTCTGGAATGAGCCAACAGTCTTATCCGGCCCATCAAGTAAAGGACGTCTCTGTCACTTTCTCTCTGAGAGCTCCGCGGACGCCAGCTCATGCGTTTCTTCAATGGAGCACTGTTGAACTCAGGGAGACCGGCCCGGATAGGGTCCGGTAGCGGGACGCCATCTATATAAAACCATTTCGAAGGCCAGTCCTCGGATGCCTTCTTTGGGGTTCCGGATAGGTATCCGGTCCCGGCGATGCGCCATACTTCGGCTCCGCCCACTTGGTATATAGACCCCTTTTGAGAACGGGGCACCAGGCAGAATAACCTCTTCCACAGTGCGAAATGAGCCTCAACGCCTAAAAATAGCTCGCAAAGGGCGACGAAACCCGCAATATGCAATACGGAGGCGGGCGTGAGATTGTGCAGCTGGAGGCCGTAGAACTCCAGAAGCCCGCGGAGAAATGGATGAATTGGAAATCCCAGTCCCCTTATTAGATAGGGGACGAGGCACACCTGCTCTCCTTTAGAAGGATTGGGGGTGCTCTCCGCTTGTTTTCCGCCATTATAGGTGGCGAGACCGGCTCGGACCGGGACCATGTATGCCTGAGGGAGAAATCCCTTGGCCTGAAGTGACGCTAACTTGCTATGCGGGGTGGTGCAACTCTCCCAGTCCCCGGGTTTGGGACCGGAGGGGCGAGGGGAGGAGCTGCGACGGCTGGTCATGTTGGAATGGACCTTTGCTGGAAGCGCTCTAATGATCACTCGCGGAAAGGAGAAGATGTGGTTTGGACCTAAATCCCCATCCCGTTAAATAGGCGGCTCGTTTATACGGCTAGGGGTGTGGATGTAAAAACACCCTGGCTTTTCGCATTCGTTTGAACACGTGGAAGACGACCATTACTGGGCGTGGAAGCCGAGGAGCACTACATTACAAAAATCGGACATTATTCCTACAGGTACACAAGATTTGGAGAAGAACCCGCCTTGCAATGCCGAACAATCTGCGCGCCGGACTCGTCGTCATTGAAGCCTGGTTCGGGGGCTACTGAGGGAGTCCTGGATTAGGGGGTGTTCGGGTAGCCGGACTATACCTTCAGCCGGACTCCAGGACTATGAAGATACAAGATTGAAGACTTCGTCCCGTGTCCGGATGGGACTTTCCTTGGCATGGAAGGCAAGTTTGGCGATGCGGATATTCAAGATCTCCTACCGTTGTAACCGACTCTATGTAACCCTAACCCTATCCGGTGTCTATATAAACCGGAGGGTTGTAGTCCGTAGGCAATCAACTCCATACACAACAATCATACCATAGGCTAGCTTCTAGGGTTTAGCCTCCGTGATCTCGTGGTAGATCTACTCTTGTACTACCCATATCATCAATATTAATCAAGCAGGAGTAGGGTATTACCTCCATCGAGAGGGCCCGAACCTGGGTAAAGAACATCGTGTCCCTTGTCCCTTGTTACCATCCGGCCTTGACGCATAGTTCGGGACCCCCTACCCGAGATCCGCCGGTTTTGACACCGACAATCGGCGAGCCATAGAAAATAAATGGATCTTTAAGAAGAAGACAGACGCGGATGGTAATGTGACCATCTATAAGGCTCGGCTTGTCGCTAAGGGTTATCGACAAGTTCAAGGGGTTGACTACGATGAGACTTTCTCACCCGTGGCGAAGCTGAAGTCCGTCCGAATCATGTTAGCAATTGCCACATTCTATGATTATGAGATATGGCAAATGGACGTCAAAACGACATTCCTTAATGGTTTCCTTAAGGAAGAATTGTATATGATGCAGCCAGAAGGTTTTGTCGATCCTAAGAATGCTGACAAGGTGTGCAAGCTCCAAACGCTCAATCTATGGGCTGGTGCAAGCATCTCGGAGTTGGAACATTCAATTTGATGAGGTGATCAAAGCGTTTGGGTTTACGCAGACTTATGGAGAAGACTGTGTTTACAAGAAAGTGAGTGGGAGCTCTGTAGCATTTCTCATATTATCTGTGGATGACATACTATTGATGGGAAATGATATAGAATTCTTGGAAAGCATAAAGGCCTACTTGAATAAGTGTTTTTCAATGAAGGACCTTGGAGAAGCTGCTTACATATTAGGCATCAAGATCTATAGAGACAGATCGAGACACCTCATTGGTCTTCCACAAAGCACGTTGAAAGATCATGGATGTCGCCTAGAGGGGGGGTGAATATGCATTTTAAAATAATTACGGTTTAGGCTTGAACAAATGCAGAATAAACCTAGCGGTTAATTTGTCAAGCACAAAATCTAAAACAGCTAGGCTCACCTATGTGCACCAACAACTTATGCTAAGCAAGATAAGCAACTATGAGATAGCAAGATATATGACCGAGGCACGCGGAGACGACGATGTATCCCGAAGGTCACACCCTTGCGGATGCTAATCTCCGTTTGGAGCGGTGTGGAGGCACAATGCTCCCCAAGAAGCCACTAGGGCCACCGTAATCTCCTCACGCCCTCGCACAATGCAAGATGCCGTGATTCCACTAAGGGACCCTTGAGGGCGGTCACCGAACCCGTACAAATGGCAACCCTTGGGGGCGGTCACTGCTACCTCTTTTAGCACCGCATTGGTTTTCCCCGAAGAGGAAGGGATGATGCAGCAAAGTAGCATAAGTATTTCCCTCAGTTTTTGAGAACCAAGGTATCAATCCAGTAGGAGGCTACACGCAAGTCCCTCG
Source organism: Triticum aestivum (assembly GCF_018294505.1). Classification (NCBI taxonomy): domain Eukaryota; kingdom Viridiplantae; phylum Streptophyta; class Magnoliopsida; order Poales; family Poaceae; genus Triticum; species Triticum aestivum. The sequence continues at coordinate 566,664,759 of NC_057797.1, read as the reverse complement.
TACCTGCACAAAACAAATAAATCCTCGCAACCAACGCAAATAGGGGTTGTCAATCCCTATAGGACCACTTACAAGAGTGAGATCTGATAGATATGATAAGATAATTTTTTTGGTATTTTTATGATAAAGATGCAAAGTAAAATAAAGGCAAAGTAAATAGCAAAGTAAATAACTAAGTAGTAGGAGATTGATATGATAAAGATAGACCCGGGGGCCATAGGTTTCACTAGTGGCTTCTCTCGAGAGCATAAGTATTCTACGGTGGGTGAACAAATTACTATTGGGCAATTGACAGAATTGAGCATAGTTATGAGAATATCTAGGTATGATCGTGTATATAGGCATCACGTCCGAGACAAGTAGACCGACTCCTGCCTGCATCTACTACTATTACTCCACTCATCGACCGCTATCCAGCATGCATCTAGAGTATTAAGTTAAAACAGAGTAACGCCTTAAGCAAGATGACATGATGTAGAGGGATAGACTCATGCAATATGAAGAAAAGCCCATCTTGTTATCCTCGATGGCAACAATACAATATGTGCCTTACTGCCCTTACTGTCACTGGGAAAGGACACCGCAAGATTGAACCCAAAGCTAAGCACTTCTCCCATTGCAAGAAAGATCAATCTAGTAGGCCAAACCAAACTGATAATTCGAAGAGACTTGCAAAGATAACCAATCATACATAAAAAGAATTCAGAGAAGATTCAAATATTATTCATAGATAGACTTGATCATAAACCCACAATTCATCGGTCTCAACAAACACACCGCAAAAAGAAGATTGCATCGAATAGATCTCCAGAAGAGAGGGGGAGAACATTGTATTGAGATCCAAAAAGAGAGAAGAAGCCATCTAGCTACTAACTATGGACCCGTAGGTCTGAAGTAAACTACTCACACTTCATCGGAGAGGCTATGGTGTTGATGTAGAAGCCCTTCGTGATCGATGCCCCCTCCGGCGGAGCTCCGAAACAGGCCCCAAGATGGGATCTCGTGGATACAGAAAGTTACGGCGACGGAATTAGGTTTTTGGCTCCGTATCTGATCGTTTGGGGGTACGTGGGTATATATAGGAGGAAGAAGTACGTCGGTGGAGCAACAGGGGGCCCACGAGGGTGGGGGCGCGCCTGGTAGGGTAGGGCGCGCCCCCCTACCTCGTGGCCTCCTGTTACGTGCCTTGACGTAGGGTCCAAGTCTCCTGAGTTGTATTAGGTGAGAAAATCACGTTCCCGAAGGTATCATTCCGTTTGGACTCCGTTTGATATTCCTTTTCTTCGAAACCCTAGAACAAGAAAAAAAAACAATTCTGGGTTGGGCCTCCAGTTAATAGGTTAGTCCCAAAAATAATATAAAAGTGGATAATAAAGCCCAATATTGTCCAAAACAGTAGATAATATAGCATGGAGCAATCAAAAATTATAGATACGTTGGAGATGTATCAAGCATCCCCAAGCTTAATTCCTGCTCGTCCTCGAGTAGGTAAATGATAAAAACAGAATTTTTGATGCGGAGTGCTACTTGGCATAATTTTAATGTAATTCTTCTTAATTGTGGTATGAATATTCAGATCCGAAAGATTCAAGACAAAAGTTCATATTGACATAGAAAATAATAATACTTCAAGCATACTAACAAAGCAATTATGTCTTCTCAAAATAACATGGCTAAAGAAAGTTATCCCTACAAAATCATATAGTCTGGCTATGCTCTATCTTCACCACACAGAATATTTAAATCATGCACAACCCCGATGACAAGCCAAGCAATTGTTTCATACTTTTGACATTCTCAAAACTTTTTCAATTTTCACGCAATACATGAGCGTGAGCCATGGATATAGCACTATAGGTGGAATAGAGTGGTGGTTGTGGAGAAGACAAAAAGGAGAAGATAGTCTCACATCAACTAGGCATATCAACGGGCTATGGAGATGCCCATCAATAGATATCAATGTGAGTGAGTAGGGATTGCCATGCAACGGATGCACTAGAGCTATAAGTATATGAAAGCTCAAAAATAAACTAAGTGGGTGTGCATCCAACTTGCTTGCTCATGAAGACCTAGGGCAATTTGAGGAAGCCCATCATTGGAATATACAAGCCAAGTTCTATAATGAAAAATTCCCACTAGTATATGAAAGTGATAACATGAGAAACTCTCTACTATGAAGATCATGGTGCTACTTTGAAGCACAAGTGTGGTAAAAGGATAGTAGCATTTCCCTTCTCTCTTTTTCTCTCTTTTTTCTTTTTTTTCTTGGGTCTTTTCTTTTTTTAAGGCCTGTTTTCTTTCTTTTTTTATTTTTATTTTTGTTCGGAGTCTCATCCTGACTTGTGGGGGAATCATAGTCTCCATCATCCTTTCCTCAATGGGACAATGGTCTAATAATGATGGTCATCACACTTTTATTTTTCTTACAACTCAACAATTACAACTCGATACTTAGAACAAAATATGCCTCTATATGAATGCCTCCGGCAGTGTACCAGGATATGCAATGACTCATGAGTGACATGTATGAAAGAATTATGAACGGCGGCTTTGCCACAAATACCATGCCAACTACATGATCATGCTAAGCAATATGACAATGATGGAGTGTGTCATAATAAACAGAACGGTGGAAAGTTGCATGGCAATATTTCTCGGAATGGCTATGGAAATGCCATAATAGGTAGGTATGGTGGCTGTTTTGAGGAAGGTATATGGTGGGTGTATGATACCGGCGAGAGGCGCGCGGTATTAGAGAGGCTAGCAAAGGTGGAAGGGTGAGAGTGCGTATAATCCATGGACTCAACATTACTCATAAAGAACTCATATAACTATTGCAAAAATCTACAAGTTATCAAAGCAAAGTATTACGCGCATGCTCCTAGGGGGATAGATTGGTAGGAAAAGACCATCGCTCGTCCCCGACCGCCACTCATAAGGAAGAAAATCAATAAATAAATCATGCTCCAACTTCATCACATAACGGTTCACCATACGTGCATGCTACAGGAATCACAAGCTTCAACACAAGTATTTCCAAATTCACAACTACTCAACTAGCATGACTTTAATATCACCATCTCCATATCTCAAAACAATTATCAAGTATCAAACTTCTCATAGTATTCAACACACTCATAAGAGAGTTTTATTATTAATCTTACATACCAAGCATATTAGGATTTTAAGCAAATTACCATGCTATTAAGACTCTCAAAATAATCTAAGTGAAGCATGACAGATCACTAGTTTCTATAAAACAAATCCACCACCGTGCTCTAAAAGATATAAGTGAAGCACTAGAGCAAAATTATATAACTCAAAAGATATAAGCGAAGCACATAGAGTATTCTAGTAATTCCGAATCATGTATGGCTCTCTCAAAAGGTGTGTACAGCAAGGATGATTGTGGTAAACTAATAAGCAAAGACTCAAATCATACAAGACTATCGGTGTACTAGAGTAGGGGTACCCTAGTATCCCGAACTTGTGCACGGGCAGTCGCAGCATCCCGCGGCAAGGCTTGCCGGGTGACTGCCAAGGTCCTCCGAGGTTCCTTTGGAGCCACTCAAGGACAAAGTATCCAAGCCAAGGAGACAAGACCCCGACAAGAGGAGCTTGTCGGGAGGGCCAAAGTGTCCAAGCCAAGGAGACAAGACCCCGGCAAGAGGAGCTTGCCGGGAGGGCCAACCAAGGCATCTCAAGGAACTTGCCGCGACGCGCCACGCGCCCCGGCAAGGCCCGGTGAGCGACAAGCTCCCGGACACGACAAGACAACGACCGCGGCAAGGCGCTTGCCGCGACAAGCCACCACTCTGTGCCCGCGCTCCAGCACATCCACCAACGTGTCACTCTGGGACCCTTCCAGGCGTACGTGGCGGAAGGTTGTGCAGCCAGCGGTGCGCGGTGGCAAGTGGCGCTGACAAGATAGCCATCATGGCGAGCGGTGGCGTCCCTGACGGTCCCTTTTGCACTATTTAGGCGACGCAGACGGGCATTTAATGCCCTTGTCCCCTGCCGTCAGGATTAGGTATGGTACACTGTAGCAGGTAGCTGTACCAACCGCAACGCCTTTCCATTTTTACCCTTGTCTACGTTGCCACCTGTCGGTGACCCCTTGAGCATATAAAAGGAGGCCCATGCGCAACATAGAGAAAAAAAGGAGGGAGGGAGAGAACGCTCACGCTCGGTCTCGTTAGCTGCTGGGGTGTACTGTAGCACTCCGCGCTCCCGAGCAAGAACTCAATACAAACCGCAAAGCAGGAGTAGGGTTTTACGCATCCGTGCGGCCCGGACCTGGGTAAACTGCTCGTGTGCTTCGCCTCGATCCGCTCTTCGTGCGACCCTCGCCCCCGCCGAACCGAAAGGGACTCGGTCCGCCGGTCCCATAGGTGCTCGTGCATTAGTACCCCGACATCTTTGGCGCGCCAGGTAGGGGGCATCAAGGTTGTGTGAACCAGATCCGGCGTTCACACGAGCTAGATCTTCATCATCTTCATCGACATGCCGCCGAAGAAGAAGGCTTCGGAGGCGGCTGCTCCGTCCGCGCCGAACCCACCGCCGCCGGAGCAAACGGCTGATGGGGCAGACACCGGCGGAAGAATGGGCGTCGACGAGGGAGCTCACGATGCTGCCAGGTCCAAGGACAAGGCTGCGCTGCCCATCGGCGGCGTAGCCGGCTCCCACAATGACCGGGTGCACTCCAAGACCTCGGCGTCCGTACATGCACCGCGCCCATCTCAGGAGGCGCGGGACTGGCAGCGTAGTGGTGCTCACAGTACCATGCGTTTGCTGGACCAAGATCGAGCTGATGGATCTCGGAGTGCTCAAGATCAGCATGCACGCCAACATGCTGGCACGAGCAAGGCACGGTCGCCTGGACGGGATACTGCTCCTTCTAACATAGTTAGGAGTCCGAGCATATCCCGCTCCTCGCACCGTTCGCCACGGCCACCCGCCACTCCAGCAGAAGCTTTGGCGCGAGCTCAACTGCTCCTGGACTACCCTCCAATGGCAGACAAGATCGACGACTGGAGGGCCACCATTCAGAGTCTCATCGGCTTCGCCAACGGCGACACTCAACGGCAGCTGAGCACATTGCAGCCGCGGCAAGTCAGCTAGGCACGAGCCAGTGGCGACAAGACCGGTGGGGGTGCAACCACTGTGCACTCTCCGCCCCGAAGGCCAAGATCGCCGACTCGCCGGATCCACCTCGACAGCGACTCCACTGCGTCATCAGATCCACGAGCTCGTCGCGATCAGCGCCAAGTTCTTCATGAACGACAGCAAGAAGACGCTCGTACTCGCATCGAGCGCCGAAGAGAAGCGCGACGTCAATCGGACCAGCGCGCTGGGCCCTCTGTCGACATGCATGCGCCAGGGGAACCAGGCGACTTGCCGTACGCGGTAGGTTGCCCTGCATTTACTCGTGAGCTGCGGCAAGTCCAGTGGCCCAGCATGAAAAATTTCAAGCCAGACGTACCAGAGAAGTACGACGGCAAGTCGCATCCGTCGGAGTTCCTTAGCATCTACACCATCGCGGTGCAGGCTGCCGGGGGGCGGGACGATAAGATCCTTGCCAACTACTTCCCGCTGGTGCTCAAGCCCAACGTCAGGTCCTGGCTCATGCACTTGCCGGACGACTCCATATCCACCTGGGCAGACCTATGCCATCAGTTTGTCGGCGCCTTTACAGGCGGCCACAAACCCCATGGCCAAGAGAGTGACCTTCATCTGCTCGCCCAGAAGGAAGGAGAGCCCCTGCGCAAGTACATTCAGAGATTCAGCCGTGTACAGCACAACATCCCAGATGTCCACCCTACCGTGGTCATCAGCGCGTTCTATCAGAACGTGCGTAACTGCAGGATGCGGGAGGAGATGGCGATGTGCAAGATCAGAGACGTCAGTGAGCTGTATGCCCTGGCCGACAAGTGTGCACGTGCTGAGGAAGGGAGGAAACTCCCCGGAGAGAATACAGGAGCAGGAGGATCTGACAGCGAGGATGCTACCCCGACAAAGAAAAACCGGCGGCAGAACAACAGGAAGAAGAAAGGCAAAGATGTGCTAGTCATTGAGCAGTCCGGCAACGAAGGTGGCGCCAAGAAAGCCAAAACTGGTAGCTCCGGCAAGGAGATTGCCGCAAGCACCAACTGCCAGACTGTGGCGGTCGCCGACAAGTAGGACGGCACCGACAAGCAGTACTGCAAGATCCACCGCACCAAGGGCCATGACCTCCAGAGCTGCAAAAAGGTCGAACAGCTTGTCCAGCAGCAAAAGGCTGAATACAAGCGATGCGACAAGGAGAGGGCCCAAGGAGGCGCTGGAGAATCCGGCAAGAAGCGCGCCGGCCGGGGAGGACGCCGCGGCAAGGCCAAGCAGCGGCAAGGAGATAGACCTCCCCGCGGCCGCGACAAGGATGAAGACGACGACGACGACGAAGACATGGATGATGTCGAGACCAGTGAGCAGGAGTTCCAGAAAGCCACAGAGGTGTTGTGCGTTGACGACGGTGCTTCTCTGCATACTTCGCACCGCCAACTCAAGCAGTGGGTGCGGGAAGTCAATGCGGCAGAACCGCCTGTCGAGTCACGCAAGCTTCTGAAATGGTCGAGCACGCCTATCATCTTTGATATTGAGGACCACCCTGATCGCACAACTGCGGTCGGGTGCTTGCCGATGTTGGTTTCACCAACTATCCGCAACCTCAAGGTCACTAAGATGCTAGTTGACGGCAGGGCTGGCTTGAACCCGATCTCCTCCGCTGTACTCCAGAAACTCCAGATCCCTGACAGCGAGCTTGAAGAGACCGGCACATTCCAAGGAATCAACCCGGGAAGGAGCAAGCCGAAGGGGAAGGTCATGTTGCCAGTAACATTTGGCAGCGAGGTGAACTTCAGGACTGAGAGGGTCACTTTGGACGTTGTCGATTTTCCATTGCCTTACAATGGGATACTCGGCCGTCCAGCACTCGCCAAGTTCATGGCAGCCTCTCACTACGCATACAACATGCTAAAGATGCCAGGCCCGATAAGCGTCATCTCTGTCCCTGGCAACAAGAAGGATGCTCTTATCTGTGCCGACAAGATCTACCGGGAAGCGGCAGCCGCAACAGATCGCAAGTCACCTGCCGTTGAAGCTCCCGGGGGGAAGAAGAAGACCAAGTCCGGCAAGAGTTCTGATGCCCACTCCGGCAAGTGCACCTCTTCGGAGTGCTGCGCTGCCGTCGAGGACGCACCATCGAGCTCCACCGGCAAGTGTAAGAAGACAATGGCAGCTCCGCCAGAGACCAAGAAGGTGTCTGCCAAGGAGGACGACACTGGTGGTACCTTCACCATCGGTGCCACTCTCGACCCTAAATAGGAAAGCGCGCTCATTGCTTTCCTGCGGGCGAATGTCGACGTGTTTGCGTGGCAACCGTCTGACATCCCCGGTGTTCCCAGGAAAGTAATTGAGCACCATCTTGCCGTTTGTCCTCATGCGCGGCCCGTCAAGCAGAAGGTCAGGAAGCAAGCAGTGGAGTGCCAAGAATTCATCGCAGAAGAGATCAAGAAGTTGGAAGCAGCAGGCCTTGTCAGAGGAGTGCTCCATCCTACGTGGTTGGCCAATCCTGTAGTCGTGCGCAAGGCGAACGGGAAATGGAGACTTTGTATCGACTTTACCGATGTTAACAAAGCTTGTCCCAAAGACCCATTTCCTTTGCCGCGCATTGACCAGATTGTTGACTCCACGGCCGGATGTGATTTGCTTTCATTTCTTGACGCATACTCAGGATACCATCAGATCTTCATGGCAGAAGAGGATAAGGAGAAGACCGCATTCATCACTCCATGTGGCACGTACTGTTTCATACGGATGCCTTTCGGTTTAAAAAATGCTGGTTCAACATTTGCAAGATTAGTCCATGTCACTCTTGAGCCACAAATACACAGAAATGTGGAAGCCTACATGGATGACATAGTGGTCAAGAGCAAGGACAAGGCAACTCTGATTCAAGATTTAGACGAGACCTTTGCAAATCTGCGCAAGATCAGCCTCAAGCTCAACCCCGAGAAGTGCGTGTTTGGAGTCCCCTCCGGCAAGATTCTCGGGTTCTTCGTGTCTCAGCGGGGAACCGAAGCCAATCCCAACAAGATCAAGGCCATTGAGCAGATTGAAGCACCAAAGCGCGTCAAAGATGTACAAAGACTTGCCGGTTGCGTGGCTGCTCTCAGCAGGTTTATCTCTAGGTTTGCTGAGCGCGCTCTGCCATTTTTCAAAATATTGAAAAAGGCAGGTCCAATGAAATGGACTCCGGAAGCGGAGGCTGCGCTGCAAGACTTGAAGAGATACCTGTCCTCCGCTCCAACACTTGTCGCACCTAAGCCACAAGAGAAGTTGCTGCTGTATATAGCGACAACCAATCAAGTGGTTAGTGATGTGTTAGTAGCAGAGAGGAAAGCAGATGACGAGCCAGCAACCGCAGCAGGCGCATCCAGCGACAAGCAGGGGGCTTCCCCGACAAGCTCTGGTCCCGACAAGGATGGATCTGCGCAGACGTGCGAGGAGATACAGAAGAGAATGGTACAACGCCCAGTTTACTTTGTCAGTTCCCTTCTGCAGGGGGCTAGGTCAAGGTACTCTGGCGTGCAGAAATTGCTTTTCGGCCTTCTCATGGCCTCGAGAAAGCTGCGCCATTACTTCCAAGCACATGAGATCACAGTTGTCACTCGTTTTCCGCTGAAGAGGATACTACAGAATCCAGAAGCGACAGGCAGGATTGTTGAGTGGGCACTGGAACTGTCAAGCTTTGGCCTAAAGTTTGAGAGTACTTCAACTATCCAAAGCAGAACATTGGCAGAATTCATAGCAGAATGGACGCCAACACCAGATGAAGAAATTCCTGAAACGAGCATCCCCGTCAAAGATGCAAGCAAAGAGTGGCTGATGTACTTTGATGGTGCCTTTTCGCTGCAAGGCACCGGCGCTGGCGTGCTGCTTGTCGCACCCAACGGAGAGCACCTCAAGTACGTAGTCCAGATGCACTTTCTCAAGGAGCAAGCAACAAACAATACTGCAGAGTATGAAGGCTTGCTTGCCGGTCTCAGGATCGCGGCAGACCTTGGGATCAAGAAGCTCATTGTCAGGGGTGACTCGCAGCTTGTCGTCTGCCAAGTGAACAAGAGCTATCAGAGTCCGTTGATGGAAGCCTACGTCGACGAAGTGAGAAAGCTAGAAGAGCACTTTGACGGCCTACAGATGGAGCATGTTCCAAGAGCTCAGAACGCCATTGCCGATGGCCTATCAAAGTGCGCCGCACTTAAGTTACCTGTGGAACCAGGGATCTTTGTGCTCAAGCTAACTCAACTGTCTGTAACGCCATCAAATGGACAGAGCAAGAAGAGGAAGTTGATTTCTGGTGACTATTTTCCGGCAGAGCTTCCCAAAGCCGCCGCCAAGAAGGTCACCAAGATCAACGCCAAGAGCGCTGAGGAGCAGTCTGCTCCGGCAAGCCCTAGGGTTTGTTCTGTCGAAGCAGAAGCTCCCGACAAATTTTGATCCGGCAAGCTTGCCAGGGAACGTCAAGCTCCAGCGGAGCCGCAGGTTCTCGCCGTAGAAGCGGATGTTCCCGCAGCAGCAGATTTGCCTTTAGTCCTTGTTGTCGAGCCACAAGCTCCAGCATGGGCACAGCAGATTGTCCGTTTCCTTCAGACAGGAGAACTTCTCGAAGAGCAAGAAGAAGCGAAAAGAGTAGCCCGGAAGTCAAGTATGTACCAGTTTGTCGACAACACACTGTACAGAAGAAGACTCAATGGTGTGAAATTGAAGTGTATTCACCGGGAAGACGGACAAAAGCTGTTGGCAGAGATACATGGAGGCATATGTGGTCACCACATTGGCGCAAGAGCACTTGCCGGCAAAGCATTCCGGCAAGGTTTCTTTTGGCCGACAGCCCTCCAGGATGCAACTACACAAGTAACCAAGTGTGAAGCGTGCCAGTTCCATTCCAAGCAGATACACCAACCAGCTCAAGCTCTCCAGACGATCCCTTTATCCTGGCCATTTTCGGTCTGGGGGCTCGACATCCTCGGCCCCTTTCCCCGAGCAGTTGGGGGCTTTGAGTACTTGTACGTTGCAATCGACAAGTTCACAAAGTGGCCGGAAGTGGAAGCAGTGAGGAAGGTGACAACACAGTCAGCAGTCAAGTTCTTCAGGTCGATTGTTTGTCGCTTCGGGATCCCTAACAGGATAATCACCGACAACGGTACGCAATTCATGAGCCGCACCTTCATGCAGTACGTCCAAGATCTTGGCGCCAAGGTCTGGTTCGCTTCTGTTGCTCACCCGAGAAGCAACGGTCAAGCGGAGAGGGCAAATGCTGAAGTGCTGCGTGGGCTCAAGACCAGAACTTTCGACAGGCTGCACAAGTGCGGAAGAAACTGGATCGAGGAGCTGCCGGTGGTTCTTTGGTCGATCAGGACGACGCCAAATCGAGCCACTGGCCAGACACCTTTCGCTCTAGTCTATGGAGCAGAGGCAGTTCTCCCCACGGAACTCATATACGGGTCACCTCGAGTGCTCGCTTATGATGAGCTTGAGCAAGAGCAGCTGCGACAAGATGACGCGCTACTCCTTGAGCAAGACCGTCTTCAGGCTGCTGTACGAGCTGCTCGCTACCAGCAAGCTTTGCGCCGCTACCATAGCCACAAAGTTAACGCCAGAAGTCTCGAGGAAGGTGACCTTTGTTCTTCGGCATGTTAAGTCCGCCAAGAATTCCAACAAGTTGACGCCGAAGTGGGAAGGCCCTTACCGGGTGAAACGAGTCACTAGGCCTGGCGCTGTCCGCCTTGAGACCGAAGATAGCATTCCGGTGAGCAATTCCTGGAACATTGAGCATCTTCGTAAGTTTTACCCGTAAGGCGCGGTTTCCGGAACCTGTTCCGGCAACCACCTTTTGTACAAGTCTTGCCGCTGTTGCATGTAATCCTTTGTACAAAGCCGGGCGCAGACCCCGTGCATAAGTAAAGCTCATATGCTCCGCACATCTTGTCAATTTCATGCTATCTATTTTTTGCATATGTGATCTGACACTTTGTGCAGCACCTACTCCCCGGTAAGCAATAACGAGCCGAAAGGCTCCATATCTTTATTTTCTCTTCTTTCTTTTTTCTCAAGGAAAGGAAGGTTCCCTTGCCCACAAGTTTGCCAGGGGGAAAGGAGAAGATAATGGTATGAGAAGATAATGGTATGGACCAGGCTTCATTCAAGAAAGTTTCGCCTTACCGGGAAGCAAACAACAGAAAAGCTAAGTTGCCAAAGTTTGAGCAATCAGATTTTTAAAATTTTTAAGTTATCTCCCTTGAACAACCGCACTTTGTATGGAAAACCTATGCGCGGAGGAACCAACTCGTAGCTAGTTGCGCCCTTATTTTGTTTCGAGTCCGCTCAGCAACTTAAGTGAGCTGCGACTAGTTGCGACAAGGTTTCTTGTCGGTAACGGCACCGCCAGCAGGCTGCTGACGTCCCGCACTCAGCGCTCGCGGCTAAGGTGCCTGCACCGGCAAGTTCCCTAAAAGCATAGGGCAAAAACATACAAAGGGAGGAATCAAGTAAAGGGAATAACGTTGCAATCATTACACCGGAATAGAGTTATATTACAAGGTAGCTTGTCGCGGCTCTAACCGATTGTTCTCATAACATGACCAGCAGCGACAAGAAAAGAAGAAAACGGGCGGCCTAGTCTATGCGATCGCCCTCAATCCTCTTGATCCCGCTCACCTTGTCCACAATGGGTGCGACAAGGGTCTTGAGCGCCTCCAGATCAGCATCCGGCGGCAGGGTCTTGAGGATGTTGGTGAGGTTAAGGCCCGGGTTGCGGAAGGCCACCTTCATCAACACCTTTCGAAGAGCTCCCGCACAGATCTTGCGCGACTCGTCGGCCAGCTGCTTTGGGATCTTCTCCCGAAGCCGCTGGAGGGCCGTTGCCACGCCTTTGAAGAACAAGGTGAGCTTGGCGCTGGGTTGGAGGTTCTCATCAGATGGATACCCGAGATCCTCCACCCCCAGCTGCGCCAGCTCCCTGTCGATATCTGCGGCAGCATTCACGAGACCCCCCGTCCAGTGCTCCACATTTTCCCTAAAAGCATTCTGGGCGGCGACAGCACTCGCCAGCAGCGCCTTGTCGGCCTTGATCTCCTCCTTCAAGGCCGCCTCCTGCTCCCTGGCGCCGTCCAGCGTCTTGGTCAAAGTGGTCAGCTTCAACTCAAGATCTGCGTTGGAGTCCTTGGCGGCGCTAAGCTCTTTGCCCTTCTCGGCGAGACGAACCTGCAGCTCTGAGTTGCTGTGGGCGTCCTTCTCCCGCTCACGCTTGAACGCGGCAAGCTCTTCACCACTCGCCTTGAGATTGGCCTCCAGCTGCGCCACCTTCATCTCTAGCTCCTTCTTGGCGGCCTCGGCAACAGCGGCAGCATCCTCTGCTTGCTTAAGGGCTCCACCGAATTGTTGCTCACGTGCGGCAAGCTCCTCCTCGTGGCTGTCGAGGTTAACTTTCCGCCGCGCCAGCTCGCCCTCCTGCGCAGACAGCTTCTCAGTGGCAAGCCGCTGTTGCTCTCAACTTCGGCCTTCTCAAGGAAGAAGGCCTTCTGCTCTTCGGCGAGTTGCTCCCGCTCCTCCGCCAGGGACCGGAGAGCTTCCTGGTTGAGACCCCGGAGCTCCTCCGCGCGCTTCTTGATGTCCGCTCCTGCCTTCGCGACAAGCGCCTCGCGGGATTCCAGCTTGGCTTGCCGTGCACGGTAGAGCGACAACAGCTTCCGCAGCAGCCGCTCCTCCTCAGGCTCGCCGCTGCTGCTGCTCGGCGCGTCAACCAGCGTCAGCCCAGCGGAGGCGAGCACCTCTCCGTCGAAGCTCTCTCCCTCGACCGGCGCCCTGGAGCTTGACGCCCAGGGGAGGTTGATGAAGACGCCATCGCCGGCCTTCAAGTAGACGCCTGGCTGGGGCTCTTCGGAGCCTGGCGCTGCGGCAGCGGCGGACGGGTCGGCGGTCGACGTAGCGCCTGGCGCTCCTGCGGCCTCAGGGCCGTCAGTGCGATTGCCAGACCCCCCGCCTGTTTCTGTGGCGGCAGCTTTGGCGGCCTCTGTGCCGGCGGGATCATCAGCACCGGCTGCTTCTTCGGTGGCAGCGGCGTCGTCGGCGGCAACCTCGATCTCCATCGGCTCCGCAGCAGATGGGTCTGACGGTCGGAAAAGGGAGAAGAGTCAAGCAAATATCCAAAGAAGAAGAACCCAAGGGAAGTTTTGAAGCGAGAGGATTACCTGTACTGGGTTCAGCAGTCGTAGTCTCCGCCGCCGGGGGAAGCCGGTGCTGTCCCTTGCCGGAGAATTCTCCCTTGCCGGAGGACTCTCCCTTGGCACTTCGGGGGCGGCCTCCGGGCACTCCTGGTGGGGCTGCTCTACTCCTACACAAACCAACAGTCAGATGGCAGCAAAGAAAGAGTATCCATGCGCGCCTAACAGCGGAAAGTGAACCATATACTTACGCTGGGGGCTGCTCTGGAGAACAGTTACCGGGTCCGGCAAGGTGGGTTCGTCCTCGATGACAATCACCGGGACCTTGGCTCTCTTCGCTGCTCTCTGGGCCAGAGTCCTAAAAAGGAATAAGTTCAGAGTAAAGCAAGTGAGATACAAGACAAAACAGCAAGAATTGAAGAACTACAAGTACAACAAGAGAATCTTACTCTTCTTCTTCCTCGTCGGAGCTGAACGCGGAGAAGTCGAAGTCTGGCTCACATCCGGCGCGAGGAGGCGGAGGAGTGGTTTCCCTTGGCCGCTTGGCGGGAACAGTGGTGGTGGTATGAGACGACCCCGCTCCGGCTGCCGCCGCAGCGTGAGAAGCGGCAGGAGCAGAAGCGGTGGTCCGGGTGGACCCCGCTCCCGTTGCCGCAGCTGCGTGAGGTGCTCTCGCGGCAACAGTGCTTGCCGTGGTGGAGCATGTCGCGCGGCGCGGCGGCTGTTCACTTGCCCGCTGCCCCACTACGTCCCCGGCCTTGCGGAGACGCCTTCTTGGTGAAGATGGAGGCTCTGCTTGCGGCGAGCTGCCTGAAGATGAGGAGGAAGAGGAGTTGATCTCCAGCGAGCCGCTCGTATCCTCGGCAGGCTCGCTCGGCTCGACGTCATGCCCGGCAAGCTCTTTCTCGCCGACGGGCTCCTCTCGCTCGGCACTGCTTGCCGCCTCTGCTGCCTCTGCCTCCTCCACGGTGAATCCAAATTCGCCCGCGGCTGCGGCTGCCGCCGCCTCTTCCAGCCTAGTGGCGATGCGTGTCATCTCCGCATCGGTGGTGTCGCGGGTGAGGCTATCCTTTTCGTCGGAGCGGATTGGCACTTCTACCAAGCCGTCAAAGAACTCCCGCACGACGTCGTCTGCAGGCTCTTGCCAAGTTGGGACAATTCCATGCGAATCACACAGCGGCATCATTGCACGGATGCGGTCGAGCGCGAAGTTGTTGCACAGCGGAACGACACCCCCCGGCAACCTGAACACTTCGGGATGTTGAGGGTCATACTTGAACAGCTCCTGGAGCATCGCGTTAAGCTCCAGAACAGTGAAGTTGAAGTTGAGGCCCGGCCGCAGCCTCATGATATCCGCCGCATTCTTGAATTCCCAGGCGGGTCTCCCCCGTTCCTGCAGGGGGGCGATGCGGCGACGAAGAAAATCTGCGCCAACAGCGCCTACAGTGAGCCCGACAAGCCTGAGGCGTAGGATCCGGGTGACGGCAATCTTCAGCCTATCGTCTTCCGGGGCCACGTCACTCCAATCGCTGTCGCGTGCTACTGGGGCTTAGCGCCGGGCGGTAAACGGTTGCGGGTTCTCCTCGTCAATCCAGCACCAGTCTGCTCTCCATTCCTCCCACTTGCCGCGGAACTCTCCCTCCAGATAAGTGTCCTTCTTGCCGGCCCTCGAGATCCAGGCGATTCCGCCGGATAAAGGCTCTCCTCTCTCTACTCGGGGCATAAAGAAGTGGCGAAAAAGGGCTACATTGGGATGGACTCCGACAAAGTTTTCACAGAGATGTGCGAAAACTGCCATGGTCAGAATAGCATTGGGGGTGAAATCAAGGAGGTGGAACCCGTAGGTGTTCATAATATCGCAGAAGAACTCAGAGAAGGGCGGGCAGAGCCTGCAGTAGAAGAACAAGGCGAAGAAAGGATATCCATTTGGAGCCGTCTTCCAAGCGGCGGCTGGAAGTACCTTCGTGCGCGGGTGCGCTCGCATCTCCGTCGACCAGAAGAGGTAGTAGTTCTCCCTCAGGTCCCTCGCGGCGAGCTTGGGGGGGAAGACTGCCCGCTCCTTTCGCAGCGCCGCAAGCCGCTGCGCCTTGGTCGACTTCACAACCTTCCCCTTGTCGGCTCTCGGAGCCATGGCGGAAGTGGTGGAGGAGGTCGACGGTGTTGGTGGTGCTGGTGGCGATGGGGGGCGGGGCGCTGCTCTCTTTCAGCTTTGAGAAGACGAGGGAGCGGCGGAGATTTCCGAGATTGGAGTAGCAACCGGCGAATGGGCGAACTACCCCTGTTTCCCCTGCTTATAAAGAGGGAGGGGGCGGACGTTCCGCCTTTCCGAATAAAGAAACCCCCCACGATCTCTCCCACGATGCCGCATTCAACGCGTGTCGTTCGGGGAGGGCGCGGTGGATACGGGGAGAGATACGGCGTAACCCAGGCCGCGCGTGCCCGTGCCCTGTTTTGGGCCTGGCCCAACAGCGCTCGGCACCGTGTATGGCCCAGGCCCGGGGGCTCCTGTCGGTGTACTAGAGTAGGGGTACCCTAGTATCCCGAACTTGTGCACGGGCAGTCGCAGCATCCCGCGGCAAGGCTTGCCGGGTGACCGCCAAGGTCCTCCGAGGTTCCTTTGGAGCCACTCAAGGACAAAGTATCCAAGCCAAGGAGACAAGACCCCGGCAAGAGGAGCTTGCCGGGAGGGCCAAAGTGTCCAAGCCAAGGAGACAAGACCCCGGCAAGAGGAGCTTGCCGGGAGGGCCGACCAAGGCATCTCAAGGAACTTGCCGCGACGCGCCACGCGCCCCGGCAAGGCCCGGTGAGCGACAAGCTCCCGGACGCGACAAGACAACGACCGCGGCAAGGCGCTTGCCGCGACAAGCCACCACTCTGTGCCCGCGCTCCAGCACATCCACCAACGTGTTGCTCTGGGACCCTTCCAGGCGTACGTGGCGGAAGGCTGTGCAGCCAGCGGTGCGCTGGCAAGCGGCGCTGACAAGATAGCCATCGTGGCGAGCGGTGGCGTCCCTGACGGTCCCTTTTGCACTATTTAGGCGACGCAGACGGACATTTAATGCCCTTGTCCCCTGCCGTCAGGATTAAGTATGGTAGACTGTAGCAGGTAGCTGTACCAACCGCAACGCCTTTCCATTTTTACCCTTGTCTACGTTGCCACCTGTCGGTGACCCCTTGAGCATATAAAAGGAGGCCCATGCGCAACGTAGAGAAAAAAAGGAGGGAGGAGAGAACGCTCACGCTCGGTCTCGTTAGCTGCTGGGGTGTACTGTAGCACTCCGCGCTCCCGAGCAAGAACTCAATACAAACCGCAAAGCAGGAGTAGGGTTTTACGCATCCGTGCGGCCCGAACCTGGGTAAACTGCTCGTGTGCTTCGCCTCGATCCGCTCTTCGTGCGACCCTCGCCCCCGCCGAACTGAAAGGGACTCGGTCCGCCAGTCCCATAGGTGCTCGTGGATTAGTACCCCGGCAAAGACGCTCCAAGCAAAACACATATCATGTGGTAAATAAAAATATAGCTCCAAGTAAAGTTACCGGTAGAAGTAGACGAAAGAGGGGATGCCTTCCGGGGCATACCCAAGCTTTGGCTTTTAGGTGTCCTTAGATTATCTTGGGGGTTCCATGGGCATCCCCAAGCTTAGGCTCTTGCCACTCCTTGTTCCATAATCCATCAAATATTTACCCAAAACTTGAAAACTTCACAACACAAAACTTAAAGTAGAAAATCTCGTGAGTTCCGTTAGCGAAAGAAAACAAAATACCACTTCAAGTTACTGTAATTAACTCATTCTTTATTTATATGGGTGTTATACCTACTGTATTCCAACTTCTTTATGGTTTATAAACTAATTTACTAGCCATAGATTCATCAAAATAAGCAAACAACACACGCAAAACAGAATCTGTTAAAAACAGAACAGTCTGTAGTAATCTGTAGCTAGCGCAAGATCTGGAACCCCAAAAATTCTAGAATAAATTTCCGGACGTGAGGAATTTATCTATTAATAATCTGCAAAAAGAATGAACTAAATAGCACTTTCCTAATAAAAATGACAGCAGTTCTCGTGAGCGCTAAAGTTTCTGTTTTTTACAGCAAGTTCAACAAGACTTTCCCCAAGTCTTCCCAACTGTTCTACTTGGCACAAACACTAATTAAGCATAAAAAACACAACCAAAACAGAGGCTAAATAAAAAACACAACCAAAACAGAGGCTAAATAACAGCATGGAAAAATATTGGGTTGTCTCCCAACAAGCGTTTTTCTTTAAAGCCTTATAGCTAGGCATTGATAATTTTAATGATGCTCACATGAAATACAAGAATTGAAGAACAAAAGGAGCATCATAAAGCATGTGACAAACACATCTAAGTATAACATACTTCCTATGCATAGGCATCTTATAGGCAAACAAACTATCAAGGCAAGCAAAAACTAGCATATGCAAGGAAGAGGAAAGAAACAATAGCAATCTCAACATAACGAGAGGTAGTTTAGTAACATGAAAATTTCTACCACCATATTTTCCTCTCTCATAATAATTACATGTAGGATCATAAGCAAATTCAACAAAATAGCTATCACGTAAAATATTTTCAACACGATCCACATGCATGCAAAGTTGACACTCTTCCAAAATAGTGGGATTAACATTAACTAAAGCCATGACCTCTCCAAACCCACTTTTAATAATATTGCAAACACTATTATCGATCTCATATTCATCATGGGGCTTAAATAAATTTTCAAGATTGTAAGAAGGATCACCCCAATCATGATCATTGCAACAAGTAGAGGTCATAGCAAAACTAGCATCCCCAAGCTTACGGTTTTGCATATTATTAGCACAATTTATATCAACAGAATTCATACTATCATCATTGCAATCATACTTTTTATTCAAAGATCCATAAAGAATCACTCCATAAGGTACTTTATCACAATTTTCAGATTCACGAATTTCAAGCAAAACTTCATAAAGATAATCTAGTGAACATAACTCACTAGCAATTGGTTCATTATAATTGGATCTCTTAAAAAGATTAACAAGCGGGTGAGGATCTATAGATCTTAGGTTCTCTGTTTAGTAATAAATAAATAACTATTCCAACTATACGAGCAAACAAGAAACGGGCAAAAGAGGCAAATAGAGAAAGAGAGGGAGGATAGAGAGAGAGAGGGCGAATAACACGGCAAGGGTGAAGTGGGGGAGAGGAAAACAAGAGGCAAATGGCCAATAATGTAATGCGGGAGATAAGGGTATGTGATGGGTACTTGGTATATTGACTTTTGCGTAGACCTCCCCGGCAACGGCGCCAGAAATGGCTCGTTGTCGGGAGTCAAATCTTGACTTGCGCGAACCTCCCCGGCAACTGCGCCAGAAATCCTTCTTGCTACCTCTTTTAGCACTGCGTTGGTTTTCCCCGAAGAGGAAGGGATGATGCAACAAAGTAGCGTAAGTATTTCCCTCGGTTTTTGAGAACCAAGGTATCAATCCAGTAGGAGGCTACACACAAGTCCCTCGTACCTGCACAAAACAAATAAATCCTCGCAACCAACGCAAATAGGGGTTGTCAATCCCTATAGGGCCACTTACGAGAGTGAGATCTGATAGATATGATAAGATAATATTTTTGGTATTTTTATGATAAAGATGCAAAGTAAAATAAAGGCAAAGTAAATAGCAATGTAAATAACTAAGTAGTAGGAGATTGATATGATAAAGATAGACCCAGGGGCCATAGGTTTCACTAGTGGCTTCTCTCGAGAGCATAAGTATTCTACGGTGGGTGAACAAATTACTGTTGAGCAATTGACATAATTGAGCATAGTTATGAGAATATCTAGGTATGATCATGTATATAGGCATCACGTCCGAGACAAGTAGACCGACTCCTGCCTGCATCTACTACTATTACTCCACTCATCGATCGCTATCCAGCATGCATCTAGAGTATTAAGTTAAAAACAGAGTAACGCCTTAAGCAAGATGACATGATGTAGAGGGATAGACTCATGCAATACGAAGAAAACCCCATCTTGTTATCCTCGATGGCAACAATACAATACATGCCTTGCTGCCCTTACTGTCACCGGGAAAGGACACCGCAAGATTGAACCCAAAGCTAAGCACTTCTCCCATTGCAAGAAAGATCAATCTAGTACGCCAAACCAAGCTGATAATTCGAAGAGACTTGCAAAGATAACCAATCATACATAAAAGAATTCAGAGAAGATTCAAATATTATTCATAGATAGACTTGATCATAAACCCACAATTCATCGGTCTCAACAAACTCACCGCAAAAAGAAGATTACATCGAATAGATCTCCACAAGAGAGGGGGAGAACATTGTATTGAGATCCAAAAAGAGAGAAGAAGCCATCTAGCTACTAACTATGGACCCGTAGGTCTGAATTAAACTACTCACACTTCATCAAAGAGGCTATGGTGTTGATGTAGAAGCCCTTTGTGATCGATGCCCCCTCCGGCGGAGCTCCGGATCAGGCCCCAAGATGGGATCTCGTGGATACAGAAAGTTACGGCGGTGGAATTAGGGTTTTGGCTCCATATCTGATCGTTTGGGGGTACGTGGGTATATATAGGAGGAAGAAGTACGTCGATGGAGCAACAGGGGGCCCACGAGGGTGGGGGCGCGTCTGGTAGGGTAGGGCGCGCCCCCTACCTCATGGCCTCCTGTTACGTGCCTTGTCGTAGGGTCCAAGTCTCCTGAGTTGTATTCGGTGAGAAAATCACATTCCCGAAGGTTTCATTCCGTTTGGACTCCGTTTGATATTCCTTTTCTTCGAAACCCTAAAACAGGCCAAAAACAACAATTCTGGGCTGGGCCTCCGGTTAATAGGTTAGTCCCAAAAATAATATAAAAGTGGATAATAAAGCCCAATATTGTCCAAAAGAGTAGATAATATAGCATGGAGCAATCAAAAATTATAGATACGTTGGAGACGTATTAGTCACCGAACCCGTACACTTTGGCAACCCTTTGGGGCGGTCACCGGAACCCGTCAAATTGCTCGGGGCGATCTCCACAACCTAATTGGAGACCCTGACGCTTGCCCGGAGCTTTACACCATAATGATTGAGCTCCGAACACCACCAACAGTCTAGGGCGCCCAAGCACCCAAGAGGAACAAGCTCAAGGGTACCAAGCACCCAAGAGTAATAAGCTTCTCAACTTGTAACTTCCAAGTATCACCGTGGAGAACTCAAATCGATGCACCAAATGCAAATGGCAAGGGCACACAGAGTGCCCAAGTCCTTCTCTCCCAAATCCCACTAAAGCAACTAATGCTAGGGAGGAAAATGAGAGGAAGAACAAGAAGGATAACACCAAGAACTCCAAGATCTAGATCCAAGGGGTTCCCCTCACATAGAGGAGAAAGTGATTGGTGGAAATGTGGATCTAGATCTCCTCTCTCTTTTCCCTCAAAAACTAGCAAGAATCCATGGAGGGATTGAGAGTTAGCAAGCTCGAAGAAGGTCAACAATGGGGGAATAACACGAGCTCAAAGGATAAGGTTCATTGGGGAAGAAGACCCCCTTTTATAGGAGGGGAAAAATTCAACTGTTATGTACTCAGCCTGCACACGAGTGGTACTACCGCTCGGGTGGAAGAAGCAGGGAAATGGAGCAACAAAACATGAACCTTGGGGCGGTAGTACCGCATATAAGCGGTACTACCGCTCACCCCAGCGGTACTACCGCTGGAGGAGCAGAACACGGGACCAAAAGAGGTAGGGCAGAGCAGAGTACGGCGGCAGTAATGCAGTAGCGGTACTACCGCCCGACCGGAGCGGTACTACCGCTTATAGGCGGTACTACCGTGCCTTACTGCCGTGCAACTACTGCTAAACCCGACACGAAAAGTGCAGGACCCAAAAACGAGGCGGTAGTTGATGTCTACTACACAACCTTCTTCTTGTAGACATTGTTGGGCCTCCAAGTGCAGAGGTTTGTAGGACAGTAGCAAATTTCCCTCAAGTGGATGACCTAAGGTTTATCAATCGTAGGAGGCGTAGGATGAAGATGGTCTCTCTCAAGCAACCTTGCAACCAAATAAAAAAGAGTCTCTTGTGTCCCCAACACACCCAATACAATGGTAAATTGTATAGGTGCACTAGTTCGGCGAAGAGATGGTGATACAAGTGCAATATGGATAGTAGATAATAGTTTTTGTAATCTGAAATAATAAAAACAGCAAGGTAGCAAGTGATAAAAGTGAGCGTAAACGGTATTGCAATGATGGTAAACAAGGCCTAGGGTTCATACTTTCGCTAGTGTAAGCTCCCTCAACAATACTAACATAATTGGATCACATAACTATCCCTCAACATGCAACAAAGAGTCACTCCAAAGTCAATAATAGCGGAGAACAAAAGAGGAGATTATGGTAGGGTACGAAACCACCTCAAAGTTATTCTTTCCAATCAATCCGTTTGGGCTATTCCTATAGGTGTCACAAACAGCCCTAGAGTTTGTACTAGAGTAACACCTTAAGACACAAATCAACCAAAACCCTAATGTCACCTAGATACTCCAATGTCACCTCAAGTATCCGTGGGTATGATTATATGATATGCGTCACACAATCTCAGATTCATCTATTCAACCAACACAAAGGACCTCAAAGAGTGCCCCAAAGTTCTACCGGAGAATCACGACGAAAACGTGTGCCAACCCCTATGCATAGGTTCATGGGCGGAACCCGCAAGTTGATCACCAAAACATACATCAAGTGAATCATGTGATACCCCATTGTCACCACAGATATCCACGGCAAGACATACATCAAGTGTTCTCAAATCTTTAAAGACTCAATCGATAAGATTACTTTAAAGGGGAAACTCAATTCATTACAAGAGAGTAGAGGGGGGAAGAAGCATCATAGGATCCAAATATAATAGCAAAGCTCGTGATACATCAAGATCGTATCATCTCAAGAACACGGGAGAGAGAGAGAGATCAAACACATAGCTACTGGTACATACCCTCAGCCCCGAGGGAGAACTACTCCCTCCTCGTCATGGAGAGCATCGGGATGATGAAAATGGCCACCGGAGAAGGATTCCCCCCTCCGGCAGGGTGCCGGAACGGGTCTAGATTGGTTTTCGGTGGCTACGGAGGCTTCTGGCGGCGGAACTCCCGATCTATTTTCAGTTCAGGAAGTTTTACGATACGTAGGTATATATGGGTGCTGGGGGTACGTCAGAGGAGCTACGGGGGGCCCACGAGGCAGGGGGCGCGCCCTAGGGGGGGCCCACCCACGTGATCACCCCCCGTATCTCCTGACGTGGAGTCCAAGTCTATCCGGTGGCTTTCGTTCCAAATATAACTTCTCCGGTTGATTTCGTTCCGTTTCGACTTCGTTTGATATTCCTTTCCTTCGAAACACTGAAATAGGCATAAAACAACAAATCTGGGCTGGGCCTCCGGTTAATAGGTTAGTCCCAAAAATAATATAAAAGTGGAAAATAAAGCCCAATATTGCCCAAAATAGTAGATAATATAGCATGGAGCAATCAAAAATTATAGATACGTTGGAGACGTATCAAGCATCCCCAAGCTTAATTCATGCTCGTCCTCGAGTAGGTAAATGATAAAAAAGATAATTTTTGATGTGGAATGCTAGTTGGCATAATTTCAATGTAATTCTTCTTACTTGTGATATGAATATTCAGATCCGATAGATTCAAGACAAAAGTTCATATTGACATAAAAATAATAATACTTCAAGCATACTAACTAAGCAATCATGTCTTCTCAAAATAACATGGCCAAAGAAAGCTGTCCCTACAAAATCATATAGTCTGGCTATGCTCCATCTTCACCACACAAAATATTTAAATCATGCACAACCCCGATGACAAGCCAAGCAATTGTTTCATACTTTTGATGTTCGCAAACTTTTTCAATCTTCACGCAATACATGAGCATGAGCCATGGATATAGCACTATAGGTGGAATAGAATGGTGGTTGTGGAGAAGACAAAAAGGAGAAGATAGTCTCACATCAACTAGGCGTATCAACGGGCTATGGAGATGCCCATTAATAGATATCAATGTGAGTGAGTAGGGATTTCCATGCAACGGATGCACTAGAGCTATAAATGTATGAAAGCTCAACAAAAGAAACTAGTGGGTGTGCATCCAACTTGCTTGCTCACGAAGACCTAGGGCATTTTGAGGAAGCCCATCATTGGAATATACAAGCAAAGTTCTTTAATGAAAGATTCACACTACTATATGAAAGTGACAACATAGGAGACTCTCTATCATGAACATCATGGTGCTACTTTGAAGCACAAGTGTGGAAACAGGATAGTAGCATTGTCCCCTTTTTTATTTGACCTTTCTCTTTTTTTATTTGGCCTTCCTTTTTTTATTTGGCCTTTCCCCTTTTTTTGGCCTTTCTTTTTTTTGGCCTTCCTTTTTTTATTTGGCCTTTCCCCCTTTTTTGGGACAATGCTCTATTAATGATGATCATCACACTTCTATTTTTTTACAACTCAATGATACAACTCGATACTAGAACAAAGTATGAATCTATATGAATGCCTCCGGCAGTGTACCGGGATGTGCGATGATGCATGAGTGACATGTATGAAAGAATTATGAACGGTGGCTTTGCCACAAATACAATGTCAACTACATGATCATGCTAAGCAATATGACAATGATGAAACATGTCATAATAACGGAACGGTGGAAAGTTGCATGGCAATATATCTCGGAATGGCTATGGAAATGCCATGATAGGTAGGTATGGTGGCTGTTTTGAGGAAGGTATATGGTGGGTTTATGGTACCGGTGAAAGTTGCGCGGTACTAGAGAGGCTAGCAATGGTGGAAGGGTGAGAGTGCGTATAATCCATGGACTCAACATTAGTCTTAAAGAACTCATATACTTATTGCAAAAATCTACAAGTTATCAAAGCAAAGTATTACACGCATGCTCCTAGGGGGATAGATTGGTAGGAAAATACCATCGCTCGTCCCCGACCGCCACTCATAAGGAAGACAATCAATAAATAAATCATGCTCCGACTTCATCACATAACGGTTCACCATACGTGCATGCTACGGGAATCACAAGCTTCAACACAAGTATTTCTCAAATTCACAACTACTCCACTAGCATGAATCTAATATCACCATCTCCATATCTCAAAACAATTATCAAGTATCAAACTTTTCATAGTATTCAACACACTCATAAGAGAATTTTATTATTCTTGAATACCTAGCATATTAGGATTTTAAGCAAATTACCATGCTATTTAAGACTCTCAAAATGATCTAAGTGAAGTATGAGAGTTCATCTATTTCTTCAAAATAAAACTACCACCATGCTCTAAAAGATATAAGTGAAGCACTAGAGCAAATGACAAACTACTCCGAAAGATACAAGTGAAGATCATTGAGTAGTCGAATAATTATGCAACTATGTGAAGACTCTCTAACATTTAATAATTTCAGATCTTGGTATTCTATTCAAACAGCAAGCAAAACAAAATAAAATGACATTCTAAGAATAGCAAACATCATGTGAAGAAGCAAAAACTTAGGATCAACCGGTACTAACCGATAGTTTGAAGAAGAAAGGTGGGATGCCAACCGGGGCATCCCCAAGCTTAGATGCTTGAGACTTCTTGAAATATTATCTTGGGGTGCCTTGGGCACCCCCAAGCTTGAGCTTTTGTGCCTCCTTAATTCCTCTCATATCATGGTCTCCCTAAATCTCAAAAGCTTCATCCACACAAAACTCAACAAGGACTCGTGAGATAAGTTAGTATAAACCATTGCCAAAACCTTATCATACTCTACTGTAGCAAATCACTAAAATTATTATTCAGTATTGCATACTAAATGCCTCTGCATATTTAATAGTCCTATCCTCAAATAGAATCATTAAAGAAGCAAACATATGCAAACAATGCAAACATAACAGCAATCTGCCTAAACAGGATAGTCTGTAAAGAATACTGCAACATCCATACTTCCCTAACTCCAAAAATTATGAAAGAAAATCCCACTGTAGTAAATTTATCAGAGCTTAATATGCAAAAGGTTTAAACATTTTATCACATTCTGACTTTTCTAGGGAATTATTGCAACAACGGTAAACTTTCTGTTTTCAAACAGCAACATGTATACTTGTAACATAGGCATAATAAAGGCTATCAATGCCAATTTTATTGAAATAAAAGATGCAAACCATTTTTCTAAATAACAGCAAGCAAATACTAACAAAATAAATCGACGCTCCAAGCAAAACACATATCATGTGGCGAATAAAAATATAGCTCCAAGTAAATTACCGATGGAAGTGGACGAAAAGAGGGGATGCCTTCCGGGGCATCCCCAAGCTTATGCTCTTGGCTATCCTTGAATATTACCTTGGGGTGCCTTGGACATCCCCAAGCTTAGGCTCTTTCCACTCCTTATTCCATAGTCCATCGAATCTTTACCCAAAACTTGAAAACTTCACAACACAAAACTTAACAGAAAACTCGTAAGCTCCGTTAGTATAAGAAAATAAATCACCACTTCAAGGTACTGTAATTAACTAATTATTTATTTATATTGGTGTTAAACCTACTGTATTCAAACTTCTCTATGGTTTATAAACTATTTTACTAGCCATAGATTCATCAAAATAAGCAAACAACACATCGAAAACAGAATCTGTCAAAAACAGAACAGTCTGTAGTAATCTGGATCAAACGTATACTTCTGTAACTCATAAAATTCTAAAATAAATTGCTGGACCTGAGGAATTTATCTATTAATCATCTGCAAAAATAATTAACTAAATATCACTATCCAAATAAAAATGGAAGCAATTCTCGTGAGCACTAAAGTTTCTGTTTTTGACAGCATGATCAACAAGACTTTCCCAAAGTCTTCCCAAAGGTTCTACTTGGCACAAACACTAATTAAACACATAAAACCACATATAAACAGAGGCTAGATGAATTATTTATTACTAAACAGGAACAAAAGCAAGGAACAAGAATAAAATTGGGTTGCCTCCCAACAAGCGCTATCGTTTAACGCCCCTAGCTAGGCATGATGATGTCAATGATGCTCACATAAAATATAAGAATTGAAACATAAAGAGAGCATCATGAAGAATATGACTAGCGCATTTAAGTCTAGCCCTCTTCCTATGCATAGGGATTTTTTCATTAAACAACTTATGGTAACAATAATCAACTAGCACAGGAGGGCAAAACAAGCATAACTGCAAAATTTTAAGCACATAGAGAGGAAACTTGATATTATTGCAATTCCTACAAGCATATGTTCCTCCCTCATAATAATTTTCATTAGCATCATGAATGAATTCAACAATATAACCAGCACCTAAAGCATTCTTTTCATGATCTACAAGCATAGAAAATTTACTACTCTCCACATAAGCAAAATTCTTCTCATTTGGGATAGTGGGAGTAAACTCAACAAAATAACTATCATGTGATTGAAAATTAAGATCAAGATGACAAGTTTCATGGTTATCATTATTCTTTAAAGCATATGTGTCATCACAATAATCATCATAGATAGGAGGCATGCTTTCATCATAATAAATTTGCTCATCAAAACTTGGGGGACAAACAATATCATCTTCATCAAACATAGCTTCCCCAAGCTTGTGGCTTTGCATATCATTAGCATCATGGATATTCAAGGAATTCATACTAACAACATTGCAATCATGCTCATCATTCAAATATTTAGTGCCAAACATTTTATAGATTTCTTCTTCTAGCACTTGAGCACAATTATCCTTTCCATCATACTCACGAAAGATATTAAAAAGGTGAAGCGTATGAGACAAACTCAATTCCATTTTTTTATAGTTTTCTTTTATAAACTAAACTAGTGATAAAACAAGAAACTAAAAGACTCGATTGAAAGATCTAAAGATATACCTTCAAGCACTCACCTCCCCGGCAACGGCGCCAGAAAAGATCTTGATGTCTACTACACAACCTTCTTCTTGTAGATGTTGTTGGGCCTCCAAGTGCAGAGGTTTGTAGGACAGTAGCAAATTTCCCTCAAGTGGATGACCTAAGGTTTATCAATCCATAGGAGCACGTAGGATGAAGATGGTCTCTCTCAAGCAACCCTGCAACCAAATAACAAAGAGTCTCTTGTGTCCCCAACACACCCAACACAATGGTAAATTGTATAGGTGCACTAGTTCGGCGAAGAGATGGTGATACAAGTGCAATATGGATAGTAGATAATAGTTTTTTTAATCTGAAATAATAAAAACAGCAAGGTAGCAAGTGATAAAAGTGAGCGTAAATGGTATTGCAATGATGGTAAACAAGGCCTAGGGTTCATACTTTCGCTAGTGTAAGTTCCCTCAACAATACTAACATAATTGGATCACGTAACTATCCCTCAACATGCAACAAAGAGTCACTCCAAAGTCACTAATAGCGGAGAACAAACGAAGAGATTATGGTAGGGTACGAAACCACCTCAAAGTTATTCTTTCCAATCAATCCGTTTGGGCTATTCCTATAGGTGTCACAAACAACCCTAGAGTTCGTACTAGAATAACACCTTAAGACACAAATCAACCAAAACCCCAATGTCACCTAGATACTCCAATGTCACCTCAAGTATCCGTGGGTATGATTATACAATATGCGTCACACAATCTCAGATTCATCTATTCAACCAACACAAAGGACCTCAAAGAGTGCCCCAAAGTTCTACCGGAGAATCACGACGAAAACGTGTGCCAACCCCTATGCATAGGTTCATGGGCGGAACCCGCAAGTTGATCACCAAAACATACATCAAGTGAATCACGTGATATCCCATTGTCACCACAGATATCCACGGCAAGACATACATCAAGTGTTCTCAAATCTTTAAAGACTCAATCCGATAAGATTACTTCAAAGGGGAAACTCAATTCATTACAAGAGAGTAGAGGGGGGAAGAAGCATCATAGGATCCAAATATAATAGCAAAGATCGCGATACATCAAGATCGTATCATCTCAAGAACACGAGAGAGAGAGATCAAACACATAGCTACTGGTACATACCCTCAGCCCCGAGGGAGAACTACTCCCTCCTCGTCATGGAGAGCACTGGGATGATGAAGATGGCCACCGGAGAAGGATTCCCCCCTCCGGCACGGTGCCGGAACGGGTCTAGATTGGTTTTCGGTGGCTATAGAGGCTTCTGGCGGCGGAACTCCCGATCTGTTTTCTGTTCCAGAAGTTTTACGATACGTAGGTATATATGGGTGCAGGGGGTACGTCGGAGGAGCTACGGGGGCCCCACGAGGTAGGGGCGTGCCCTAGGGGGGGGGGGCGCCCCCACCCTCGTGAGCACCCCCTGTATCTCCTGACGTGGAGTCCAAGTCTATCCGGTGGCTTTCGTTCCAAAAATAACTTCTCTAGTTGATTTCGTTCCGTTTCGACTCCGTTTGATATTCCTTTCCTTCGAAACTCTAAAATTGGCATAAAACAGCAAATCCGGGCTGGGCCTCCGGTTAATAGGTTAGTCCCAAAAATAATATAAAAGTGGAAAATAAAGCCCAATATTGCCCAAAACATTAGATAATATAGCATGGATCAATCAAAAATTATAGATACGTTGGAGACGTATCAGTAGTAGAGCGGTACTGGAGCGGTACTGCCGCTTGACGCTATAAGCGGTACTACTGCTGCCGACCGCGGTATTACCACAGGGAGAAAACCAGAACTGCCATAACTTCTTCATAAGAGCTCCGAATTGAGCAAATTCAAGCTTGTTGGATACAAGAAGACGAGTAGCATCAAAACAACACTAGTTATAGTAAGAAGAGGCAGGGGAGGTATGCCTAACAAATAGAGGAGTGAAACCTCCAACTGAGAAGAACCGGCAAAACCTCCAACATCGAAAACATCATAGAAGATGCATGTGAACTCCGTTTTCGATGAACTCGAGCTTGTCATTAAGATGACCATAAGCTTCAAAACTCTCAAAGAGAACCAAACAAGAACCAAGAAATATGATGCAAGGATGCAATGGTTTGAGCTCTCTACAAACGATACGATCAAGCTACTCATCGAGGGCCCCCCTTGATAGTACGGCAATCGATCCTATAACCCGGTCTCCCAACTACCACTATGAGACCGGTAAAATATAAAACCTATCAAGGGCAAACCTTTGTCTTGCACATAGTCCACTTGAGCTAGATGATGACGATCTTGACTTCCTCAAGTTGGACCACCTTTCTTGATTGTGTTGACTCGATGAAAACTAGTTGATTGCTCCCCCATACTCCACTATGGGTGAGCCACTCTTCGGCACATCTTCATAAATCCATTGTTACCATGATGGACGACAAGCTTCAAGCATTTGATCTCTTCATGATGCTCCACTTGAACTTGCACTCCGCAACCTAACCCCACAAAGAACTCTCACGAATACCATGGGTTAGTGCACAAAGTGTAATGGACAATGCTTACCATACCATGGGATCACTTGATCCATCTGTACATCTTGTACGCTTTGTGTGTTGATCAACTTGATTCACTCTTGACTTAGTCTTGATCAACCTTGATTCTTTCCAACTCTCTTCATTTGGATGATGTCTTGAAGGTAAACATGAATGATCAAACAATCTTCTTCTTCAAGACATGCTTGCAACAAGCTCAACTCTCAAATGACCAATCGTTAGATAATTCCTTAAAAGCACCATGGTCAACTCATAAACTCCTTGAAACCAACAAATTGACTTCAAGACAAACCTATGGACAAATCCTTCAAATATAACTCAAGGCAATCATTAGTCCATAGAGATTGTCATCAATTACCAAAACCAAACATGGCGGCACCGCATGTTCTTACACACGTACCTTGACAAGATATTGAAGAAGTTCAATATGGATCAGTCCAAGAAGGGGTTCTTGCCTGTATTGCAAGGTGCGGGATTGAGCATAGCTCAATGCCCGACCACGATAGAAGATAAAGAAAAGATGAGTGTCATCCCCTATGCCTCGGCCAGAGGGTCTATTATATATGCCATGTTGTGTACTAGACCTGATTTAAACCTTGCCGTAAGTTTGGTAGGAAGGTACCAAAGTAATCCCGGCATGGAACACTGGACAATGGTCAAGAATATCCTGAAGTGCCTGAAAAGGACTAAGGATATGTTTCTCATTTATGGAGGTGACGAAGAGCTCGCCGTAAAGGGTTACGTCGATGCTAGCTTCGACATAGATCTGGATGACTCCAAGTCACAAACGGGATACGTGTATATTTTGAATGGTGGGGCAGTCAGCTGGTGCAGTTGCAAGCAAAGCTTCATGGTGGGATCTACATGTGAAGCGGAGTACATGGCAGCCTCGGAGGCAGCACATGAAGCAATCTGGATGAAGGAGTTCATTACCGACCTAGGAGTTATTCCCAATGCGTCGGGCGTGATGACTCTCTTCTGTGAGAACATTGGAGCCATTACCCTTGCCAAGGAGCCCAGGTTTCACAAGAAGACCAGGCATATCAAGCGTCGCTTCAACTCCATTCGTGAAAATGTTCAAAATGGAGACATAGATATTTGTAAAGTGCATACGGACCTGAATGTCGCAGATCCGTTGACTAAACCTCTTCCACGAGCAAAACATGATCAACACTAGAACTCTATGGGTGTTCGATTCATCACAATGTAACTAGAATACTGACTCTAGTGCAAGTGGGAGACTATTGGAAATATGCCCTAGAGGCAATAATAAAATGGTTATTATTATATTTCCTTGTTCATGATAATTGTCTATTGTTCATGCTATAATTGTGTTATCCAGAGATCATAATACATGTGTGAATACATAGACCACAACATGTCCCTAGTAAGCCTCCAGTTGACTAGCTCGTTGATCAATAGATGGTTACGGTTTCCTGGCCATGGGCATTGGATGTCATTGATAACGGGATCACATCATTAGGAGAACGATGTGATGGACAAGACCCAATCCTAAGCATAGCACAAGATCGTGTAGTTTGTCTGCTAAAGCTTTTCTAATGTCAAGTATCATTTCCTTAGACCATGAGATTGTGCAACTCCTGGATACCGTAGGAATGCTTTGGGTGTGCCAAACGTCACAACGTAACTGGGTGGCTATAAAGGTGCACTACCGGTATCTCCGAAAGTGTCTGTTGGGTGACACAGATCAAGATTGGGATTTGTCACTCCGTATGACGGAGAGGTATCTCTGGGCCCACTTGGTAATGCATCATCATAATGAGCTCAATGTGTCTAAGAAATTAGTCACGGGATCATGCATTACGGAACGAGTAAAGTGACGTGCTGGTAACGAGATTGAACGAGGTATCGGCATACCGACGATCAAATCTCAGGCAAGTAACGTACCGATTGACAAAGGGAATTGTATACGGGATTAATTGAATCCCCGACATCATGGTTCATCCGATGAGATCATTGTGGAGCATGTGGGAGCCAACATGGGTATCCAGATCCCGCTGTTGGTTATTGGCCGGAGAGATGTCTCGGTCATGTCTGCATGACTCCCGAACCCGTAGGGTCTACACACTAAAGGTTCGATGATGCTAGGGTTATAGGGAAAGTTTGTATGTGGTTACCGAATGTTGTTCGGAGTCCCAGATGAGATCCCAGACGTAACGAGGAGTTCAGGAATGGTCCGGAGACAAAGATTTATATATGGGAAGTCCCTATTCGGCCGCCGGAAGTGTTCGGGGGTTTATCGGTATTGTACCGGGACCACCGAAAGGGTTCCGGGGGTCCACCCGGGGGTTCCTATGGGCTGAATATGGAGGGGGAACCAGCCCCTAGGTGGGCTAGGCACCAAACCCCCTAGGGCCCATGCGCCTAGGGTTTGGGGGAACCCTAAAGGGGGCGCCCTGATAAGCCACAAGTATAGGGGATCGCAACAGTTTTTGAGGGTAAAGTATTCAACCCAAATTTATTGATTCAACACAAGGGGAGCCAGAGAATAATCTCAAGTATTAGCAGCTGAGTTGTCAATTCAACCACACCTGGAAACTTAATATCTGCAGCAAAGTATTTAGTAGCAAAGTAATATGATAGTAGTGGAAACGGTAGCAAAAGGTAACAGTAGTAAAAGTGATGTTTTTGGTATTTTGTAGTGATGATAGCAATAGCAACGGGAAAGTAAATAAGCGAAGAACAATATATGGAAAGCTCGTAGAAAATGGATCGGTGATGGAGAATTATGTCGGATGCGGTTCATCATGTAACAGTCATAACCTAGGGTGACACAGAACTAGCTCCAGTTCATCAATGTAATGTAGGCATGTATTCCGAATATAGTCATACATGCTTATGGAAAAGAACTTGCATGACATCTTTTGTCCTACCCTCCCATGGCAGCAGGGTCCTTATGGAAACTAAGGGATATTAAGGCCTCCTTTTAATAGAGTACCGGAACAAAGCATTAACACATAGTGAATACATGAACTCCTCAAACTATGGTCATCACCGGTAAGTATCCTGATTATTGTCACTTCGGGGTTAACGGATCATAACACATAATAAGTGACTATAGACTTGCAAGATAGGATCAAGAATACTCATATATTGATGAAAACATAATTGGTTCAGATATGAAATCATGGCACTCAGGCCCTAGTGACAAGCATTAAGCATAGCAAAGTCATAGCAACATCAATCTCAGAACATAGTGGATACTAGGGATCAAACCCTAACAAAACTGACTCGATTACATGATAGATCCCATCCAACCCATCACCGTCCAGCAAGCCTACGATGGAATTACTCACGCACGGCGGTGAGCATCATGAAATTGGTGATGGAGGATGGTTGATGATGACGATGGTGACAAATTCCCCTCTCCGGAGCCCCGAACGGACTCCAGATCAGCCCTCCCAAGACGTTTTAGGGCTTGGCAGCGGCTCCGTATCGTAAAATGCGATGAATTCTTCTCTCTGGTTTTTTCTCCCTGAAACGCAATATATAGAGCTTCGAGCAAAGAGATCAAAATTGGCAGCAAAATGAGCAAGAACTCGGGAGAGAGAGGGTGAGTGATTTTTTTCTGGAGGTAGGTGACAATGTGGGACGAAGAGATAAGTGAGGGGTGATACGTATCCAACGTATCTATAATTTTTTATTGTTCCATGCTATTATATTATCAACCTTGGATGTTTTATATGCATTGATATGCTATTTTATATGATTTTTGGGACTAAATTATTAACCTAGAGCCCAGTTCCAGTTTTTGTTTTTTCGTTGTTTTTGAGTACCGCAGAAAAGGAAAACCAAACAGAGTCCAATTGACCTGAAATTTCACGGAGATCATTTTTGGACCAGAAGAAGCCCGTGGAGTACCGGAGATGGGCCAGAAGAGTCCCGAGCCCACCACGAGGGTGGGGGCGCGCCCTACCCTCCTGGGTGCGCCCCCTACCTTGTGGCCGCCTCGGGGACCCCCTGACTTGTTCCTGACTCCAACACCTCTTATATAACCCCAAACTTCTAGAAAGAAACCTAGACCGGGAGTTCGGCCGTCGCAAGCATCTGTAGCCACCGAAAACCAATCTAGACCCGTTCCGGCACCCTGCCGGAGGGGGGAATCCCTCTTCGGCGGCCATCTTCATCATCCCAGCGCTCTCCATGACGAGGAGGGAGTAGTTCACCCTCGGGGCTGAGGGTATGTACCAGTAGCTATGTGTTTGATCTCTCTCTCTCTCTCTCTCTCTCTCTCTCGTGTTCTTGATTCGGCACGATCTTGATGTATCGCGAGCTTTGCTATTATAGTTGGATCTTATGATGTTTCTCCCCCTCTACTCTCTTGTGATGGATTGAGTTTTCTCTTTGAAGTTATCTTATCGGATTGAGTCTTTAAGGATTTGAGAACACTTGATGTATGTCTTGCATGTGCTTATCTATGGTGACAATGGGATATCACGTGATCCACTTGATGTATATTTTGGTGATCAACTTGCGAGTTCCGTGACCTCGTGAACTTATGCATAGGGGTTGGCACACATTTTTGTCTTGACTCTCCGGTAGAAACTTTGGGGCACTCTTTAAAGTTCTTTGTGTTGGTTGAATAGATGAATCTAAGATTGTGTGATGCCCTTGCATATTATAGTTCATCATGAAGCTTTTGTAGCTTGGTGGCAGTGATTGAAGAACTCTGTCAATGACACTATCAACAGGAAGATTAACCTCCAGTTGAGTCAAGTGATTATGATACCCAGACATTTTGAGTATATGTTCACTGACAGAACTATTCTCCTCCATCTTGCAGCTATAGAACTTATTGGAGACTTCATATCTCTCAATCCGGGCATTTGCTTGAAATATTAACTTCAACTCCTGGAACATCTCATATGCTCCATGATGTTCAAAACGTCGTTGAAGACCCGGTTCTAAGCCGTAATGCATGGCAAACTGAACTATCGAGTAGTCATCAGCTTTGCTCTGCCAAACGTTCATAACATCTGGTGTTGCTCCTGCAGCAGGCTTGGCACTTCGGTGCTTCCAGGACGTAATTCTTCTGTGCAGCAATGAGGATAATCCTCAAGTTACGGACCCAGTCCGTGTAACTGCTACCATCATCTTTCAACTTTGCTTTCTCAAGGAACGCATTAAAATTCAACGGAACAACAACACGAGCCATCTATCTACAATTAAACATAGACAAGCAAGATACTATCAGGTACTAAGTTCATGATAAATTTAAGTTCAATTAATCATATTACTTAAAAACACCCACTTAGAAAGATATCCCTCTAATCCTCTAAGTGATCACGTGATCCAAATCAACTAAACCATGTCCTATCATCACGTGAGATGGAGTAGTATTAATGGTGAACATCAATATGTTGATCATATCTACTATATGATTCATGCTCGACCTTTCGGTCTCCGTGTTCCGAGGCCATATCTGTTATATGCTAGGCTCGTCAAGTTTAACCTGAGTATTCCGCGTGTGCAACTGTTTTGCACCCGTTGTATTTGAACGTAGAGCCTATCACACCCGATCATCACATGGTGTCTCAGCACGAAGAACTTTCGCAACGGTGCATACTCAGGGAGAACACTTATACTTTGATAATTTAGTGAGGGATCATCTTATAATGCTACCGTCAATTAAAGCAAGATAAGATGCATAAAAGATAAACATCACATGCAATCAATATAAGTGATATGATATGGCCATCATCATCTTGTACTTGTGATCTCCATCTCTGAAGTACCGTCATGATCACCATCGTCACTGGCGCGACACCTTGATCTCCATCGTAGCATCGTTGTCGTCTCGCCAGTCTTATGCTTCCACGACTATCGCTACCGCTTAGTGATAAAGTAAAGCATTACAGCGCGATTGTATTGCATACAATAAAGCGACAACCATATGGCTCCTGCCAGTTGCCGATAACTCGGTTACAAAACATGATCATCTCATACAATAAAATTTAGCATCATGTCTTGACCATATCACATCACAACATGCCCTGCAAAAACAAGTTAGACGTCCTCTACTTTGTTGTTGCAAGTTTTACGTGGCTGCTACGGGCTTAGCAAGAACCGTTCTTACCTACGCATCAAAACCACAATGATAGTTTGTCAAGTTGATGCTGTTTTAACCTTCGCAAGGACCGGGCGTAGCCACACTTGGTTCAACTAAAGTTGGAGAAACTGACACCCGCCAACCACCTGTGTGCAAAGCACGTCGGTAGAACCAGCCTCGCGTAAGCGTACGCGTAATGTCGGTCCGGGCCGCTTCATCCAACAATACCGCCGAACTAAAGTATGACATGCTGGTAAGCAGTATGACTTATATCGCCCACAACTCACTTGTGTTCTACTCGTGCACAATATCAACGCATAAAACCTAGGCTCGGATGCCACTGTTGGGGAACGTAGTAATTTCAAAAAAATTCCTACGCACACGCAAGATCATGGTAATGCATAGCAACGAGAGGAGAGTGTTTGTCTACGTACCCTCGTAGACCGGCAACGGAAGCGTTGACACAACATAGAGGAAGTAGTCGTACGTCTTCCCAATCCGACCGATCCAAGTACCGAACGTACGGCACCTCCGAGTCCTGCACACGTTCAAATCGGTGATGTCCCTCGAGCTCCGATCCAGCAAAGTGTTGAGGGAGAGTTTCATCAGCACGACGGCGTGATGACGGTGATGATGTTCTACCGACGCAGGGCTTCGCCTAAGCACCGCTACGATATGACCGAGGTGGAATATGGTGGAAGGGGGCACCGCACACGGCTAAGGAACGATCACGAAGATCAACTTGTGTGTCATGGGGTGCCCCCTTGCCCCCGTATATAAAGGAGGGAGAGGGAGAGGTGCGGCCGGCCCAAGGGGTGCGCCTGGAGGAGTCCTACTCCCACCGGGAGTAGGACTCCCCCCTCTTGCCTTGTTGGAAAAGGAAGGGGGAAGGGAGAAAGAGGAAAGGCCCCCCCTTCCTTGTCCTATTCGGACTAGGGGGGAGGGGGCGCACGGCCTGCCCTGGCCGGCCCTCCTCTTCTCCCTTAGGGCCCATGTAGGCCCAATATCCCCCGGGGGGGTTCCGGTAACCCCCCGGTACTCCGGTAAAATCCCGATTTCACCCGGAACGTTTCCGATATCCAAATATAGGCTTCCAATATATCAATCTTTATATCTCGACCATTTCAAGACTCTCTTCATGTCCGTGATCACATCCGGGACACCGAACAACCTTCGGTACATCAAAATACAAAAACCCTAATTACGATCGTCACCGAACTTTAAGCGTGCGGACCCTACGGGTTCGAGAACTATGTAGACATGACCGAGACACGTCTCCGGTCAATAACCAATAGCGGAACCTAGATGCTCATATTGGCTCCTACATATTCTACGAAGATCTTTATCGGTCAGATCGCATAACAATATATGTTGTTCCCTTTGTCATCGGTATGTTACTTGCCCGAGATTTTATTGTCGGTATCTCAATACCTAGTTCAATCTCGTTACCGGCAAGTCTCTTTACTCATTCCGTAATATATCATCCCGCAACTAACTTATTAGTTGCAATGCTTGCAAGGCTTGAGTGATGTGCATTACCGAGAGGGCCCAGAGATACCTCTCCGACAATCGGAGTGACAAATCCTAATCTCGAAATACGCCAACCCAACAAATACCTTCGGAGACACCTGTAGATCACCTTTATAATCACCCAGTTACGTTGTGACGTTTGGTAGCACACAAAGTGTTCCTCCGGTAAACGGGAGTTGCATAATCTCATAGTCATAGAAACATATATAAGTTATGAAGAAAGCAATAGCAACAAACTAAACGATCAAGTGCTAAGCTAATGGAATGGGTCAAGTCAATCACATCATTCTCCTAATGATGTGATCTCGTTAACCAAATAACAACTCATGTCTATGGTTAGGAAACATAACCATCTTTGATCAACGAGCTAGTCAAGTAGAGGCATACTAGTGACACTCTGTTTGTCTAAGTATTCACATATGTATTATGTTTCCGGTTAATACAATTCTAGCATGAATAATAAACATTTATCATGATACAAGGAAATAAATAATAACTTTATTATTGCCTCTAGGGTATATTTCCTTCATTACCACCCTCGGATCGCCACATCAGGTGGCTGATCATCGGGGTGCTAGCCTGGACATTGTGGACTGTTAGGAATAAGCTTGTGATTCGACACATTCCTCTTCGTCGCGCTACTGACGCTCTATTCAAATGGTCTGGTTACTTACAGCTTTGGCGGCCGCTTAGCCTCTCTCAGGAGAGAGACGACATCACCTCCATCATCACCCAGCTTCGTGTGATGGCTCTCCGGATGGCTCCAGCGCTTCCCCCACCACCACCGGAGCCGGATTAGATCTTCTCCACCTTGCTACCGCCATTTTGTTTGTTGTGCGTGTCGTGCGCCTGTGTTGGGCTTGTTGTGCTGTGCCCATAGCTAAACCTGGGTTTTGTCTGTGTGCGTGTTTGTTGGACCTTCCTGCCGTGGCTTTATGAGTGTCTCTGTTATTAGGTTAGTATCTTGATAACTTTATGCTCGGTGGTTGCTTTATTTATAAAACGTGGCGAAAGCTTTTTTCGGAAATCTTAAGAGTACAAAATTCCTTGAGAACGGAAATGCCAGACCTATAAAAATTCAAAAGCTTGGATCGTCATGTTCTTTGTCTATCACCTCCCAACGCCTTATCCTCCAGCTCGCGGCTTAAACCCCCTCTTTCTCCCTCGGTTCCCACCCCACCCCGCCCAAATGCTCCTCCAATTCTTCCCCCACCCCTCCCCTCCCATCCTCTCCCTCCCCGTCGCCACTTCCAGACCCCGCCACCCTCACCCCCGCCTCCCTCCCGTCCGCGCCTCGCCTTCCCCAGAGCCGGAGCTCCTCGCCAAGTCCGCGCTCCGCCGCATCTCCGACAAGCTCCGCAGCCTCGGATATCTCGAGACCTCCCCGGAGACCCCCATTCCATCCCCGGCCCCGAGCGCCGACGCCCCGTCCCCCGGGGAGATTTTCGTGCCCACTCCGGCCCAGCTTCCTCGCCACCGCGTCGGCTCCACGCTAGACCCTAGCTGGTCCACTGGCGACGGCGAGGCGGACGCGGCGCGGCGCAGGCAGAGGCGGGGGAGGGATGCGGCAGCGGCACCGACGCCGCCGTCCGCGGCGGAGCTTACGCTGCCGCGGGATGAGCTGCGGCGGCTGCAGGGGGTCGGCATCCGGCTGCGTAAGAGGCTCAAGGTGGGGAAGCCCGGCGTCACAGAGGGGATCGTGAACGGGATACACGAGCGATGGCGCAACGCGGAGCTCGTGAAGATCAGGTGCGATGATATCTCCGCCATGAACATGAGGCGCACCCACGAGGTTCTCGAGGTGAGCACCGCACTATGGAACCTTGCTATGCGTTCCCAATTAAGGTTTGCTCGCTGCTTCTTGTGCACAGGTGTATCGCTATATGTGAGCATGCATTGGCTTTGAATGTTGAATGCCACTTAATGTTAGTGTTTGCCTTTTCTTTTTTGCGCGGTGTTAGTATTTGCCTTTGGACACCTATAGAATAGGTTGATAAGAGGCTGTGTGTATACAGTATAGATGATTTCACACTCTTGATGTGAAATCTGAAATGTGCAGAATGACAGGACGAAATGCTGCTCCCATAACTTTGTAGTCATATGGCCAGGATGTGAATTTGTATATCTTGCGTGCTTGAAATAAATTAATCTATGAGTGGATTAGCATGCACATAGTTATCGCTTCACTATATATTTGAATTTGAATTCTAATTCCATTTAACAAAAGAAGTTTGTAACAAGAAAAATGCTGGTATCCAACTTGCAACTTGTAAAAAGAAGTTGGACCCAACTATTTTCATCTCAGTGTTATCCAACTTGCAATTTTTCATCCTCTGTGTGTTTTGCTTGATAGAGGAAAACTGGAGGCTTGGTTATTTGGAGATCTGGAAGCACCATCATACTGTACAGAGGAACCAACTATAAATATCCTTACTTCCATGACCAGCAAAAGATGGATGATTGTCTCAAGGATGAATCATCAGAGCAGAGCAGTTCTGATGATGATGATGATGATGATGAAGATCTTGGTTTTTTATCTGTGGAACAATGTAGTAGTGAAGAGGATGGTAAGAATGATACAAAAGATAGTATTCATTACAAAGATGAGGCTGTCGAAAATGTTGCCATAGTATATGGAGAACAGAGGAGTATAGGAGAGGAACATGAGAATCATGA
Source organism: Triticum aestivum (assembly GCF_018294505.1). Lineage (NCBI taxonomy): Eukaryota > Viridiplantae > Streptophyta > Magnoliopsida > Poales > Poaceae > Triticum > Triticum aestivum. Next base: position 566,624,731 of record NC_057797.1, on the reverse strand, counting down.
TATATTATCTATGGGGCAGAGTGTGGCCAGAAAGGATGACGCAAATTATCCCATGATATCCTCTAAAGCGCCTGTTGTTGATACACAGGAGGGTAGATCAGCAGTGAAAATTAATAGTGGAGCTGCAAACAAACAGCATGCAAGATTTCATATAGGCAAAAATGTAAATCCCCCTAGTGTGGTCAGACCTTTAGCTAGGTCTACCTTAGTTACCGGTGTTGGTTCTCCTAATAAGTTCCGATTACAGTTGCCTGGGGAGGTCAAGCTTGCGAAGGACGGTGACAAATTATTAGATGGGCTGGGTCCACGGTTTTCTGAATGGTGGGGGTATGATCCCATTCCAGTGGATGCTGATTTGTTGCCAGCTATCGTTCCTGGATTCCGTAGGCCTTTCCGTCTTCTTCCTTCAGGTGTACCACCCAAGCTAACAGATAGAGAAATGACTATCCTTAGGAGGCTAGCTCGTCCTTTACCCTACCACTATGCACTTGGTAATGTTCGGAAATTTTCTATTTTCTACCATCTTGGATTAAGTTGATGAGGACCACCTGTTATTAACTTTTCTAGTTTCCACTGTCTAGGAAGAAGCAGTAACCTTCAAGGATTGGCTGCATCCATGATCAAGTTATGGGAAAGGTGTGAGGTAGCGAAGATTGCGATGAAGAGAGGTCTCTGCATTGATAGTGAGCTCGTCTCCGAGGAATTAAAGGTAGGTAGGTGTTATCAATTCATTATATGCAATTGTACATTGCATTTTATATTCTCTAGTATTTCTTTTTGTGGTAAAACAGTAGTTTGATGATGTTGTAGGCCTTGTGAAATGTCTTTGGCTCAACAATGTTGGAGATGTAATATGTTTGTCTGTGTTCCATCAAATTGAAGTTGTACGCATCCTTGATATCATCCATGCCAACCAATGCGGTGTCATGAAAGGTCAAACCGTCAAACATTGTCTAGCTTGGACCTTCGAATAAAGATTAAGTTGATTAAATCAATCTTCTGCTAGGTCATCTCCTTTGTTCTTTTGGATGTCACCCACGAAAAGAAATTTAAGACTTACTCTCTTATTATGGACCATATCTTGGTCTTCCCCTGGTTCTTACTTGCCCTGACATGTATGACCATGATGGACCATATCGAGTGTTGCGTTGCTCCTGCTCTAGCTTTATATCCCTTGATGGTAAAATTCAACTGGTTAAATTTATTCTTAGTTCTCTGCCTTCCTACTAGGGCTGCAAACGAGTCGAGTTCGAGCGAGTTGGATTAGGTTCAGCTCAATTGGCACTAAAATTCAAGCGAGTTCCGAGTGAAGCTCAAGATCGAGTTGTAGAAAGTGGCTCGTTCTCAGCTTCTAGCGATCTCGAGTCTATCTCGAGCTAAATAAGATGATTTTTTTAATAATCTAGGATAATTTTCAATCAAAGTAGGTCAGAACACAACATAATAAACCAGTATATAATTCAACTTATTCTTTCTCAACTGAAGACTAGTACTTAAAAGTAAGAGAAAAAAACAAAGGTGCGTCTGCTCTCAAACTTTGGTCGAAATAACATGAAATTTAAGACATGACTGACCACATACCATATCGGAGCTAAATTTTCTCCGCACTTAATTAAGCTTCCATGTTTGATAGTAGGTAAAATGGAGAAAAGTCATACACAACATATGTCTTAATATATTTTTTGACTATCTATGCGGTAATAAATTATTCCATGTTTTATTTGAATATATATCAAAATTATGTAATATAATTATACGATATCAGGCTGTCGAGCTAAAATCGAGCGATCTAGTGTTGGCTCAAGATTAGCTCATTTCTCTATTGAGCTACATAAAGTGTTCATACTCAACTCATTCTTTTCGATTAGATCTCGAATCGAGCCAAAATATGAGTTGATCTTGAGCCGCTCACGAGCCTTCTCTTGCAGCCCTACTTCCTACTATATGGGCATACTCTGCTTAGCTGAAGGTGTAAAAGAAAATATTAACCTTTACTGACTTCACTTCCTATGGGGCAGACATATAGGAAATCCCTTGCTGCCTGGAACATGGTGTGTGCAAGCTTAAAGGCAATGGGGGGCTTGCGTCACAAATCTCATTGTTCACAATAAGGCCCTCATGCTCAAAATCGCTTCACAATTTTTACAATAATATTCACTGGGTTAGTACTTAACATGGTTTGGCAGTACTGTAACAACAATAGCGTCCTTCCTCGCGCCCATGCGGGATCATTCTGGTGGCGGGATGTTTTCGGTCTGTGTGGCAAGTTCGAACGATTCATCAACTGCTAGATTGTGATAGATGACAGTATATCCTTCTGGCATGATCCCTTGGGCTGTGCCAATCCCCAGAAATCACTTCGCCAGGCTGCACTCCTTTTTCTTCCCTTCTATGCTCCTTTGTTAAACACTGTCTTCTTAACTTCCAGAGGCCAAGCAAGCTGCGAATATCCTTGACCCCCCACCCGCACCCCTTGATATAGCAGTAGAGTGGTGCGACCTTTCGATGAGATAGATGCCTTCAATTTGTGGAGGTGAGCCTCACGATCAAGGCTTCAGGCTGAGAGGATCGATGAGCCAAGCAATCGCTGAATCAGCCTTGCCAAAAGCCAAGCTGACCTGACCAATCTCCTAGGGATTGGTCCTATATGGTGCACGGTTGAGCAAGGAGGCAGCCGGAATTAGGTCAATCTGATGTTCAATTCCCCTGATCGCGGGAGCCTGGCGGTACACATGTAACACATTATCATATTCCTGCAAAAGGCTAGCCACAGCAGGAGGCAAAGAAAGTATGCACATGTTCAAATGGAATTATTTGCCCCCAACTTTGTACTATTCAAATTTTTAGCAAGCAAAACTGAACATTTCAGGCTAATTTTACATTCCTTAGAACTAGAATATTCTCTTTATGTGATGCAAGCTTCCTTGGACACAATGTGACTTTTACTTTTGGTAGGTTCATTACTCTCTCTATTGGCTCTCTGTATTTAATCTTCCAAATTAATCCCTCCATTCCTAAATATAAGACGTTTTGGCAGTTCAAATTGAACTGCCAAAACGTCTTATATTTAGGAACAGAGGGAGTATATTCCTGGCGCTTCAGAGATTTACAAGTCCCAGTATCTTTAAATGATTTTGCCGCTGCAAATGACTACCAAGCTCAAGGCCTTTGTTTAGCTCCTCCTTCGTGATTGGCTCAGACCTGAGATATGCTAGTCTGAAGAAACTACACTGGCATTATGAGCTCCTCATGTGTGCTCCGTTGGCTTGGCGCTCTGGAAACTTGTGGTCACCTGTTCTTCAATTGTCCTTTCAGCAAGGCCTGCTGGCATTTTCTGAACATCCATTGGCCTCCTCCGACAATACAGAGCAGATGATCCTAGCTGTCCACATCACTTTCTCCCAGCCTTTTTTCTTCAAAGTCACAATTATGGTGACCTGGTACATCTGGAAGCAAAGGAACAATAATTGTTTTGACCAGATCCATCTTAGATTCGCTGTTTGGAAGAACAACTTCATGAAGGACATCCAGCTGCAAGTATAGGCTCAAAGAGGAGGCTAGGTCACCCCTGCTAACCTGGATCGACTCTCTGTTTTAGTCTCCCTGTACATGCATGTTTCCGTATAGCCTAACCCTAGTGGTGCTTTGTACATACTGTACACAAGTTGTAAAATTCCTTCTAATAAACTTGCTGTCAAGGTCTCCCCTGCAGTCTTTGATTTTTTAAGTTAAACTACTGCAGCCTAGGACTCATATGTTCTGAAGCATAACTGTTTCTCCACTCTGTGGAAACTTAGCTGGTTCATGTCTATGGCACATTATTTTTTCTTCCAGGGGATGCAGTTGATTATCATCGTAATCAACTTAAGAGGTTAGCAGACAAGTTACCACGAGTTTGTGGGATCAAGTCCCAGAAAATCCACAAATAAACCCACCTAATTAGTTATTAGTTGTGCTTGAATGGCAAACATTAGCCACCAGTTGTCTGCTCGTCACTTTGATATATGTGAGATCAGACATAGGCAAGCATACTTTATCTCCGAGTTTCTGGTGCTCGTTGTGGACATCAAACTATTGAAGAGCGGGGTGCTCGTTGCTGTTTTTTCCACCCGTTGAAACTGGCTGTTTGAACTAAATGTTGCATGCATGCAGTTCAAAACTTACACTATTGACCATGCTTTCCTGGTTTGACCAAGGAACACAAAAAAGGCAGAAAGAGTTTAATCCAAAGATCTGAAAAAACAATGTAATCCATGGTCTAAGAGTTTGATGGTTTGACCTAGCAACATGTTCTATTGATAGGTAAAGAGTACATCTGTACATGAGTGTCTGTTCCCAAACTAGAGGCTCTCGTAATTACAACTCAGCTATTACTCATGAACAAAACATGAACAAAAACTAGAGCCACACATGACCTTGTATACTTAAAAAAGCAAAAAAACAACACCATCATCTAACTCCAACACTATGTTATCGGAGTCAGAAAGTAGAAGTAAACCTGTGAAGACCTTCTAGCTTTACTTTTCTCTACAATACTCTTGAATTGACATCACAAGACACTACTCGCTATAATCTTCATCTCAGACCAGAAAGGTAAATTACAACTGTTAAATTCTTTATCTTCCAGGGCTTGACTGGTGGGACCCTTTTATCAAGGGACAACGAGTCAATTGTACTATACAGAGGAAAAGACTTCCTCCCCCCAGCTGTCTCTCTTGCAATAGAAAAACGCAGAAAGCATGACAATTCCATGATCAATAAGCCCAAGCCTGAAATTGAAGAAAGCATACCTACTCAAGATGCTTCTGAACTGAAGATGGCAAATGATGCCTCGGTACACGGGCATGAATGTCATGAAGAAAAACATGAAGGCGAAACTTCTGTTACAGATTATAGAACTGAATCTCTAAATACAGTTGCCCAGAACATGGAAACCAGATTATCTCAGGTATTTTTATTTAAATTTACCTGTTGCTGTCTCTTTGTAATTTTGATGTCCTTCTATTATTTTTAAGATCCCACCACATAATACATATAAACATATTTCCAGGCTATAGCAGAGAAAAAGAAGGCTGAAAAACTTCTTGAGGAGCTAGAAAAGGCATCTCGGCCTTCAAAAGCTGAAACAAGAGAGACCATCTCAGAAGAGGAGAGGTACATGTTGAGGAAAGTTGGTTTGCAGATGAAGCCATTTCTGCTGTTAGGTGATTATTCTTCTCAACCTTCCATTACACTGTGCACGTATGTTCTGAGCAATACCTAACTACTCCCTCTGTCCCATAATATAAGAACGTTTTTGACACTAGTGTAGTGTCAAAAACGTTCTTATATTACGGGACGGAGGGAGTAGTTTATTGAATTATTTTGTATGAAATTAGATTGAAAAGATATGTGTAATATTTTCCTACAAGTGTCATAGGGTTGCAGTTCTCATGTTAAAAGGGTGAATCCTGTCTGATTTTACGTTGCTTGAGGTGCCCAAATTTGAACTTGTTCTGTCATCTGATGCAATCCATCTGGAGAAGCTTCTCATTCTCTACCATCTTATACCTCCATCGTTTTTGCAAGTATACCATCATAATGATCCATGTCTCACCCACATTAAAAGATATTAACAATATTCCTTACTCAACTTGTACAACCTGCGGTAATGATAATAAATAGTGTGCAGTACTTGTCTGTCAACACATAATATGAAATCCTAGTCCCTAGTAGAATTTGAATGACTAGACAGCATGCTGTTTGCTGGGATCATTTTAAGAAGGTGTGAACTAGGTAGCTAGGGTGCGGTTCCTATAAAAAAATCCTCTTCCGTTTCTATCTTACATTTTTATTATCTCTTCTAATATCATTTTTTGAAGGGGAGCCTTGGCGCAGTGGTAAAGCTGCTGCCTTGTGACCATGAGGTCATGGGTTCAAGTCCTGGAAACAGCCTCTTACAGAAATGTAGGGAAAGGCTGCGTACTATAGACCCAAAGTGGTCGGACCCTTCCCTGGACCCTGCGCAAGCGGGAGCTACATGCACCAGGTTGCCCTTTTTTTTTTTTTTTCTAATATCATTTTTTCTATTGACTTGCAGGAAGGAGAGGAGTTTTTGATGGAACAATTGAAAATATGCACCTTCATTGGAAGTATCGAGAACTTGTCAAAATTATGTGTAAAGAACACAGCATGGAAGATGTTACATATGCTGCTCGAACACTAGAAGCTGAGAGTGGTGGTATTTTGGTGGCAGTGGAGAGAGTGAGCAAAGGACATGCAATTATAATGTATCGAGGGAAGAACTACCAGAGGCCGTCAGCTCTCAGGCCAAAATCTTTGTTGAATAAAAAAGATGCTCTGAAGCGTTCTGTAGAGCTTCAGCGCCACAAGGTGAAACTTAAATGCATTTGTTTGTGATGGACTTCTCGTGAGGTTATTTTTTAGATCCTGATATAAGCATCCCTTGTTTATTTAGTCCTTGAAGCTTCACGTGCTTAATCTATCAAAGAACATCGACTACTTGAGGGGTCAGATGGTGAGTGTTAGTTCAACGTCAACTGTTATATTTTTTGTTGAATGATGTGAGCTTCTTTGCTAACCAGAACACAATATTTTTAGCAAATGGAGGGTCATGCAGTGGTTTCGTCTGATCAGATGAACTCAGGCCATGAAAACAAAGGCATACATGATCTCTGTGACAACTCTGGAACATTAGGGGAGACAAGCAAAGTAAACATTTTTAACTCGCATGTAGTTCTATTGCAGCCTAGTGGTATATTCCATCATGTGCCTGAATATGTATTTATGTAAATATGCATGGTCAAGGAAGTGCCTGAAGTTGCTCCCAAGTGTTTTGAGCCAGAGAGCGAAGAGTGCAGTTCAGGTGGAACAAATAGAATCTTGAATACAACCAAGTCTGGAGTTCCTTTAGATGATACACAGGTCTATAGTCACTCTTCCTTATCAAAAACTCTACTTTGTAGTTTGATGATTTTTCAATGAATTATGGTGAACTAATGAGGATACTGCACAACGTATTTGCAGAACAAGTTATGTTTGAACGAGCTTATAGATGATTCCTCTGAGGCTTCGAGGCCATGCCTGAATGAGAATTCAAGTTCTGCTTCATCAGATAATCAGATCGAATATGTGAGTTGTTAGTGTTGTCTACCCATTGGATGTCTTTCTTTTGTTCCCCGGTGATTCTGATGAATTGCTTTTGCAGCAAAATCGGCTGAGCTTTCCTGTAGAATGCCATTCAGACAGTGGTAGCGAAGAGGATTCCAAAGTCTTCAAAACCCTTAGCCCTTCCCAGGCACTGGATGAGCCAATATTGGACCAGACATATACTCCTCACTTGCCTTCCAAAGCTGCACCTCTATCAAATCGGGAGAGACTTGTGCTAAGGAAGCAAGCTCTGCAGACGAAGAAACGTCCAGTACTTGCCATTGGTATCTTCTTAGCCTTATTTCCTACATTGTCTACCGAACTTCAAATTACTATGCTGAGCATAGCATCTGGTTCCTGTCGCAGGGAGGAATAATGTCATCACCGGAGTTGCAAAAACAATACGGACACACTTCAAAAAGCATCCTCTTGCTATTGTGAATATCAAGAACCGAGCAGATGGAACTCCAGTTCAACAGCTGATATCAGAACTAGAGGTTTGTAATCTGCAACAGAGTATTGCTAGATCCGAGGCACTCTAAATTAAACTGAGCTTCTTCGCTGTTCAATGGAAAAACAGGAGGCGACAGGATCGGTTCTCGTGTCACGAGAACCAAACAAAGTGATTTTGTACAGAGGCTGGGGAGCGGACGTGACCCAGACAAGTTCCAGGGAGGACGGCACAAATGAGGGCGAAAAGGAGGTGATATCACCACAGCTCCTTGAAGCCATTAGATTAGAATGTGGACTGCACCCAGGTGAATCACAATAGCTGGATCCTAGACAGCCTCCTAGTGTTTTGGGAAGATGATCCTCCTATGTTGTGGAAATACAGACGACATTGATTCAGTGTATTCTCATCCTCCTACTTGTAAATTTTGTACGTATGTCTGAGAAGCCTTTTGAATGAACTTCGCCATTAACCAGAATCAGATCTCGTGGAAACTCTCAGCAGCCGGAATCCGACAGAAAATTGAAACTGCTGGTGCCATCTGCCGGAATCAAGCAAAGATGCGAGTGGCTGAGCAAACCCCTTCCCCCCATCATTGTGCTGTTGAAAAAGACTTTCGCTGATGGCACAGTACACAGGCACGACGATGCTGCGACAAAAGGCAATGACCTGTTTGCTGATTTGTCCGGCTCTACCGACACCGAGCCCTGTTGTTCCCATTGACAGATTGCCCGGCCCGGATGCCTGACCACTTCTTGTGTCCTCCGCAGGTTGTGAATTCGACTAGAAGCGACTTCTGATATTGGATCCAGATAGGTGCTGTCTCTGATTGTACTAGACTTTATTTGGTCGCCGGTCATTCGGTTCACGGGCTAATATTGAAGCTACTACTAGCCTGTTAGGTAAAACCATCGTCCTGAATCAACTGATTGGCCGTGTATCAGGTTGGCACGTTATTGTTACGAAAAATGGTTACAAATTCTACACTTTGCTAGTCACATCTCTTTTTAAAGGACGGGACTAAAGTGCAGTGATGTATTAGGGCATGCACAATTGTGTTATTTTATAAGTATCTAGATGTGCTTTAGCAAAACTGATTTTATAAGTGTTGTGTAGGATAAATACTAAGGTGGAGCGATGGAAAAAAAAATTGTCTTCTCTTAATTAAGAGATGCAGAATCTAATATTTTTGAAATTGAGCTCAGTGGACTTGAGCAGTTAGAAGGCGCCTATAGATTGGATCGATGAATCTCAAAATGCTAAGAGATGATCTCTTAGCAAAGATATCTCTCACCACATTTTGACCTTGTGTGACTTCGCTCTTTGACGGCTTGATCCTTTGTGTGTGTATGTTGGTGTTGATTGTGTGCACTTTGATTGTACAATGACCGGTTGTATGCTCATCGTGTTTGTATTACATTGATGCTTCGTTATGAGTTATGCAAAGAACACCCGCCCCCATGCAACTCCATCCATCGATGATGGTTGTTGCTCCGATGCACTGGTCATGGGGCCCTTAGCATGACAACTTTGTCAGGGGCACACAAAATGCTACAACAACGTAAAACAAAATTTCTACCGTGCAACCAAAAACATATTGTTGGGATAAGGAATCGGGTTGATATCAAAATAAGCTCTTAGGTGTGATTGTTTGGTCCCTCTTATTACTATCAATAGTTTGAGTACCCTCGCGTTCTATAAACAAATATAAGTCGTTTTGACAGTTTAAATTTATAAACTGCCAAAACCGTTAAATTTTGGACCCAGATATCTAGCTAATGTTAGATTTTTAGGCATGACAAATCGAGCGTTTTTTATGATAAATTATGTTTATCGAAGGTGGCAAGTTTAATTGGCGCCCATGGCAAGTTGGCCTGAGTTCATATTTTTGCTAGAAAATTGTTGTGCTCACTAACTAAATATCATCCATGCATCAACATTAATTGCCATAAAAAAGTTTGATTTGCCATGCCAAAAGATCTGATGTTAGATTTTTTATCATTTTGGTAAATTTTTACATAGGGACTATTATATTCCTGGCTAGGCAGTATCTCGATGCGGACAGCATCCTTTTATGATTTTATCCACAACAGCAAGAAGGAAAAGACAGCATGGCTATGCTCATATACGCTACCCTGAGCTCGTACTGCAGTGCATCTTCACAGCCGTATCTCTTTCTTTTTACGCGAATCACGGCAGTACTGGCTCCTTTTCCCAACAGAAAAACAGTACGAAAAACAAGAAAGCAGAGCACGGCTTTCGCCTTTCCAACCTTTACAAAATCCAGCTTTAGCGCTGCAAGAGGACAAAGCCGCGCCTTTTGTCCAAGCCTGCATGCGCGCAACGGGAGTATGCGTAGGAGTACGTAGGAATTGCTTTACCTGACCCCGACATCGCGGGCTTGGAATCTTTGCTGCAGGAAAGGATAGAAAAAAACTTCTAAGCCCAACTCCACCGCGCGACCATGTCCGGTCCCGTCTGTTTGGAGTAAAATGGGCAAAGGAGACGGCCCAGCGCGCGACGGTCCGGACTCATCTTATCCGTTTTGTATTCCGGTCGATCCATTTCGAGCGCAAACTTGCGCCGGGTTTGAGTCGCGACGGACACCAAACGGACGCGCGCCTTGTCCGCGTCGGGGCCGCGTGGCAGGCGGCCACCTACCTCCCACCCACCCACATCAATGCACACGAGCGGGCGGCCCCACCTGTCATCCGCACGTTGAACGGTCGCCGTCCTTCTTTAAGTGGGAAGCGTGGACGGGTCGTCGTCCACACTACCCCACGCCATCCCGCGGCCTCCTCGAAACCCGACAGCCCCAGTCCTAAACCCTAGCCAACACCTCGCCGGCCGCCCTCCCGCAGCCATGGGCTGCAAAGGCAAGCACGACCGCGAGGCTGGTTCCTCGTCGGGACGCCGCCGCGGCTCGCCATCGCCACCACGCCGCCTGCCTTCTCCATCGCGCCCACGTCCGCCGGCGAGCGCGACCGGCATTACGTCCGCTCGTCGGTGTGCCGCCGTTATTGGGAGACGAGGACGCCGCTCCCCTAGAGCGACGTCCATCTCCCAATAACTGGCATCTCTCCGCCGACCGGGTCCCGATCCCGCCGGTCCCGACGAGTGGCCGTGCGCGCAACAAGGAGATCGAGCGCCGCCGCCGCCTCCTTCCCGACGACCTCTTCTACGACCCCAGGTACGTCCCCGACTCCGGGCTCTGGGACACCTGATTTCGTGACGAGCACGACACCAGGCGTGCGTCGTTCTTCGCCGGCACCTCGACGGGGCCGCGACGGCCACGACAGGAGCGCGCAGCGCCTGCTCCCGAGGAGCGCGGGCGTAGGCGGGTGCGCGGCGTCACGCCCATGCCGTCGCCTTCGCCGTCTCCATCGCCACCACCACCTCCTCGCATGACGGAGGAGGAGGAGGCCCGTCTCATGGCGCGTGTCATGGAGGACTCCATGTACACGCACGATGAGCGGCAATGGGAGGGCCTGGAGGAAATGACGGCCCGCTCCGCTGCTGGCGAGGTAGCCATCTCGAGGAGGAGGAGCCGGTGGCTGCGTTCCAGCAGCTGCTGGGCTAGGGGTTGGGCTGGTCCTGCACTGCTCCGGAGATGGCCGCCGGCGTGGGCGTGAACTGGTGCCCCACTCCGCCGCGGTCACCAGAGCGGGAGGCGTCGCCACGGGAGGAGGTGGTGCAGGCACCTCCGGCCGTCCAGCCCGCCCCCGTCTACCACGCACCGCCGGCCCACATGTGGACGCCGCCGGCCTACGTCGACCTCGTCAGCGACGACGACGACACCGGCGTCCAGTGAAGACGGCGACGGCCACGACACCGATGGGCGCGGCAGGAGCGCGCGGGAGGCGTTTTTTTATTTTGTTTTTATACGTTAATTTTGAAACTGGGCCTTTTAAGTGGCGTGGAAACTGGGCCGTTTTGTGGCCGACCCCTATATATGTTTTATGTTTTTTTAATGCGTTTATTTACTTTTTTAGTTATTTCATTCTAGTTTTTATAATTTTTTATTCACGTCCACCCCGGACACGATTTGGGGTGCGGCCACGCGGTGGCCGCACGCACGACCCACCTGACAAAGCCGGACACGGGCGAACCCATCGGTGCTCCAAAGGGACAAAATCCGGCCAATCCGGACGTCCGTTTGGGGTCGCGCGGTGGAGTTGGCCTAAAAAGACTGCACCCGCGCGCAGGCAGAATTACCGCTTTGTTTGGCGTGGTCTGTCCTTGAAAGGTTCATGGAATCCACGCTCGATCATGTTGGACTAGATCGGCAACTCGCCTTGGCGCGAGGGTGCCGGTCTTAACGATATGGTCAAGCCGCGGAAGATCAAACGGCATGATGCATTAGTATGAAGGCAAGTTTAGCACATGTAACAGAACAACCAATTATCGAGAAGTGTAACATCATCAAGTTCAACATGGTCATGAGATTATAAAAGCTAACCCGTCGCGGAAGCAAGGCAACATCCAATTCAACACGGTCACACGATTACAAAAGCTAATTAGCTAACATTAAGTTCGGTAACATGAGCAGGAACACAAGAGAGCAAAAGCCAACAGTGGCAATAGAGATAAAACTACGATGCCATAGCTTGGTTCAATTGCCTCCATGAGTGACGTCTGTCCTGCTTTCAGATGTCTCTGTTTTGTGCCTGGCAAATTTGGCAAAATTTCTCATAATTCTTAAATATATCACTTTAAATATGAAAACTGATACATGCACACATATGTAATGAAATTAAATTTGAGTAATGCAACAGTAGAGTGGAAGTCTCATGAATATGGGAAGAAATATTACAAATGTTCTGCATCCTTTTGACACTACCAATCTAAAGTGATTATTTCTATGGGAACTATTTTAATGAGCTTTAGTTAAATTATGTTCTTGATGAATAACAGTGGCTCTGAACTATACATGGCCATAAGAAGTGCATCCATAGACAGACCCTTTTGCCTTTGATATTATGATATACAAAAATCCTTGATAAATAAAGTGTATCCAAGTCCGTAGTATAACAAACTACCTGGATAGACTGGGCCTCAATGGAACCTCCTACAGTATTGATCCATACACGGCGTAGGTGCACCACTACCGACCAACTCCAACACCGTGCTGACAGCCCGCCTTGCCGATACCTACCCGCCCACACTTGGTCCTCTTGCCCGGGACACTGCATAGCAGGCAACACATAAACTTGATCACACAAACCTTAATCAATTTTCTGCTTGCAAAATAAAAGAGCATATTCCCAAACCACAAAGATGGGACGACGACCATCTTGGTCAGAGGAGGTAGTGTATGATTAAAAATGGTAGTTTGTTGTATTAAAAAATTGTAGAAATTGGAGTGGACATCCGTGGATCTACCATGTAAGGAATATACCGAACATAATTTGGTCTCACTATTGGTAGAGCTTAGAGAACAACAAAGTAATGCAGAAAACAAAACATGGGACCGTACATATTCTACATAACACACCACTGCACCATATAGATACAAGACAGATCAATTAGAAGGGGCAACTTGTGCTCTGTTTATGAGAGAAATAAATCAAATAATATTGCAAGAGACTGAAAAATGATGGCAAGAACAAATCAAATAATATTGCAAGATACAACACATTATGAAAGATCATACCTCGACAAAGCAAACCAAGAACAGTAGATCCGCGGATGGCCACCGCAATTTCTACAATTATGCAAAATAAAATACAAGGTAAGAAAATCACTGAATTATAATTAGAAACTAAATTTTGTTCTGAACCATAGCATGCACTTGACAAAGTTAAATACCCAGAAGGAAAATATCATATGCGGTAAAGATCATGGAGAGATCGAATTGATTGGAGTCTCTACTAAACACTTATCGGCTTCATCATATGGCCACTATGCTTGCTTCTGACAATTCTGCTTCTAACTAAAGTACAAAAGTATCCAATGAGATCGGAAACGCGTCTTGGCGCGAGGGTGCCGGTTACAACGTTGTGACCAAGTACGTAATGCACAATTTGATAGCTCAGTTGATAAGAAATCACACAGGACTAAAAAAATTCACTACCTTTAACTATGTAATCACCTGGAAAAAAAATTGCATAAAATTGTTATGATAATCCTGCTGGTACAAACTATGATAGTTAGGATAATAACCTTGGTGTTTTCGTATGAAAAAAACACGAACAATCATGAGGCCCTTAAGGAATCCGTAAGGTACATGATTCACATACGTATTATAGATGCAACAATTGATGAGCATACAAATTGATTTGAAATTTCCTCGCAAACATATAGAACGTGGAAGCAAACTGCAGATAGAAGAGAAATAAGGCAACATGCAAAACAGAAACTTGCCTCACCATGATACCTGTTACTTTTGCGATCAAGGTTCGTGGCCCAAAATTTCAAAATGAAGCCTGAAGATTCATATCAATAAAAAGTACACTGTCACTGCTTGCACATGCTAGCACCTCTGGAATGAGAGAAATAGAAGTCTTCCAACAGAAAACTAAGGCTGCGCCCTCGCTTTTTCACTTGATTAGAGATGATATTAGCCTCACTGCTGATGAGTATGTGAAGTAACCCCTCTTTGTTGTACAGCCAAGAGAGCTCCAGACTTCCTTTTTCCTTTTTTACCTTTAACTGAAAACACTCCGTGGAACATCAGGGATTCTGTTCTTCGCTTCAAAAATGAAAATTGTGTCTTCCAGTTAGAAGTCTCCAGGTTTGTTACGGTGTAAAGTTATGTAGCAGAAATCTTAACTCATTTATTATTTATGCTGACAGTAAAATCAGCATAGTTACATAATACTGAAGTGCATCCTTAGAACAAAAATAACAGGGAGATCTTAATGCCTATAAAAATGGAAAATGACACCATTGAATAGACAAACTAATATATATTATCTGGAAATGTGTATTTATATGGTCATCGAATAATAATTAATTCAAAGTAGTAAATAGATGTCAAAGGATCCTAATTCTACAGTCTGCACTCCAAATACCAACAATGGATTTTTCATCAAAGTTGTAACATAATAAGGTAATGAGGTAGCATGAGAGTACGATTTGAATGGAATAATCCCTGAAGACAATCATTAGTACATAGCACATATGATGAACATTAATTCAGAGCTAACCTTCCATAATACGACCCTGTTCCATCTCATGCATTACCTTCTTTGCTACAGTTATGTGATGCTGTAGTTTCTTCTTTTCGTTCTAATCATGTAACATAAAATATATAGAGAAGAAATATTATCAGTCGGTACTAATTTAGTGTAACAAAAGTTGCAAAAGGGATAAAATGCTTCCATGGCAGAATCTGAAACAATCATGTTAACTACTACCACTGTCCTAAAATATAAGACGTTTTACAGTTCACACTATTTTGAAACCCTAAATCAATCCATGTAGAGGTTTCTAACTATAACCACCTTAGCTCTGTAAGGTTAACATTATGTGTGATGAGAAAGAGTTGCAGTTGCAAGTAACCGAATTAAATTATTTTTTGTGCCACCGTAAAACTGGAGTGATGTCAATCAAGTCAACAACCTATACAACGCAATCTATGCAACAGAAATATCTTTTTTCTAAGGATTAGTGTCAAATTGATTTGTGGAGAAAACTTGGATTGACAATCTGCAACCCTATGTTTGTCCCATTTATCCCAAAACTTCAAGCCATGTATGTGTGTAACAGCTCGTAAACTAATGCAGCGATACCGTAGGATTAAGAAATGAGGTCAGATCATATATTATTTCTATTTGTATAAGACTACAAATTTTTGAACTTCACGCGGTCAGTGATATTCTACTTGTAACATAAGTATTCCCTCCGTTCAGAAATAACTGACGTAGTTTGAGGTCAAAACTATGACCATTATTTCTGAATGAAAGGAGTATTCCATTACCATTCACCTAGCACAAATTACAATTCAATTAGCAACAAATATTCTACCGAACATAGTCCTTGGCCAGGGTCAGGGGACCTTGAATCCTAGAAATTTGTAGAGGATGCATCATCTGGAGCAATCTATCACAACTCACAAAATCACCCAAGAGGCAGGTACACACTATGTTAACCATTTACTTGTACAGAATATGTTAACTTAAACCATGCTGGGCGAGGGCGTTTTCGAATGAACCCAAGCAAAATATTCCATGCCATTCTTTACGGAATTTAGATGAAAATAGCGTATCAACAAGCATGTGCTCCTAAAAAGAAGCCATGTCTAGCAGCTCCTAAAAAGATTTCATAGACATAAAATTTGTACAGGAGGGGCAATTCATGCACACCGCAAAGAAAATTTTGCATAACAATTTGATCTTGCAAATACTTGCAATTAGACCTTCTAATAAATAAGGTATGCAACGAATAGGAATAAAAAGGGATATCATAAACATGCATCCAGAATAAAAAGAGAAGATAACAAATAGCACAACCTGTAATTTGGATGTATCCTCGGATGGTAAAATTGTTACCAATAAAGTGCTGAAAACGGAAAGGATGGTCTTATTAGCTGTCAGGAACACAAATTTAGTAAACCAACATCACATTACTTGATCCCAAGAACATATAGGAAGTAAGTTGTTTGGAGGTACCAATTGGATGAGTTCATCGTCATTGATAGAGCGGTTCACCTTCTGATAGAGCCTGAACAACGCTTCCATCTCATTCCTTGAGACTTGATTTAATTTTAGAAAAAGAAACCTGAACCAAACAACCCAAACAGTGGTAAGAATAAACTGGGAGGAGAAGCACACATGAAGAGGTGCAAGCTGAGAGAGGATATCATGATGGGAGGCGCAGGCCTTCGATTACCTTCACAGGAGCAGGGTAGAAGACTCGTGTCATCAGTGGCTGATCTCAACCTGGACAAATTATCAACCATCCACCATTTAAGATTCAACCTTGTGTCAAAAAATGCTTGGATAATAGTCTGGTGGTTAGGAAATTTTTAACGGAAATTGCTTTGATATTAGTCCAACTACAAGGATGGCAAAATACATTTGGTTTAATAAAATTCTTTCTAATATAAAACATGTTAACTTCAATTATTTTGGCACCTCCATCTAGCTATAGGAAACGTTGCAAGAACCTTATGGCAAACAGTACATGCATCTCATGATCACTCATAAGAGTGAACAGTTTAATGGCACTTATAATCCCCAAGACTCATAATATCAGAAGATAACCGATACAAAATGAGATGTAGGAATGGCATCATTATGAATCTAATTTCAGATGAGAAACAATGAAAATGAACTCCCAGGAAAATATTTATGATAAGTAATAAGGAGCATGTACATTTGCCTTTTGCCTTAGTGTCTCTCCCTATCCTGACAGAACTCTCAGGATCTGCTACACACTGATAAACCCGTGTTTAATCACGTAAGCCATAAGGTATAGAAACATAGACAGATGGATATTGGACTTATTCAGCATGCCGACCAAACCTTAATAAACACTACATTAACATATGTCATGTTGTAGCAGAGGCATTATAGCAGACATGCAAGCACGGCACCAACTGCGACCAATGCATCATTTAAACAGTAACCTGCCGGACCACCACAACAAGAGAGAAGATCAGAAACTACCTGAATCCATGGTCGACAACAACACTGCTCCTCCACTTCAGTGTGCTCCAACCACTGGCCACACACACTGCTAACCAAACCCCGCAACCTGGTCAACCTGTCGGGATTGGCCATGCCTGAGGAGGTCGTGGACGCTGCAATAGGCTCTGCTCTAACGCCCCACCTTCTCCAACTCCACCCTCATAACAATTGAATGCTAGAAAAAATCGGTCAGTTCAAACTTGAGTCCCTCAAAAATGGTTGCATGCTAGAAGATACAGTTATAGGATATCAGACCTTGAAATGCATGCCAACCACAAGCTTCACAGCAAGATACCTATAAAGGAGCCCAGGAGCCTGGTAAATAAAAGAGGCTTTCATCATTATAGAACACATTGAGCAAGACATGAAAGCTACACATCTTTGCTGTGGTTATTTTATCAAACCAAGTAACAAAGTAGGATTCTCTTGCTAAATGCATGAAAACTAAGAGGCTGTTGAAAGTCATCCATGTTTAGATTAGAGAATAGCTGCATTGAGATATATTTTGGTGGGGTCAAATAAGAAAAGTATCAATGCAAGTCACAAAAAAGGGTATTAGCATGTGCTTCTCACCAATATCAGCATAGATGTGGTTTCCCATGCCAAGAAACAACATGGATGTGGTTGTCTCAATTGAACTTAGGCAAGAGCTTCTCCCCAATCTCAGCATAGATGTTAGACCTGCCAAGAAACAACAAACATCAATTACCAAGCAGAAAAGGCAGGAGAAAATTACAAACAACATAGGGCACGGAGTCTAGAGAAGCCATGTACCTGCACATCCAAAAGGACCATGTCAATGTGTTTGATAGGACCATTATCAGTGGATCCACAATGCTGCTACAGACGCGAAACATACACACGGATGGTCAGGTTCTTGTTCCCCACAAGAAGAGCCTGCAGATCAGTCATCGCCATCTACAACAAAAGTATCAGCACCAAAACACAACTTCACCATTAAACTCAGTAAATCTCTATGACATAAACCAAACCGTGGAATAAAGCCAATCCCAGTACACGCGAACATTCAAAATATCACCCCCATCGCATGGGATGACATATTTATTCAGCCCACACTATATGTCGCCACCCAAAATATCACCCAACTCACAAAAGCATGCCAAAACCTACCAAAATGAAGACTACCATCATACACAAACCTAAGTCATCCCCGCGGCCCGGAATACCTCAGGGAAAACAATGTTCTTGGTCTCAGAGCCGCATTTGCCATCAGCATCTAATATAAGGATTTTCAAAGAAGCCCTCGACGTAACACGAGACACTGCCACATACAACTGCCCGTGAGTAAAATCAGGACCCTTAAGATATATACCAACAGCAGACAGGGTCTGCCCCTAGCTCTTATTAATTGTCACGACATAGCACACACGAACAGGAAACTGGCGACGTCTAAGCACAAAGGGTGCATTTCCCTTCTTTGCCAATAATTCAATCCTGGGGATATAAACAGTATCACCCACATGTGAGCCAGTCATAATGACAGCTTCGATAAGCCGATCACCTAATTCTTTTACAATTAGTCATGTACCATTAGACAAACCATTTGCCTGGCTCAGGTTTCTTAGAAGCATAATCGAAACACCAACCTCAAGAGTCAGCCTATGATTTGGGAAATTTATAATTTTAGTTGCATTCAGGTACTCGACTGGATAGTAAACATCTTTGTCCCTAACAGAATCCGAAGAATCATCAATAGAATCAGCACTCAAATAGTCTCTGCTATCAGTAGGAACCAATGCAAGAATATGATCATTAATATCCTCAGCATGGTCATTGGTAGGGGCTAAAATGGCTCTCTCTTGCAAGTAACCAGTGTTCAGGTAGTTATGCAAAAAATCACCATAGTCAGAAGAAACAATAGCAGCTATTGGATCAGTAGACGTACAAACCAAGAGGTCGTCCGGTATCTGTATCCAAGAAGCCTCAACCTCATCGCCTCGCCTTGTGACAGGCAACTTCCCTTCCCCAAGATCCAGCACCCATATGCTAAATAAGGCAACATCCTTCTGCGCCTGGGTATCCGCACCATGCACACCCAAGCGCATGTTAATAGAAAGCGACAATTTTTGGACAGAATGCCATAGCGGAGAATTCGTGATTGCCGCATCAATGATCTGAGGCCTAGTACCTCCCTCAATGACCGGTAAGATTTGTCTAAGGTCACCACCCAAGACCATCACTACTCCACCGAACGGAATATCAGCAAGATCTGGATTAGCCACAAAGAGGACATCACGCAAAGTTCTATCTACAACCTCAAAGCATTTCCTGTGTGTCATCAGCGCCTCGTCCCAAATAACAAGCGAAGATACCATCAACAACTTACAAAGCTTAGAGCCTCTTTTAATATCACACTGTGTATTATCTTCAAGAAGAATAGGTATCTTAAAGCGAGAATGAGCAGTCCTCCCACCGGGCAACAACAGCGACGCAATACCCGACGACGCAACAGTAAGCACTATCTTCCTCTTGCCCCTAAGGAAAGCACATATTGCACTCCACAGGTATGTCTTCCCAGTACCACCGTACCCAGAGACAAAAAAAAGCCTGGTCTCCCCGCCTGCACACACTCTACAATCGTCTTATAAGCAACCAATTGGTCCTCATTTAAACTATCAAACATAACCAAGGACTGTTTAGACAGAGCACATGCATCATAAGACAGTTCCTCACGAATTAGACGATTATCATCAGACTGCTCACCTTCTCCAGAGCGAGACGGCAAGTTAAAACTTCTTATATCAGAACCACGTTTCAAGAAAATGTCAGCCAACTCATCAAGAAGCATATTTCCCAATCTTTCAGGAGGAACAACATAGTTTAGATTACCTAGGGCACGACGCAACCCATGTTGGATATCATTGTACATGCTAGCGCAGTAACGTTCAAAGAACCCCATCTCATCCTTGATAGAACAATGCATGAGCATAGTCACAAATAGCTGTCTAAGTCGATGCCCAAACCCCCAAACAACCGCTTCATCAAACGCTATGTACCACTCGTTATCATCTCCTAACAAACCGCGCGCGGCACAAGCCTCTTTAAAGGTGTGATAAAGACGACCATCATATGTTCGAAGATCTTCGAAAGACCTAGCCCCCTTAACAATCATCAAAAGCATGCGCAAGTAATACAACTCACCACTCAAAGGATGTACATAATACATGAGGCCAATCTTTTCACCTCCACCCCTTGGATGCCATGACCTACTTTTAGCGTCCCAGGTCCAAGCAGTTGGAAAATC
This sequence comes from Triticum aestivum, assembly GCF_018294505.1. NCBI lineage: Eukaryota > Viridiplantae > Streptophyta > Magnoliopsida > Poales > Poaceae > Triticum > Triticum aestivum. The sequence continues at coordinate 566,604,234 of NC_057797.1, read as the reverse complement.
GCAATAAGTTAATGAACGAGCATCTTCGAACATCTCATTCCCAACAAACCATTCGGTAAGCATAGTCTTTCGCAAGAAGTCAGAATCAACAATTTTCGTGAGGTCAGCACCAGCACGATAGTAGACATATTCATGCCAGGCATATGAACGGTCAGCCTTTGAACCGACGGCATTTTAAAGTGTATTTCAAACTCAAATATGCGCCACAATGCATCATACTCACATATATACCGACATATCAGATACTCCTGAACCTCATCTACTGTACGACAACCAGATTTAGTCAATTTTTTTAGCCTTTCTAACATGACCTTAGAGTAGTCAGCACCTTTGGTGACATGCTTAAAGAGATATTTCATCACCTGTGTCTTATTACACCACTCTACATTTATATGTCCCTGAAATTTCTTGAGCATTGCCATATTATAAGGAACAACATGCCTATTGTCAAGGTAATGACCATTTTTATAGACCCTTCGACCGTCGTCATGACGTCGATATAAGGCAAACCCATTATCATCAATGACAGTGGTATCTCTAAAATCTTTTGGGAAATATTTAGAACAAACACCCTTTTTCATGCAGACACATTTATCGTTCATTTCACCACATGGACCGTGCATCATAAACTCAGAAACTAAAGCATATCCTAGAGGATCAAGCAATGCATCAGGTATTTCAGCAGATATTAATGAATTAATATATTCAACACCAATCTCACCGCTACCCCCTCTCTGCCAGACAAGTATATGCGTGTGAGGCAGTCCCCGCTTCTGGAACTCAACGGTATACAACACTGAAAAAAGGACATAAAAAATTAGACAGACCAGCCAATAGAAGTAAAACATCATTAAAAATAGCCACACATAGAGCACAACATTCACAATACCAGCCGTAATGGGGCCAAAAGCCCGGCCTGACTTAATCTCGTCCAAGTACTCGATGAGCTTCATGTGATAGACCCTAACAACAATATCCGCCCTATCAGAAGGCGTCTGACCTGGTTCCAATGCACTTGTGATCTCAGGCCACTTGGAATTGCAAGTGAAAGTGGTAAATATGTCAGGCGCACCGTGCACCCAACAAACGGCAAGGCCATCATGGAAATTTTCATGGAAGTAACGACGACCGCCTATGTGACTGGAAGGTACAATGGTCCTCTTCCCAAGAGCATCACCATCAACACACCCATCACCTACCGCATCAGTAATACCCTGCATGTGCTCTGATCTAAGCATGTCCTGATTTCTTATGATATACCACAGTCTACTTTCATCGATGCACGCACGTGCATCAACAACCGATTGGGAGGAGAGGAGACCATAACATATATATGGATTGGGCTGATCACCCTTGTAAGGCACATAAAACGATAGTAATCCTGCATGGTCATCCTATTCCGACTATTTGTTGAAGCATCACCACCCCCAGAAGGGTATGAAGAGGATGCCTCAACGGTCGGACTTCCAGGTGCAGGATTAGGATCTATAGGTCCATCGTCATCATCTTCTTCAGGAACAATCAAGTGAGGAACATCCACCTGGAACCCTCTCTCTCCATAAGGGAAAAGCAATGGGTATTGCAGAGGCATGAATGCAGTGTTCAGAGAAGATATCTGCTGCAAACCGTTGGAATGACTGCAAACAACAATATCCCGAGAAGATGCCTCTAACGTGAAGCCACCACCGACAACTAAAGCAGCAAGCCCAGTGGTTGTAGGCAAACTAAACTGTGGACTATCACCCTCCGAAGGTCCAATAATACGAATCGAGATATCCTCGATGGGTTCATCACCACGATCCTCTATCATCTTACTCGCCTCCCGAAAGGTCTGTACCAATGGGTTAAACTCATTAAGCATGTCTCTAAGACCAACCACAATACTCTCATCCACACCCCCAGTAGGCTTGTCATCTGGATTTAAGGCATTCATCCTATGTCTAATCTCATTAGCTGGGTCATGTATATACAACTCAGCAAACTTAGGTGTATCATCACCGCTAGGCACCAACGAACCAATACGATGAGACACTTGACCACTGATCTTAAAAATCTTAGGTCCACGGCTGCCACCAAACGAGCGTTCAATAGTAGCACCCATCGAAGTGAAAGCAAACATACAGTTGTACTCACGTATAGTCCGGATGAATTTTTTAGCACGAGAAGTACCATTGAATCGAAGGAGCTCACGGAGATAGGCCGGGGGATCCTTAAAGGGGGGAATATATAGCTTAGCGCCTTTACAACAGAAATTATAAACCATCTTACGTTGTGTCCAGGATGACCTGGACTTTGAACACTCAGCAAACCAAAAGGAGGCACCACAGTATTGGCACAAGAAATCCGGAGGGCCGTAGTACGACCTATCTGCATAGCAAGCTAACGGCAAAACTATCAGCCACAAACCAAGGGTAAAAGGAAGACAATAATCACATAACCAAAACAACAAAGGTCTTGTTAATAAGTACCTTTAAGGGACTCGGCAAACTTGACCGAGAAACCTTGCCAATCCTTCGGCACAGGCCCTTGGACAACAATCTCTGACAAGGCATGTAAAACCAAATAAGAGAACATACGGCAAATAGGAACAACTAACAACAAACCATGAAATCTCGTGCACCTTCGCATCCAGGACGTCGCAATTTAATCGACACTTTCCGTCTTTTCCGTCTGTTGCGGTCTACCCCAGTCACCTCCAAACTCACATAAACCGAAAAACCATGCCAATCCTTCGGCAAAGGCCCATCAACGACATGTTCTTAACAGGACATGTAGAACCAAGTAAGACACCACACGGCCAACAACAACAACTACCAACAAACGAAGAACTTTCATGCACCTTCATATCGAGCGCGCCGAAACTCAACGCACATTTTCAGTTTTCTGCGATTTACCACAGCCACGGTCGAGCTCAGAAAAGGGAACCAGCCATCACCTAACCACGTCACAAACAGCACAGTAACGAAATAATTATCATCAATCCCTAGGAGACAAAATATAAAAGAAGAACAATGGACACACACATACTTGTACAGCTTCGAGGAGGACACCCAATAGGCTGATGTGGCACGTAACGTCTAGCAATCCCAGGGACCACCACACGCCTAGGAGCGACGGTGAACCTAGGACCAGCAGCCTGACCAGGGACAACAGCAGCGGCTGCATTCCCAGAATCAGCACCACGACCAGGGACATGGCCACGAACACCCCTACCACTTGGCCGAGGCATGGCGCCACGCCCAGCGGCAGGCACCTGCCGAGCGCCACGCCCACGCCTAGCGATAGGCTCAGCTCCAGCAGCAGGCACCCGCCGACTCACACCCCTACGCCTGTCAAGAGGCTCAGCTCCAGCGTCGGGCACCCGGCAAGCAGTGACATGATTAGAAACAGGGTCACGCCCTATATTAGAACCTCCACGGCCAGTGCCTCGTCCACGACGACCAGTAGAACGCCCACGGCCACGGCCACGACCACCTACCAACCCAACACCAGCCTCGACCGTGCCATGAGCATGAGCCGCAACTGGACCACGGGCCATTTCAACAACCCAACAACATCATACACACACGCTAGACAAATAAGAAGCAAGAAACATGTAAGCATACATCAGAGAATAGCATAACAATAGGCAGCAGAGTATAAAATATGATACATATAATTATATACTGCATGAGCAGCATAACCAGGAACACGATAAAACTGTCATTGAATAAAGGAACAACGAATAAGACCGTAATTGAATAAAGGAACAATTAATGTTTCACATTTTATTACAACCAAACACTTACTATAGTGTACATACACACGAGGATAATGTACACACATTTTATCAATAATTTCTTCCAGACTTGGAATTCCCTAAGTAAACATTGTATGTATGGTCGATATAAAACAGTAGATCTTTTACAACCAAGAAAATTGTGTAAACACGATCCAGACAATATAGAAGTAAATACCCCCTCGACGATTGCTACCCAAGCAGTTCTTAGTGCATCATTTAAATAATATATGTACATATATCATAATATAAATAGAGAGTTTTCTTATCTACTAAAGCAAGCAAAGTGCTTTTTCATTGGATAAATATAAATACATAAAATCATACAGACCTAAAACCAAATGCATCTCTTTGTAGCTCTTATGATCACAGGAAAGGCCATAAAGGGAGACCCCAAAGTTAGCATTGATTTTGTACCTGCATATAATTGCAGCAATAGAGTGCTCTGCTATTGGTGGTGTCCTTTTTAAACATCCTCAGCGGTTACCTGCATAAGAAAAGGAGAACGGTAAAGAAAGGATACAGTTTAGGAAGGACAAAAAAGAATAATAGCAGGCCTGGAAATGAGCCTAGGATGGAAAACAAATGATGTCATGCCATGCTTTCTCAGCTATTTTTGGGTCATGAAAAAGGAAGATACAATGTATAATAAGAGTGGAAGATACAAAAAGACAACAAATTTAAACAATTCAACACAGATTCAAGACAGACTCAATTTCTTCTGTACTTGGAATGAAACAACTCCATACTCATAATGTATAATACCATCGAAGAAAAAAAGATTACACCTACCATAACAATAATCTAATATCACCTCCTCCTTTAAATAATGAAAAGGGAAATCAAATGGCATAAAACAGCCTTCTCTAAAGCTCAGTTATATTAGTGAAATAAAGGAGACCACATCCACCCAACAAAAGATATGTTATCAATTTGTCATTGAGCTTTGGTAGTCGCGGTCAAAGGTTATTAAGTTTTTATTTCCACAATCACAAGATACATATGCATTAAATATTGGAACACGCTAAAGATTCTAGTTCTCACTCCACTGCAAAACTGGAAATAATCACATAATGGTTCATGGAATCCTGGAAATATTGGAACCGCGTCAATTACAATATCATGCTGCCAATAAATCCTGGTTCGCCCTTGCTCTTCTCTTTGTGAAATTCATTTAGACAAAAGATTGACGGTGGTTTGAATTTTCTCATGACCAAAACACCATCCTCTTCTTTACCAGAATATAAAGTAGCAACCCTATCTACAGAATCAAATTTAAGTATACTTAACAATGCAAAGTATCACATTGTGCCAAGGAACTGCAGAAATGAGGCTCCACGCATACAGATGTGCCCAAAGAAGTAATCACATACATGAGAAGTCAACATATATATGTTCTGCACATGCAGTATTCGTATTATAGATAGGTATACTATATTTGGAAGAAGAATGTGCCAGGCCAGACTCATAAATAAGAATGGCATGATAAGTAAAAAAACAACGGTGGCACAAGCTAATCTGGGAACCAGTGGTATTTAGATCGTTTAATAGATTCATTAGGTGAGCATACTATAAATAGTGTTTTCATAAAGATAAGGTGCTATTTTAAAATGAGTCAGATTGTGTACTCTCAACAGAAAGAACGATCATCTTCATTAACTCTCATAGTCAACATACCCTGAAGCTGACTAAAATACTATTGGTCTGGAAAATAACAGAGATAAGTCACCTGCCTCATCTACTTATCATTTAGGAGAGGGTTAGTATGTATATGAAGCAAATTCTCTGAGCAGCTTCTCAGAACATATTTCTACCACATAAATCTAGATTTACACCACTAGTAGAAAAATGGTCAAATGTGAAGCACATTACTGCCGGTTTGAATTTGAGCCGGCACTAATGTGACCATTAGTGTCGGTTCCAACGGCTAGGCGGGCGGGCATCATTAGTACCGGTTCGTGGGCAACCTTTAGTACCGGTTCATGCCAAGAACCGGTACTAATGAGGCTGTGTCAGGCTATGGTCAGGCTGGGGCCCCCACGAAGACCTTTAGTATCGGTTCATGCCATGAACCGGTACTAGAGTTTCTTAGTAAACTGATTTTTAGTCCCACCTCGCCAAGAGAGAGGCAGTGTGAGCGGTTCATAAGCCATGAGTGCACAGACAATGACGAAGAGTTGCAATTCTCACCTGCATGTTGATTAGCTTCAAGCCTTGCAGAATAGCATAGATTGCACTAAGCTATGTGCAGTGCAGTCTACACTATTCCGAAAGGCTTGAAGCAAATTAACCAGGATTGCACCTCTTTTTTATTTTTAATAACTTATTTGAACTCTGGACTTCTTTTGTGTTCAGTATGCAGCATTCAAAGCAACGTCATCAATTTCCAACATGTTCTGACATCATTTGTTGTTTTTCGGTCATTTACCTAATTGTTTGGAGAGCTAAATGACCGTGAAATTGAAAATCACTACAAAATGAATCCTGAAAATGTTGAAACTTGGCATGGTATCATCATATCACCCGCATAGTGATACGTCTCCAACGTATCTATAATTTTTGATTGCTCCATGCTACTTTATCTATTGTTTTAGGCAATATTGGGCTTTATTATCCACTTTTATATTACTTTTGGGACTAACCTATTAACCAGAGGCCCAGCCTAGATTTGCTGTTTTATGCCTATTTCAGTGTTTCGAGGAAAATGAATATCAGACGGAGTCAAAACGGAATGAAATCAACTGGAGAAGTTATTTTTGGAAGGAAACCCACCTGATGGACTTGGACCCCACGTCAGAAGATACGGGAGGTGCTCACGAGGGTGGGGGGCGCGCCCAGGGGGCGCGCCCCCTGCCTCGTGGGGCCCCCGTAGCTCCACCGACGTTCTCCCTCCACCCATATATACCTACGTACCCTAAAACTTCCAGAACAGAAGATAGATTGGGAGTTCCGTCGCGGCAAGCCTCCAGAACCACGAAAAACCAATCGGGACCCCTTTCCGGTACCCTGCCGGAGGGGGGATCCATCACCAGTGGCCATCTTCATCATCCCGGCGCTCTCCATGACGAGGAGGGAGTAGTTTTCCCTCGGGGCTGAGGGTATGTACCAGTAGCTATGTGTTTGATCTCTCTCTCGTGTTCCTCTATGGCACGATCTTGATGTATCCCGAGCTTTGCTATTGTAGTTGGATCTTATGTTTCTTCTCCCCCTCTACTCTCTTGTGATGAATTGAGTTTCCCCTTTGAAGTTATCTTATCGGATTGAGTCTTTTATGAACACTTGATGTATGTCTTGCCGTGCTTATCTGTGGTGACAATGGGATATCACGTGCCACTTGATGTATGTTTTGGTGACCAACTTGCGGGTTCCGCCCATGAACCTATACATAGGGGTTGGCACACGTTCTTGATTCTCCGGTAGAAACTTTGGGGCACTATTTGAAGTACTTTTATGTTGGTTGGATAAATCTGAGATTGTGTGATGCATATCGTATAATCATGCCCACGGATACTTGAGGTGACAATGGAGTATCTAGGTGACATTAGGGTTTTGGTTGATTTGTATCTTAAGGTGTTATTCTAGTGAAAACTCCAGGGTTGTTTGTGACACTTATAGGAATAGCCCAACGGATTGATTTGAAAGAATAACTTTGAGGTGGTTTTGTACCCTACCATAATCTCTACGTTTGTTCTCCGCTATTAGTGGCTTCGGAGTGACTCTTTGTTGCATGTTGAGGGCTCGTTATATGATCTATCTATGTTATTATTGTTGAGAGAACTTGCACTAGTGAAAGTATGAACCCTAGGCCTTGTTTCCACACATTGCAATACCATTTACACTCACTTTTACCACTTGCTACCTTGCTGTTTTTATTATTTCAGATTACAAATACCTTTATCTACCATCTATTTTGCACTTGTATCACCATCTCTTCGCCGAACTAGTGCACCTATACAATTTACCATTGTATTGGGTGTGTTGGGGATACAAGAGACTCTTTGTTATTTGGTTGCAGGGTTGCTTGAGAGAGACCATCTTCATCCTACGCCTCCTACGGATTGATAAACCTTAGGTCATCCACTTGAGGGAAATTTGCTACTGTCCTACAAACCTGTGCACTTGCAGGCCCAACAACGTCTACAAGAAGAAGGTTGCGTAGTAGACATCACATAGCATGCGCGAAAGAGTAGAGAGGGTCACGGCAAAAACTGGACGCACTTTGTGTACAAACTGGACAAACTCTTTCGGAGTATCAGGGTTTCGGACGAGAACTCATCTGTTACACGGCCACTTCAATGTTTTTTAACTTATTTGAACTCCGGACTTCTTTTGTGTTCAGTATGCAGCATTCAAAGCGACGTCATCAATTTCCAACCTGTTCTGACATCATTTGTTGTTTTTGGGTCATTTACCTAATTGTTTAGAGAGCTAAATGACCGTCAAATTGAAAATCACTACAAAATGAATCCTGAAAATGTTGAAACTTGGCATGGTATCATCATATCACCCGCATAGCATGCGCAAAAGAGTAGAGAGGGTCACGGCAAAAACTGGACGCACTTTGTGTACAAACTGGACAAACTCTTTCGGAGTATCAGGGTTTCGGACGAGAACTCATCTGTTACACGGCCACTTCAATGTTTTTTAAACTTATTTGAACTCCGGACTTCTTTTGTGTTCAATATGCAGCATTCAAAGCGACGTCATCAATTTCCAACATGTTCTAACATCATTTGTTGTTTTTTGATCATTTACCTAATTGTTTAGAGAGCTAAATGACCGTGAAATTGAAAATCACTACAAAATGAATCCTGAAAATGTTGAAACTTGGCATGGTATCATCATATCACCCTCATAGCATGTGCGAAAGAGTAGAGAGGGTCACGGCAAAAACTGGACGCACTTCATGTACAAACTGGACAAACTCTTTCGGAGTATCAGGGTTTCGGACGAGAACTCATCTGTTACACGGCCAGTTTAATGTTTTTTAAACTTATTTGAACTCCGGACTTCTTTTGTGTTCAGTATGCAGCATTCAAAGCGATGTCATCAATTTCCAACATGTTCTAACATCATTTGTTGTTTTTCGATCATTTACCTAATTGTTTAGAGAGCTAAATGACCGTGAAATTGAAAATCACTACAAAATGAATCCTGAAAATGTTGAAACTCGGCATGGTATCATCATTTCACCCACATAGCATGTGCGAAAGAGTAGAGAGGGTCACGGCAAAAACTGGACGCACTTCGTGTACAAACTGGAAATAGAAGAAAATAAATAGAAGAAAAGAAATAATGCAGAAAATAAAAAAACTATACAAAAAAATTACTCAAAAATAAATAAACGAAAATAAATAATGTAGAAAAGAAAAAAAACTATATGAAAAACTACTCAAAAATAAATAGAAGAAAATAAATAATGCAGAAAAGAAAAAACTATATAAAAATTTGTTGGCGCGCTGCCCAGTGGGCCTGCCAGACCTAGGGTGTGCAAATGCAGGGCCAGAAGGGCCAGCAGGCTCACAGGGCAGCACGCCCTAGTTAATTAGGCCCAGAAGCCTGCTATATAGAGAAGCTCAAACGAGCAGCCGCGGCTGGGTTTATAAACCAGTGCGGCTGCCCTTCGCTTGGCGAGTGGGACTAAACATTGTGCAACGCCGGTGGCAGCGCATAACCTTTAGTACCGGTTGGTGGCACGAACCGGTACTAAAGGGGCCGTTTCCTGCTCCTTGGCCTGGCAAAAATTGGCTTTTAGTACCGGTTGGTGGCTCCAACCGGCACTAAAGATCCCTCCTATGTATATGGAACCTACGAAAAAATCAGTTTTATCGACCACCAGTAGTTCTTCTCGATCCGACTTCTTCGCCGCGCCGGTCGCCCCATCACGCGCTGCCCTCGCCGCCCCCGCCGCCCGTTGTCGCCGTCATCGCCGTCGCCCATGCCACCCGTCGTCGCCGTCACCGCCGTCATGCCCGCCACCTGTCGTCACCGTCACCGCCCGGCCCGTCGCCGCCGCCTCTCGCCCACCGCGCCCGTACCCGTCGTCCCCCGCCGTCGCCCGTATGTCGCTGCCCCCCGGTCGTACACACACACACACACAGAGAGAGACACACACACCACACATACACACACATACACACACATTGTTTGTACTTATTTTCTATTTTCTGTTGTTTAGATTAATGTTAGATAAATTACGTAGATAATAATGTTAGAATGTTAATGTTAGATGAATTATATGGAAAAAATGTTAAATATTAATGTCAAATATATTTTACATGAATTAGAACAAGTTGAACTAGTTGAATTAGTATAGCTAGATATTAATTAGGTATATATATGAGATTTGAACTAGTTGAATTAATATAACTAGTTTATTTTTAATATGAAAATTAATAGAACAAGTTTATTTTTAGTAAGAAAATTTAGGTATATGAGATTTGATGATCTAATCAAAATATTACTATATAGAACTACGTACTTTATTTTAGTAAGAAATTAATAGAACTAGTTTATTTTTAGTAAATGCTTAGTTGAATTAATAGAACTAGTTTATTTAGTTGAATTAATAGAACTAGTAAGTGTTTAATGTTTCACCTATATATGAACATATATGTTAGATATATATTTAATTTAGTTATATGAGATTTCATTATCTAATTAACATTTTATTATATAGAACTAGCTACCTTATTTTTAGTAAGAAAATTAATAGAAGTAGTTTAGTTGAATTAATTAGTTGAACTAGTTAGTTGAATTAGTTCAATTAATTAGGTATATTCTTCGTAAGTGCTTAGTTGAATTAGTTCAATTAATTAGTTGAACTAGTTGAATTAACAGAATTAGTTGAATTAATAGAACTAATAAGTGTTTAATGTTTCACCTATGAACATAGGAATGTCGTCTGACGACGAACACGATTTCATTATGTACGAATACTGCGAAGACTAGCGCGGCCTGTGTGGCAGAAATTTTCTAGTTGATGATAGACGCTTCAGCATCAAGCTGGATGAGAACTTCGAAGTGGATACAGTAAGTCACAACGACAAGTCTTTTTTCGTAATTAAGCATGACTTATGCTTCATTTGCTTCACCTTTTAATTTTAATTTTTCACTATTCTACTAGCCTATCCCCTGCCATGCAAGAATTTTTATATTGGATAAGATATGTTTCAGTCCTAACGAAACTATGGAGGTAAAAAGAGTTTACTTGAAGACCGAGCATGGTTATACCTTCAACGTCAAATTATACAATGCAGATACATACACCTATTTTTAATGCAAAACTTGGCAAGCAGTATGCAAGGCTTATGCATTTGAGCCTGATATTGTTATCACCTTTGATATTCGTCCGGAAGATGATATTGAAGGTAATAGAGAGATCTGGGTCGATGTGCAGACGCCTCCAGTTCTACCATTATGTGAGTTTCTCAACCATATTTATGTCTTCAATATTAGATTATTTGAACCAGTTGAATAATTAATAGATCTCAATTTATATTGATAGCTTACTTCCAATCAAGCAAACATGTCCGGCGCTTGGTAGACATGACCGTCCACTGTCCCGGGGCTGAACTAAACTGCGAGGAGACAAGTCATTATGTTTCATGGATTGAGGATCTTGATGCTGTCAAGACAATTTTCTTTCCTGCACTTAGAAATGTTAGTACTCAAAACGTGCGACCAATAGTGTTCGTACTGAACTACGGTCACATATATTTAAAAAAGATGGTAAGATTTCTACTATTTCTCCTCAGTGCATCTTTTGCATATATTATTTTTTAAGCTAAACTTCATTGCTAAGTATGTTACTATATGATGTTCTTCAACAGGGACTCCCGATGAATGTTGTGCCTGATTGGATCGAGACTAAAGGTACCATGAATATTGTTAGCTTACGGCCAAGATATCCTACAATGCACTTTAGTTCATTTAGGATTTCTAATAGCGAGGAATGCTTAATAGTAAAAGACTGGAGCAAAATTGTGAACGATCACAGAGAAGTACTAGGGGGCAGCAATCAGAAGCGCAACCCACGATTAGGAGACAGGTTCATCTGCATGCTCTAATATGATGAATCAGCAAAGCTATACATGTTCTATACTATTTTACCTGAGAGAGAGCAACAGGAGTGATTAATTAGCTAGTTCATGCTCTTAGTACTTGTCCTCTCATGTCCGTGTTCTTCGTCCTGAACTTAATCTCAAAGAGTGATTTGCTTTTGTGGTGTTATGAACGCTTATAATATCATTACCATGTTGAACTCGATGATATCTTTGCTATGAAAACCGTTGGTGATGATATATATGATGCAAGAGTTTTTATATTAATTAATATGATGATGATGATGAGTTATTATATCATTTATGAAAGAAATTGCATATTAGTTTCAACTGGATGGATTCTAGCTAAGTGATCAAGTATATGCCATATCCATATTACCTCGATCACTTAAGTAGGTGATCAAGTATATATAATATGGATATGACATATACTTGATGACTTAGCTAGGATCCACATGCATCCAATCAAACTAATCACCTAATGATTTAACAACTCATTATAATGTAAAACAATCACTAAATTAAATTGAAAACACAAAATTAAAGTTAAAATAAAAAATAAAACCAAAACACACCAAAACATTTAGTACCGGTTGGTGTTACCAACCGGTACTAATGTCCTACGCGCCCACGGAGTTGGCTCGTGCCACGTGGTTGCCCTTTAGCACCGGTTCGTGCTGAACCGGTACTAAAGGGGGGGGGGGCTTTAGTGCCTACAATTTAGTGTCAGTTACCGAACCGGCACTAAAGGCCCTTACGAACCGGTGCTATTGCCCGGTTCTGCACTAGTGCACATCTAAATAGTACCTACATGCTCAAGTTTGACGTAATAGAACATGAAGCAGAGAAGGGGAGAGGAGGAAGACCTGTGGCGTTGAGGCTGCTGCCCTGCTGCCCTTCTACATCACCACAGATCCTACATCACCACAGAGTACCATCGTCACGCGTGCGCTAACAGTAGCTTAGATCGGAAATCCGCGGTCAGAGGGGCCGAAACCGTGCGAAGCAAAGGGGCGAGTAGGGGGGAAGGGCGGGGTGGGAAGGGGGGGGGTGGGGGAGCTCACCATGGTGGGGATCTCACGAGGAGGCGGCGCCGGTGACGGTGTAGAAGGAACCGGTGCCCACCGAACTCGTCGGCGTCGATACCATCAGACGGTCAACCGTCTCCTCCCAGCAACGGCGAGGGGCGAGCTCGACGGGAGAGCAGCGCGACGGCAACGATCTCGGCGGCAGGAGATGAAAGGGGAGAAGTGGATAGGAGCACGGCGGCGGCTGTAGGCGGCGTGCTACGATGGGCAGTGTCGAGAGAGGGAGAGAGAGCTGGAGAGGAACAATGCGGCGGCTAGGTTTGCGACAGGAGAAGGAGACGGCAGGGCTTTTACCTCAGAGCGAAATTCCAAGAATGCCCTCGGGGGGCGATCAAAACTACACACGGTGGACACGCGGCGAATACTGTTTCGATCTACAGTTTTACAGTTCGATCCGACGAACGGGATCCTTCTGGGGCATGATCGGATGGACGAGAACGCATCAAGGGCCAGATCCGACGGCCCGGAATCGCTAAAGTCCAAGGAGGCTGGGTTACTCCCACTATGTATCTTAGGCGATGCCTTTCAGATGGGTCATGGGTATAGCACGTACGCTCATCAGAGAGGCCACATGCATGCATGGTAAAATGAATGCCTTTCAGATGGGTCATGGGTATAGCACGTACGCTCATCAGAGAGGCCACATGCATGCATGGTAAAATGAAGGAGCGCTGCTGGGACACCCCAAGTTTACAGGTGACGGGACCATGATCGATTGTTTTCGCATCAGGGAACATCGGTCCGATGCCCTGCCACCAAATACTACCCAAAATTAGTACACGAAGCATCTCCACCGAATCAATCTGATGTAGTTCTTGCTTGACCTAATTCGATTCGACCGGTCCGGTACTTGGAGGAGACCTCGCCGCTCATGCATGTTGGAGCGTCGCAAGCTCACGGGTATGGCAACGTAAAATCAAGGATCTTTGAGGATCTTTCAACATCAGTGATCGGCGTAGGGCCATGCAAGCCGAGCTTGACAGGCTCTTTTTGACATTTCAGTCAGTCTGTGCCTTTTGTCTACGATTCCGCATCGCCCCCAAAAGATGCTAGATATGAATTCATGCACCTACGGACAATACTGCCAGGTGCACGGCCAGGCCGCAAGGAAAAACTAGTACTACCGGGGAAGAAAGATGGGCAGACCAGTCATCGGTGACGTGTGTAATGTGTGCCAGCGTGTTTGATTTGATCATCCAGTGCTAGTACTGCGTTAAGCTCTCCCTGCGAGGTGGGATCAACTAGTGGCAACAAGCATAATAGCAACTCCAGTGGATTCTCCAAAACGATTTTCTCCAAAAATGTTTTGGACTGCACTCCAACAAAAATTAGAGGATGTGGAGAACAAATCCAGCTTGAACAACTCGAAACCACCGCTTCTTTTGATCTAGAACTGCCGAACCAATCCACTTTGAAATATTTTCTGTTTGCTCGGACACTTTCAAGCACACTATTTTTCATCGGCACTTCCGAGCTGTCTCGGTTTGCTTCTATGTTGGTCACAACATAAGCTCGGTACATCCGCTTCTTTTCTATTAGTACTTTCAAGCTGTGACTTACTCTTTTCTACGAATTCTCATTTTGAGAACGGTTTGTTTACTATGGTACTACCTAGCAACTGGTTTTATCCGATACTTTCAAGCCGTTTTATCTTCACAGAAAATGTGTTACATTTTTTCGTTTCGAACCACCACTCAACCACCTATCGGTATTTCTGACTATTGTATTTCATCTGGTTCATGAATGTTATCCTAACTGTTCAAATGTATTTGAACCATTTCAATAGTTTCCCTGGTTTACCACCAGTGCTTCTGAACCTAGTTTATTTTATTTTATTAGTAATGGCCAAGTTTGAACTCTCTGTATTTTTCTCGAATAACAAAGCTTGTGTATCTTTTCATTGTCGGAATGGATTCTCTATAAATATCCTCCCATGCACGCTCTAGTTGCAACCATCTCCTACCATCACAAGTCATTCTACTCTTGCAAGCCACTCCACACCACTCTATCCCATTTCACTCCACTCCATTAATCTTCGCCATTGGGTAACAGAGATTCAAGACACGAAAAGAAGAAAGAAGTGTTGAGTGATTCCATGTGTTTTCGATCTTTGAAAGCCAATAACTCCCTTTCTTGAATCCCTACATATTAAATACATATCTTGGCACAGTTGTTGGAGGCTCTTATGCACGCGAGTGGGACTAAACTTGTAACAACCGGGTCTCCGATGTCGGCCTGTCAGTACATGAGCCAAATGATGTGTACTTAGCACGGTTGTTGGAGACTCGTATGTACATGACTGCGACCAGTCTTGGTAACCTCCTGGGTCCCATCTGTTAGGCCCTCAGTGCATGAACCAAATGATGTATACATGAGCACTAGTAGAAAAAGGGTCAAACGTGAAGCATATTAGTGCCGGTTTGAATTTGAGCCGGCACTAATGTGTGCATTAGTGCCGGTTTCAACGGCTAGCCGGCCGCTCTCATTAGTACCGGTTCGTGGTGAACCTTTAGCACCGGTTCGTGCCACGAACCGGTATTAAAGTGAGTGGTGGCAGGATGTTGTCAGTCCGGGGCCCCTCCAGCATCTTTAGTACCGGGTCGTATCATGAACCGGTATTAAAGGTCGTCCTACATAGACCCTTCGTCCACCCGAGCTCACTCTGTTCTTCCCCTTTCCCCTCTCCTCTCTGTTCTTTTCCCTCTTCCTCTCAAGCTCATCACACATTTTGCCCAAAATTTGTCAAGATTTGAAGGCCCCCATCCATTCAAATGATCACAAAGGTTAGCAACTTTTTCCTTTCATCTCTCATTGCTAGATTAGCTCGTGCAATGCTTTATATAGTGATTGATTTTTTAGTTTAGTAATTTGGGAGGAATTATATATATGTGCTAGTATTTGATTTATATGCATTTAGAGGTTAAAAATAACACTTAGTTTGCATATGTAGGTGTGGTTTACGTAGTATCTTCTAAATCTCCGTCGTAACCACCGTCGATCGCTCGCAACGTCCCGTCGCCGGCACCACCTTGTGGTGAGCCTCCTGTTCATGAAGTTTTATATAAAAAATTGATGTTTGTGTGATTTGGATATATAGTTACTCGTATAATTATCTTACCCATACGTTGTTTGTTATACATAGTGTCATGGTTTTGATATCCATCCCCGTCGGCCCTCGTCCAGGTTATGATTCGGATGTGGTATATTCTCTTTTAAAACTATTCATTGCATTTCGTGTTTATGACAAATTATGCCCATCAAGTTGACATAGATATTTGTATGTAGGAGGTAGTTGAACCGGAAATTCCAACCGACCCTATTGTCGAGAGGTTAAATTTAGTTGAAAGAGAAAACGAGGATTTGAAGGAAAAATTGAAAAGAATTGAGGGGGAGAAGATGGAATTGGAGTTGCATGTTGCCGATGTCATCGATGATCACAAGATTAAGATGGAGAAAATGCGCTTGAAGATTAGAAAGATTAGAAAATATGCCATTCATAGTGAGGCTTGGTATCATTATGTTGTTGGATCAATTGTTACCTTAGTTGCGATCTTGATCGCATTTGTTGTTGCATTTAAATTCTTTAGCTAGAGAGTTATTTGTTTGTTGCATTTAAGTGTTGTATGATCTTTATGAATGAACTTTATGTATTGTATTAATTTGATGTTTTCGGTGCTGTGTATTGAAGATGAGCCGGCAATGGATGTACGATGATCGATGCTCTTCCGAGTTCATTAATGGCGTGCGTACTTTTCTGCTTGCGGCTGAGGCAAACAAGCGAGCGGATGGTTTTATGCCTTGTCCATGTGCTGGCTGTAAGAATGGTCACAATTACTCTACGTCAAGAACCATTCACGTCCACCTGTTTGAGTCCGATTTCATGCCCCATTATAATGTTTGGACCAAGCATGGAGAAAGAGGGGTTATGATGGAAGACAATGAAGAAGAAGAGGACGACGACAGCTATCCTGGCCATGGGTTCCCTGAATACGATGATACAACAATGAGGGAAGAAGCTGAGCCGGTAATGCGGGAAGAAGCTGAGCCGATAATGCGGGAAGAAGCTGAAGAAGAGGCATCGGATGAGCTCGTTGATGATCTAGGTCGGGCCATTGCCGATACAAAGAGAAACTGTGCAAGTGATTTGGAGAAGAAGAAGTTGGAGCGCATGTTAGAGGATCATAAAAAATTGTTGTACCCGAATTGCGTAGGTGACAAGAAAAAGCTGGGCACCACACTGAAATTGCTGCAATGGAAGGCAGAGAATGGTGTATCTGACAAGGGATTTGAAAAGTTGCTGGTAATGATAAAGGATATGCTTCCAAAGGACAACGAATTGCCCGAGAGTACGTACGAAGCAAAGAAGGTTGTCTGCCCTCTAGGGTTAGAGGTGCAGAAGATACATGCATGCCCTAATGATTGCATCCTCTACCGCGGTGAGTACGAGGATTTGAACGCTTGCCCGGTATGCGGTGCATTGCGCTATAAGATCAGCCGCGATGACCCTGGTGATGTCGAGGGCGAGCGCCCCAGGAAGAAGATTCCTGCCAAGGTGATGTGGTATGCTCCTATAATACCACGGTTGAAATGTTTGTTCCAAAACAAAGAGCATGCCAAGGCGATGCGATGGCACAGAGAAGAACGTAAGAAAGACGGAAAGTTGAGAGTACCCGCTAATGGGTCGCAGTGGAGAAAAATCGAAAGAAAGTACGGGAAGGAGTTTGCAGATGACGCAAGGAACGTATGGTTTGGTCTAAGCGCAGATGGCATTAATCCTTTTGGGGAGCAGAGCAGCAACCATAGCACCTGGCCTATGACTCTATGTTTGTATAACCTTCCTCCTTGGTTGTGCATGAAGCGGAAGTTCATTATGATGCCAGTGCTCATCCAAGGCCCTAAGCAACCCGGTAACGACATTGATGTGTACCTAAGGCCATTAGTTGAAGAACTCTTACAACTGTGAAATGGAACAGGTGTACGTGCGTGGGATGAGCACATGGGGAAGAATTTGACCTAAAGGCATTGCTGTTCGTGACCATCAATGATTGGCCTGCTCTCAGTAACCTTTCAGGACAGACAAACAAGGGATACCGCGCATGCACACACTGTTTGGACAATACCGACAGTATATATTTGGCTAATTGTAAGAAGAATGTGTACCTGGGACATCGTCGATTTGTTCCGAGCAGGCATCCCGTAAGAAAGAAAGGCAAGCATTTCAAATGTGAGGCGGATCACCGGACGAAGCCTCGCCACCGTATTGGTGCTGATGTACATGATATGGTCAAAGATTTGAAGGTGGTTTTTAGAAAGGGTACTGGTGGACAACCTGTTCCGAATGACGCTGACGGACGCGCACCCATGTGGAAGAAAAAATCTATATTTTGGGACCTGCCCTATTGGAAAGACCTAGATGTCCGCTCCGCAATCGACGTGATGCACGTGATGAAGAATCTTTGTGTGACCCTGCTTGGTTTTTTGGGCGTGTATGGGAAGACAAAAGATACACCTGAGGCACGGGAGGACCAGCAACGTATGCACGGAAAAGACGGCATACATCAGGGTCATGCAAGCTACGCTCTTACCAAAGAAGAGAAGGAAATCTTCTTTAAATGCCTGCTCAGTATTAAGGTACCGTCTGGCTTCTCGTCGAATATAAAGGGAATAATAAACATGGCAGAGAAAAAGTTCCAGAATCTAAAGTCTCATGACTGCCACGTGATTATGACGCAACTGCTTCCGGTTGCATTGTGGGGGCTTCTACCGGAAAACGTTCGATTAGCCATTGTGAAGCTATGTGCATTTCTCAATGCAATCTCTCAGAAGGTAATCGATCCAGAAATCATACCAATGTTAGAGAATGATTTGGTGCAATGTCTTGTCAGTTTCGAGTTGGTGTTCCCACCATCCTTCTTCAACATCATGACGCACGTCCTAGTTCACCTATGCGAAGAGATTAACATTTTGGGTCCTGTATTTCTACACAATATGTTCCCCTTTGAAAGGTTCATGGGAGTCTTAAAGAAATATGTTCATAACCGTGCTAGGCCAGAAGGAAGCATCTCCAAGGGCCATGAAAATGAGAAGGTCATTGAGTTTTGTATTGACTTTATTCCTGACTTTAAGCCGATTGGTGTTCCTGAATCGCGGCATAAGGGCAGACTGGATGGAAAAGGCACGCTAGGAGGGGAACAAATAATATGTATGGACGGACATTCTCTCACTGAAGCACACTACACAGTTCTACAGAATTCCGCCTTGGTGGCTCCGTATATGGATGAAAACAAGAATGTAACGCCCCGAGACCGATGTGCCAGGTGTCATTCAGTTATTCGTTGTTGTTGTCTTGTCATTGGCTTGCGTGTTGCATTTCATCATGTCATCATGTGCATTGCATCATCATGTTTTCAAAACTTGCATCCGTCCCGGTCTCCTCGTTCCTTCCGTTGTCCGTTCTGAGCCCAGACACACTTGCACGCGCCCGCGGCATGTCCGAAATAGTATTTTATAAGTGGCTGGAAAATGTTCTCGGAATGGGATGAGAGTTGACGTGCGGTCTTATTATAGTGTAGGTAGACCGCCTGCCAAGTTTCATCGCGTTCGGAGTTCGTTTGATAGCCCAACCGTTAAACTATAGCGGCATTATAGCCGGTCTAACGTCGGACGTTTTCGGTCTCCGGAAACAGTCGCCGGGCCTCCCTCTCTTCTCTTCTCTCAGCCCGAGACCGTCCGCACAACTCACTACCTCTCACCCAGGCCCTACCTAACCTCTCTCGTCAGCCCGCGGATCTCCTCGCGCGCGCGTCCGAAAAGCTGTCCCGGACCCGATCCGGACTGTCGCCACCGTTGTGTCCGGATCATCCCCAAACATCTACAAAACGTCTCCGTTTTGTTAATTGGGCTTCCTAACATAAGTTTTCGCGTCCGTCCGGTTACGATCGAAGGGACCGGATAGCCCCTATTTTTTTTCAACCCATGTGCTTTTATACACAGATGAAACCCTAGAAATTAGGGATCCTGTCCCATCCTTCCATCCATCCAATCCATCCCCGCCGCCACTCTTCTTGTTTTCAGCGCCTAACCAACCACCAAGCCGATCCAATCCATCCCCTCCTTCCGATTCAACTAGCACCTCCCGATCCACCAACCAACCCAGCCTCCACCATAACTTGCCTCGATCCAGATGCACCAAAGCCACAGCGTCCCGCACCCACAGCCTCGTGCGCCCGAGGCCTCGCCTCTTCCCGATCTCGCCTGAGGTCAGGGAGACGAGCTCCTCCTAAGGCAAGCCCCTCACCCTGCGCCCGTGCCTCTTCTCCCTTCCCTTCCCTTTCTCTCTCTCCCTCTCATCTCCTTGCTCCCTCTCTCTCTCGCAGGGAACGCAAGGACCCAGGAGCTCCACGCCATGGCCGCCCCTTGGTGCTTCGTGCAGTGCCTGACCTGCTCCTTCCGGTGGCCTCAGCCTCGCGCGCCGCGCCAGCGCAGCAGCGCCAAGTCGCCCTGTTCGCGCCGCCATGTCACCCGCGTCGCGCCAAGGCCCTCTTCGCCCGGATCCCGCGTCGCCAGCAGCAAGCTCCGCCGCTCCGACGTCTGCTTCCCCTGCATTGAGAAGTTCTTGTTCGAGGAGGGTGTGGTCGCGCCTGGCTCCGCGCCCCTCCATCCCCTGCGCCTCCATCTCTTCCTCGCCGCCGAACTCCTGCTTCAAGCCGCGCCGGCGCCCCACTCGTTCTGCTCGGAAACAAGCACGCCCCAGCGCCTCTGCTTCGATCCAGGGAGCGCCCGCCTCGTCCTGCCAGCGCCAAGACCTAGCGCGCGCCTGGGCTGCCTCTCCTCCAGCCGCACGCGAAGCCCAGCCCAGCCGCGCCAGGCTCCAGCTGGCCCAGCGCCCACCTCTGCCTCCCCTTCAAACCGGCCTCCCTCTCAACAGATCTGGGCCTTGGG
Organism: Triticum aestivum; assembly: GCF_018294505.1. Lineage (NCBI taxonomy): Eukaryota > Viridiplantae > Streptophyta > Magnoliopsida > Poales > Poaceae > Triticum > Triticum aestivum. The sequence continues at coordinate 566,583,364 of NC_057797.1, read as the reverse complement.
CCGAAGTGAGCAGATTCCCCTCCAATCCCTCTACCCTGTGCATGTTGGGCTAGCCTCTGTTTCGGCCCGCATGTGTTTTTTTTCCAGTACCTGGGATTTAGCTATTATTCCTGAGACAGCAGTTTTGCAGTATAGCCCCCCTAGTTCATGCATTTAATAACTCACTTGTAACGCCCTCGATGTCAGGACCCCGACTCGATGTCACATCGATCTAGCTGGTAACACCTCATATCACTTTGCGGCCTCACGCACGGTATTCCCACGGGTGTCGTCTTACCTTTTCCCGGGACCGTTTGCGCCTTTTGGCTCACGTATATGATAGTGTCGCTAGCATCCATATGATAAAGAGTCCGGGCTGACATGACTAGTCGTAAACCCAAAGTGGCACAGACTTACAGGGACAGGCATCCATGACCCAGCTTCGAACGTGTCGGTCATCAGCAAGTGGGTCCGGGCTGTAGCACTGGGCTAGCAGGACTCCGGTAAACCGGGCTGTAGCGGGCTAACAGGACTCCGGTACTCAAAGCGTGACATTTCCCCGAAGGGACAGACACAAGAACGAATAAGGACACATGCCGGCCAGCCTAGGTGTTCCAGAGCAGTAGCAAGCTACCATGGCTCAGCGGTAACACTAGGAGACATTTCCCGGTAAGAGAGGCTACTAAAGATAAACAACTAGATAGTCAGATCCCACACATACCAAGCATTTCAATCATACACACAATATGCTCGATATGTGCAAATACAACGAAGCATCACAACATGACTCTATGACATAAGTACTTTATTTAAGGCTCAGGGAGCCATACATAACATACACAAAGGTACGGGTCTCACGACCCAACATACAAGTCATACAGTCATACAAGCCAGCAGCGGAAGTAACTTGTCTGAGTACAGACAACTAGTAAAATAAAAGAGGCTTGGAAAGCCTAGCTATACTACGTGGTCCATCACAAGCTCAGGGTCACCACCTGGGTCTTTAGCCTACTCGTTGATGTCAACGTCTACATAGAACCCATCAGAAGGGGTTGCAGCGTCTTCTGTAAAAATGTAGATTATAGCAACATGAGTACAAAGGTACTCAGCAAGACTTACATCAGATCCTACATACATGCATAGTATCAAGAGGGGTTGGTGGAGTTATTGCAGCAAGCCAGCTTTGACTCTTGGCTAGGCTATCCTACGATACTCCAACTTGAAATGGTTTTGCGCACACGAGTCCACTACTCACCACTTCAATACACTACCGAGGATCCACCTCCGTCTTCCCACGGAAGAGCCATCCTCGGCACTCACACTTATCTTGAGGCTTTTAGTAGTTTCCATTTACTTGTCTATGAACTGTATAGGCAACCAAGTAGTCCTTTACCGCGGACGCGGCTATTCGAATAGATCATGTTAACCCTGCAGGGGTGTACTTCTTCATACACGCTCTCACCACTTATCGTTGCTTACACGACATGTACTCGGCAACCTTCAAGCGGAAGCCCAACGTGGGTGTCGGCCACGACCTACCTAATCACCTAAGCCTCCAGTCCAGGTTTATCGCCTATCCAGGTTCCATCCGCAGGGAGTCCGGCCGAGGTTTCCCATACGGCCCCGAACGATGTGAACAGGGTTCCCGAGATACCTAACGGGTATTCGGTACACCCGGCCACGTACCTACCGCATCACAGCCCACCCCTACGGTCAGCGCTGTCCACGGCCTCCAGTAGGCTACAAACACCAGAAACTACTTGCAACTCCTGGACGGAGAACTAGGGTGAATAAGAAGCCGAGAGGGTCCATTGGTTTCGGGCCCAATGCATGGTAGTAGCTGATTCTTAAATCACACATACAGATCTCAGTGCTTAAGGCCGGCTTCAATGAAACAACCCACCATGTACTCCTACATGGCCTCTCATCGATACCTTTACCAAATCGTGTTCACCACACCACTCTCATTACCGACATAACATTTCACTCTAGCCCATCACCCAGATGAACCAGACCTGACACGACTCTAAGCATAGCAGGCATAGCAAGGTAGGAACAACACATACATAGGGCTCAATCAACTCCTACACATGCTAGTGGGTTTCATCTAGTTACTGTGGCAATGACAGGTCATGCAGAGGAAATGGGTTCAACTACCGTAGCACACAGCAGTTTGAATCGCGTTGTCTTAATGCAGTAAGAGAGAGCAGGAGCGAGAACATGGGATTGTATCGATATGATCAAATGGTTGGTTGCTTGCCTGATGGTTCGATGCACTGATACGGTTCTTCGTTAGGGTAATCACGGTACTCCTCGGAGGCAGAACCTGTCGCAAAGGACATCGATACACAAGCATCACCAAACAATGTGCAACAATATGATGCATGCATGAAACATGGCAATATGAGTGTGTTGGGCTAATGCAACTAAAATCCAGAAGGGTTTGAACAAATTTGAATCAAAGATTCAAATTTCAAATTCAAATATGGCCTTTTAAAGTGCTTTTCCTTGTTCTGCTTGAAATATCAATTTAACTTGTTTGATCATGCATGAAAATAGTACAGATGGATAGATTGGATTTTTCTGATCATTTTTCATATATAATTTGTCCAATTTGGAGTTACAGAATAAAAGTTATGAATTTTTGAAGTTTAAATAAAATTCTGGGATTTCCTGATTTAATTTAAATCCAGAAAATCAATTACTGCATCAGCCTGACGTCAGTGTGATGTCAGCAGGTCAACGGAACAGGTCTGGGTCAAACCTGACAGTGGGTCCCGCATGTCAGGGTGATTATTTTAATTAAAGTTTAATTAGAACTAAACCTGTTTAATTAACAGGGCTGGGCCCCACCTGTCATTGACTCAGGGGAGTCAACCAGGGCCCACCCGGGGTCAAAGTCAAAGTCGGCTGCCGGCGTTTAGCCGCCGGCGAGCCCGACGCGGCGGCGGGAGTGGTTTTGGCCATTTCGGCCACCAAATGGACCGCGGAGACCACCGGAGTGGAGCTGAGGACAAACCGCAGCTCTTGGCGGAGTCCGTTTGGGTCGGGGTGGCCGGAGTTGACGGCGGCGAGCTCGGCTGCGGCCGCCGGAGTTCGGGTGCGGTCGGAATCGGCGTTGCAGGGGGTTTGGGGAGGCGTTGGTGTGTGCTACGTGCTCCTGGTGAGGTGTGGAGCACGATGGTGTGCTCGGTTGGGTGCTACGGCGACCGTGGCCACGACGGCGACATCGCCGGCGGCGTGGAGCTTTCGGCCAAGGTGGGGCTAAGGCCGAGGTCGAAAGAGACCAAGGGAGAAGGGGGAAACGACCCGGGGGCTCACCGCGGTTGCAGTGGACGTCGAAGCGGGCTCGGGGACGCGCTGGGGACGGCGAATTCGACGGCGATGATGGTCGGAGCCCGAAGAGGGGAACAGCGACGTGGCGGCGATGCAGGGCTTCCGGGGAGCTGTGGGTCGGTGGGGAGGAAGAGGGGGTCGTGGCGGAGCTTCTGAGCTGGTCGGGGGAGTGAGGGGTGGCCGGAGACGGCTGCTGTGGCGAACGGCGGCGACGGTGGTGTTCGGCCGTGTGAGAGAGAGAGCGAGGGAGAGGAGAGGAGAGCCGGGGAAGAGTGAGAGAGAGCAGGGGGGTGGCGTGGCGTCGTCCAGGGGCATCGAGGCGAGGAGGGGAGGGCAGGCAGGCAGGGAGAGAGGTGGCGTGGCGCGGTGGCGCGCGCGCGCGCCGGCCGCACTCCCCTCCCTCTGTCGGGACGAAGACGACAGAGGAGGGAGGTGGGCTGGGCCGGCTGCTGGCTGGGCCAGCCAGCTGGCTGGGCCGCACAGTGGAGGAGCCCAGGTAAGCTCCTCCTGTTATATATTTTTCTGTTTTTTAATTTCTGACATTTGTTTTGATTTAAATAATATATTAAATCATTTATTTAACTTATGCCAATTTTTGCAGGAGCTATTTATATTATTCCAGAGCTCTTTTATAAATGGCATAATATTTGGGCATATATTAATATATATAATTAATATATTTCCAATGCAAATATTTATGCATTAATTCCAAATGCCCAAAATAAATGTCCATGAGCCACTAAAAATATTGGTTTGATTTTTATCTCTGTCCAATATTTTCAGAGAGCAACAGGAGCATTTTCTTGGACCCTTTTGGAGAAATTTTTATTTGGGTCATTTTCAAAATGGTTCTGAGGGTTTCACAGATCCCCATTTCAAGTTTCTGATGAAAGAGTAAACATGATGCAACACTCTAATGCATGACTAGCTAGGGTGTGACAACTCACCCCCACTCAAAAGAATCTCGTCCCGAGATTTGGGTTCCTCCGGGAAGAAGGCGGGATACTCGAGTCGAAGACGATCCTCCCTTTCCCAAGTTGCTTCATCCTCAGAATGGTGCGACCATTGAACCTTGAGAAACTTGATATTATGACGTCGCGTGGTACGTTCGGCTTGATCGAGGATACGAATGGGGTACTCTCGATATGTAAGATCATCTTGGAGATCAAGCGTTTCGTGGTCCACTTCACGGATAGGATCCGAGAAGCAACGCCTGAGTTGAGAAACGTGGAAGACATCGTGAACTCTGGAGAGGTGCGGAGGTAGTTCCAACTGGTAGGCAACTTCTCCTCGTTTGGCGAGAATGCGAAAAGGTCCAATGTAACGAGGAGCCAATTTGCCTTTGATACCGAAACGATGGGTTCCCTTCAGAGGGGTGACCCGAAGATAAGCCTTCTCGTCAACCTCGAAAGTCATAGCCTTATGTTTTCGGTCATATTGACTCTTTTGACGGGATTGGGCTGTTTTCAACTTTTCACGAACGATACGAACTTGTTCTTCTGCTTCCTGAATCATATCCGGGCCAAAGAATTGTCTTTCCCCGGTCTCTGACCAGTTAAGGGGTGTTCGACATCGTCGTCCATAGAGAACTTCAAAAGGGGCTTTACCCAAGCTAGATTGATAGCTGTTGTTGTAAGCGAATTCGGCAAATGGAAGGCACTTCTCCCAGTCCATTCCGAAAGAGATAACGGAGGCTCGAAGCATGTCTTCTAGAATTTGGTTGACGCGTTCCACTTGACCACTCGACTGAGGGTGGAAAGCGGTGCTAAAGGAGAGACGAGTTCCCATAGCATTTTGGAAACTTTCCCAAAATCGAGAGGTGAAAAGACTTCCTCGATCCGAGTTAATTTCCAAAGGAACACCATGGAGAGACACTATTCGGGAGATGTACAAATCTGCCAACTGACTAGCGGTTATACTCTCACGAACAGGTAAGAAATGGGCTACTTTGGAAAGACGATCGACCACGACGAAAATAGCATTATTCCCTCTCTTGGTCCTGGGAAAACCGGTAATGAAATCCATACCAATTTTATCCCATTTCCATTCAGGAATAGCTAAGGGTTGAAGGGTGCCAGCAGGCCGTTGATGCTCTGCTTTTACACGACGACAGACGTCGCAATTTGCAATATACTGAGCAATTTCTCTCTTCATCCTAGTCCACCAGAACCTCTGGCGTAGGTCCTGATACATCTTAGTACTACCGGGATGAATGGTGAGAGGAGATTCATGAGCTTCCTTAAGGATTAATCGCCTTAGGTTGCGCACTTTGGGAACCACTAGTCGATTCCCGAAGTATACGACTCCTTGATCATTAATGGAGAAACAATTCGCAATTCCTTTCTGAATGTTCCTCTTGATGCGGGAGATTCCCGGATCTACCTTCTGTGCTTTGATAATTTGATCCGTAAGGGTAGGTTTTGCCACCAAGGTGGAAAGAAAACCTTGAGGTACAATGTGAAGGTTAAGCTTCCGAAATTCCTCATGGAGAAGCGGTTGACTTTGTTGTAACATCAGGTTGTTACAATAAGATTTACGACTTAGCGCATCAGCCATGACGTTGGCTTTCCCTGGGGTGTAGGTTATTCCTAAGTCGAAGTCTGTGATCAATTCAACCCAACGTCTCTGCCTGAGATTCAAATCCGGTTGGGTGAAAATGTACTTCAGACTTTGGTGATCAGTGAATATTTCGCAACGATTACCAAGGAGGTAATGTCGCCAGGTCTTAAGTGCATAGACTACGGCTGCAAGCTCTAGATCATGAGTAGGATAATTCTCCTCATGTGGGTGCAATTGCCGTGAAGCGTAAGCAATTACGTGTCGATCTTGCATAAGAATGCAACCTAGTCCTTGTCGCGAGGCGTCGCAGTAGATAACAAAGTCCTTGGAGAAGTCTGGCGGTACCAGCACGGGAGCAGAGGTCAGGCGTCTTTTCAGTTCCTGAAAACTGTGCTCACATTGTGGAGTCCATTCGAACTTTTTATCTTTCTTGAGGAGTTCGGTTAGAGGTTTAGCGACCTTGGAGAAGTTCTCGACAAAGCGACGACAATAGCTCGCTAAGCCTAGAAAACTCCGAACTTGCTTGACCGATTCAGGCGGGGTCCAATCAAGGACGGCTTGAACTCGCTCAGGGTTAACAGCAATACCTTTACCAGATATTACATGACCCAGATAGGTCACTTCTGACAACCAGAATTCACATTTTGAAAATTTGGCATAAAGGCGATGCTCTCGAAGTTTCTTCAACACTAGCCTTAAATGTTCGGCATGTTCTTCCTCATTCTTGGAGTAGATGAGTATATCATCGAGATAAACTACGACGAATTTATCCAAATACTCCATGAAGATTGAGTTCATTAACCGAGAAAAGGTGGCTGGAGCGTTGATTAAACCGAAGGACATGACAGTGTACTCGTATTGGCCATAACGAGTAACAAAGGCCGTTTTAGGAATGTCCCCGTTTCTGATTTTGATTTGATGGTAGCCCAACCTCAAATCCATCTTGGAGAAGACTGAGGATCCAGCGAGCTGATCATACAGATCGTTGATCCTGGGAAGTGGATATTTATTCTTGATTGTGACCAAATTGACATGTCGGTAATCTACAACCATCCGGTCCGTACCATCCTTCTTCTTGACGAATAGGACGGGGCAAGCCCACGGAGATGAGCTAGGTCGGATGAAACCCTTTTTCAAGGACTCATCGAGTTGTTTCTTAAGCTCAGCTAGTTCTAGGGGTGCCATCTTATAGGGTCTTCTAGCAATCGGAACGGTTCCGGGGATGAGGTCGATTACGAACTCAACATCCCTGTCAGGTGGAACACCTGGCAATTCCTCTGGAAAGACATCCGGAAAGTCACGGACTATCGGAACGTCCTCAAGGTCTGGCAAAGGGCTGGCGTTAAGAGAATATAATTGTCGCTTGGCTATTCGGGTCAAGACATTGACTATCTTCCCCGAAGGATGGGTGAGTTGAACAGTCCTAGAGAAGCAATCAATTTTGGCTTGATGAGCTGACATCCAGTCCATACCCAAAATAATATTAATATCTGAAGATTTAAGGGCTATCAAAGACGCGAGGAAAACAAGTCTGTCGACTTGGATTTCATTTCCATAACTTACCCTAGAGGTCTGCCATCTAGACCCAGGGGTAGAGATTTCCATAGTGGATGGCAAGTCACAGAATGCAACGTTATGCAAACGAGCATAATTTTCAGATATAAAAGAATGAGAGGCTCCTGTATCGAAAAGAACAGATGCCGGGTGGCAATTTACAAGAAGCGTACCGAGAACGACGTTGGGATCCTCTTGAGCTTCTTCGGCAGAGATACAGTTGACATGGCCACGTGAAGCGGTGACCGGCTTGGCGTGGAATATTTTTCCTGTCGGCTTGCCACGGCCAACAACCTTAGCAGATTGATTGGGGTTGGTCTGGGGGCACTCACGCATATAGTGACCAGATTCCCCACACTTGAAACAAGTCACGGAACTGGTACGTGGAGGAGCATTGTTGGCTTGGCTGGAGCAGACTGTTAAACGGGGCGAGGCGCCTGGAAAGATGGCCTCGGTGTGAATCTGGGTGGCAGGGCGGTGTTGGGCACCCACACGCGGCGCTTCTGAGGACCAGCACCGGATGAGGAACCCATGTCACGTCCATGCTTGCGTGTTGCGTCATAGTCAGTCTGACCAGTTTCAGCACTGATGGCTTTGTTGACGAGTTTCGAAAAAGATGTGCACTCATGCAGACGGAGGTCGCGGCGAAGCTCAGGACTAAGGCCCTTACGGAACCTTGCTTGCTTCTTGGCGTCAGTAGACACTTCCTCAGTTGCATATCGGGCGAGCTTACCAAACTCCCTGCTATAGGCATCCACAGAAAGTCGGCCTTGGGTGAAACTACAAAATTCTTCACGTTTACGGTACATGAGACCCTCCAGAATGTGATGTTCACGGAAAGCCTCGCTGAACTCAGCCCAAGTGGTGACATGGCCCGCTGGGCGCATAGCTCCATAATTCTCCCACCATAGACCGGCGGGGCCTTCAAGATGATATGCAGCAAAGGTGACCTTGTCAGCCTCCGCTACCAGCGCGGAACGCAGTTTGTGGGAGATACTGCGAAGCCAGTCATCAGCGTCGAGAGGCTCGACGGAGTGGTGGAACGTGGGTGGATGCAATTTGATAAAATCACTGAGTGACACCACGTTAGCCCTCTGATGGTGTGCTGTATTCTGTTCAATACGCTCCAACAAACGGTTGGTCTCTCGCTTGTTTCTCTCAGCTTCCATCATAACCTCGGCTAGTGAAGGGGGATGAGGCAGATTTGCATCCCTGGCTTCACTGCCTTCGGCCTGCTCTTGGGAAGCAGGGTTAGCGCGCGTGTTGACCATCCTAGGTAAACAAGACAATGATTTAGTCAGGATGGTAAAATTCCGACATAGGATACATAATGTAAGGAATAACTCGGAATGCAAGATGATCATCCGTATGACATGGTAGATACAGAAACTGCTTCTTTTATTCCATCGTCATACACACCATACAGGGTTTAGTACAAGACCAAACAAAGTACTATTACGGTGAAAAAGGATTACATCTTATCGAAGGCATCCCAAACTCCTATACATTATTTTTCTACACCTCCGGAAGAGTACAAACTAAGTCATATCCCACGAGTCACGCGGGACGATAGACGACACAGCTAGTGCGAACTAGTGATACTACCGCTAACTCAGACCGATCCGTAGTAGTCCTCGTAGAAGTCACCTCCATAGCCTGGAAGCTCAACATGATCATCCGGAAACAGACGGTCTCGCGGAGCTTGTGGACCATAGGGGCTAGGATGAGGCCTTGGACCAACAGACGGTGGCCTGCGGGGACCGCGAGGTGGGGTGATGCCTCCTACATCACGCCAAACCATCACGTCCGGTAGAGCAGATCTCACAGGATAGAGATCGCGCATATCTGAATATCCAGCTTGCACCGCCGGTGCGAACCGAGTCAAAGTGGCCCAGTGGTCAGCACGGGTATTGAAGAGCTCTAACCTTAAGGCCCGATTTTCACGGTCCTTATCCTCGAGCATCTCAGCAGTGGTGCGAGTCCGTGAATCCTCCTGAGTGGAGTCAGCATAGATAGCCTGGAGATACCCTTGTGCTCCCGGAAGTGATCCTGGCATATACCGGAAATCAGAGTCCCGAAATAGACCAGATCTGACTCGCATAATGGTCATCATAGAGTAGGCGGCGTCCTGCACAGCCATCTCAATAGTAACCCCGAGTCCATAGGAGCAGTGAAGAGGCTCGGTGGATCCAGGATACGATGGAAATATCCTGACAGTGCAGAGATACTGGCTTTGATTGAAGTCCCGGAATTGCTCTTCGACCGTGTACTCAGGATACCAGCGGTATCCAGCGTCAGTCATTACCCTGACCAACTTAGCAGTATGGCTGGGTACATCTAGGCATCGAGTCAGGCGAACCACTTGATTGAGGTCGCGAGTGGCCATCTGAAAGCACATTCATAATGCAAAGGCATTAGAACTTCTAGCAAAATTTCGGCAGCATAACAGCTGTAAATGCTCAAAAGGATATTGAGACATTTGACAAAGGATTTCGTACATACTCAACATCATCATATCAAAGTTCTGAAACCATTCTAACAACATAATGTGGTAGTAGAACTGAACTAGGCTGGTAACCATCAAACTTATAAGGTACTACTGATTAGTAACTCGTGATCCTGATAGAGAGAACAGATCCTAATTCCTTAACCCCCGGTGGAAGAATGGACTGACTCAGATCAGAAAGTCATAAGGTATAAGGAGTAAAAAGAGCCTTATGTTCCAACCCACAAACAATTCCCCTACATATAACTAAAGAATTTCTAGACTCAACATCGACCAGTTTGGCTTGAAGAACCTACAGGCAGTCCGGCTCTGATGCCAACGCTGTCAGGACCCCGACTCGATGTCACATCGATCTAGCTGGTAACACCTCATATCACTTTGCGGCCTCACGCACGGTATTCCCACGGGTGTCGTCTTACCTTTTCCCGGGACCGTTTGCGCCTTTTGGCTCACGTATATGATAGTGTCGCTAGCATCCATATGATAAAGAGCCCGGGCTGACATGACTAGTCGTAAACCCAAAGTGGCACAGACTTACAGGGACAGGCATCCATGACCCAGCTTCGAACGTGTCGGTCATCAGCAAGTGGGTCCGGGCTGTAGCACTGGGCTAGCAGGACTCCGGTAAACCGGGCTGTAGCGGGCTAACAGGACTCCGGTACTCAAAGCGTGACATTTCCCCGAAGGGACAGACACAGGAACGAAGAAGGACACATGCCGGCCAGCCTAGTGTTCCAGAGCAGTAGCAAGCTACCATGGCTCAGCGGTAACACTAGGAGACATTTCCCGGTAAGAGAGGCTACTAAAGATAAACAACTAGATAGTCAGATCCCACACATACCAAGCATTTCAATCATACACACAATATGCTCGATATGTGCAAATACAACGAAGCATCACAACATGACTCTATGACACAAGTACTTTATTTAAGGCTCAGGGAGCCATACATAACATACACAAAGGTACGGGTCTCACGACCCAACATACAAGTCATACAGTCATACAAGCCAGCAGCGGAAGTAACTTGTCTGAGTACAGACAACTAGTAAAATAAAAGAGGCTTGGAAAGCCTAGCTATACTACGTGGTCCATCACAAGCTCAGGGTCACCACCTGGGTCTTTAGCCTACTCGTTGATGTCAACGTCTACATAGAACCCATCAGAAGGGGTTGCAGCGTCTTCTGTAAAAATGTAGATTATAGCAACATGAGTACAAAGGTACTCAGCAAGACTTACATCAGATCCTACATACATGCATAGTATCAAGAAGGGTTGGTGGAGTTATTGCAGCAAGCCAGCTTTGACTCTTGGCTAGGCTATCCTACGATACTCCAACTTGAAATGGTTTTGCGCACACGAGTCCACTACTCACCACTTCAATACACTACCGAGGATCCACCTCCGTCTTCCCACGGAAGAGCCATCCTCGGCACTCACACTTATCTTGAGGCTTTTAGTAGTTTCCATTTACTTGTCTATGAACTGTATAGGCAACCAAGTAGTCCTTTACCGCGGACGCGGCTATTCGAATAGATCATGTTAACCCTGCAGGGGTGTACTTCTTCATACACGCTCTCACCACTTATCATTGCTTACACGACATGTACTCGGCAACCTTCAAGCGGAAGCCCAACGTGGGTGTCGGCCACGACCTACCTAATCACCTAAGCCTCCAGTCCAGGTTTATCGCCTATCCAGGTTCCATCCGCAGGGAGTCCGGCCGAGGTTTCCCATACGGCCCCGAACGATGTGAACAGGGTTCCCGAGATACCTAACGGGTATTCGGTACACCCGGCCACGTACCTACCGCATCACAGCCCACCCCTACGGTCAGCGCTGTCCACGGCCTCCAGTAGGCTACAAACACCAGAAACTACTTGCAACTCCTGGACGGAGAACTAGGGTGAATAAGAAGCCGAGAGGGTCCATTGGTTTCGGGCCCAATGCATGGTAGTAGCTGATTCTTAAATCACACATACAGATCTCAGTGCTTAAGGTCGGCTTCAATGAAACAACCCACCATGTACTCCTACATGGCCTCTCATCGATACCTTTACCAAATCGTGTTCACCACACCACTCTCATTACCAACATAACATTTCACTCTAGCCCATCACCCAGATGAACCAGACCTGACACGACTCTAAGCATAGCAGGCATAGCAAGGTAGGAACAACACATACATAGGGCTCAATCAACTCCTACACATGCTAGTGGGTTTCATCTAGTTACTGTGGCAATGACAGGTCATGCAGAGGAAATGGGTTCAACTACCGTAGCACACAACAGTTTGAATCGCGTTGTCTTAATGCAGTAAGAGAGAGCAGGAGCGAGAACATGGGATTGTATCGATATGATCAAATGGTTGGTTGCTTGCCTGATGGTTCGATGCACTGATACGGTTCTTCGTTAGGGTAATCACGGTACTCCTCGGGGGCAGAACCTGTCGCAAAGGACATCGATACACAAGCATCACCAAACAATGTGCAACAATATGATGCATGCATGAAACATGGCAATATGAGTGTGTTGGGCTAATGCAACTAAAATCCAGAAGGGTTTGAACAAATTTGAATCAAAGATTCAAATTTCAAATTCAAATATGGCCTTTTAAAGTGCTTTTCCTTGTTCTGCTTGAAACATAAATTTAACTTGTTTGATCATGCATGAAAATAGTACAGATGGATAGATTGGATTTTTCTGATCATTTTTCATATATAATTTGTCCAATTTGGAGTTACAGAATAAAAGTTATGAATTTTTGAAGTTTAAATAATATTCTGGGATTTCCTGATTTAATTTAAATCCAGAAAATCAATTACTGCGTCAGCCTGACGTCAGTGTGACGTCAGCAGGTCAACGGAACAGGTCTGGGTCAAACCTGACAGTGGGTCCCGCATGTCAGGGTGATTATTTTAATTAAAGTTTAATTAGAACTAAACCTGTTTAATTAACAGGGCTGGGCCCCACCTGTCATTGACTCAGGGGAGTCAACCAGGGCCCACCCGGGGTCAAAGTCAAAGTCGGCTGCCGGCGTTTAGCCGTCGGCGAGCCCGACGCGGCGGCGGGAGTGGTTTTGGCCATTTCGGCCACCAAATGGACCGCGGAGACCACCGGAGTGGAGCTGAGGACAAACCGCAGCTCTTGGCGGAGTCCGTTTGGGTCGGGGTGGCCGGAGTTGACGGTGGTGAGCTCGGCTGCGGCCGCCGGAGTTCGGGTGCGGTCGGAATTGGCGTTGCAGGGGGTTTGGGGAGGCGTTGGTGTGTGCTACGTGCTCCTGGTGAGGTGTGGAGCACGATGGTGTGCTCGGTTGGGTGCTACGGCGACCGTGGCCACGACGGCGACATCGCCGGCGGCGTGGAGCTTTCGGCCAAGGTGGGGCTAAGGCCTAGAGGTCGAAAGAGACCAAGGGAGAAGGGGGAAACGACCCGGGGGCTCACCGCGGTTGCAGTGGACGTCGAAGCGGGCTCGGGGACGCGCTGGGGACGGCGAATTCGACGGCGATGATGGTCGGAGCCCGAAGAGGGGAACAGCGACGTGGCGGCGATGCAGGGCTTCCGGGGAGCTGTGGGCCGGTGGGGAGGAAGAGGGGGTCGTGGCGGAGCTTCTGAGCTGGTCGGGGGAGCGAGGGGTGGCCGGAGACGGCTGCTGTGGCGAACGGCGGCGACGGTGGTGTTCGGCCGTGTGAGAGAGAGAGCGAGGGAGAGGAGAGGAGAGCCGGGGGAAGAGTGAGAGAGAGCAGGGGGGGGCGTGGCGTCGTCCAGGGGCATCGAGGCGAGGAGGGGAGGGCAGGCAGGCAGGGAGAGAGGTGGCGTGGCACGGTGGCGCGCGCGCGCGCCGGCCACACTCCCCTCCCTCTGTCGGGACGAAGACGACAGAGGAGGGAGGTGGGCTGGGCCGGCTGCTGGCTGGGCCAGCCAGCTGGCTGGGCCGCACAGTGGAGGAGCCCAGGTAAGCTCCTCCTGTTATATATTTTTCTGTTTTTTAATTTCTGACATTTGTTTTGATTTAAATAATATATTAAATCATTTATTTAACTTATGCCAATTTTTGCAGGAGCTATTTATATTATTCCAGAGCTCTTTTATAAATGGCATAATATTTGGGCATATATTAATATATATAATTAATATATTTCCAATGCAAATATTTATGCATTAATTCCAAATGCCCAAAATAAATGTCCATGAGCCACTAAAAATATTGGTTTGATTTTTATCTCTGTCCAATATTTTCAGAGAGCAACAGGAGCATTTTCTTGGACCCTTTTGGAGAAATTTTTATTTGGGTCATTTTCAAAATGGTTCTGAGGGTTTCACAGATCCCCATTTCAAGTTTCTGATGAAAGAGTAAACATGATGCAACACTCTAATGCATGACTAGCTAGGGTGTGACACTCGATGCGGCTATATCTCCCACATGTCGAAGCACGACTTAGAGGCATAACCGCATTGAAAGCAATGTCGCAAGTGAGGTAATCTTCACACAACCCATGTAATACATAAGGGAAAGAGATACATAGTTGGCTTACAATCGCCACTTCACACAATTACATGAATAAAGCATTACATCATCCAGATACAATCAAGGTCCGTCTACGGAACCAAAATAAAAGAAGAACCCCAAATGCGACAAAGGTCCCCGATCGACCCCAACTGGGCTCCACTACTGATCAACTAAAACGAAACAACACAAAGGGCAAGATCTTCATCGAGCTCCTCCTTGAGCTTGGTTGCGTCAACTGCACAAACTCATCGGCACCTGCAAACTGGTTTTTGAAGTATCTGTGAGCCACAGGGACTCAGCAATCTCGCACCCGCGAGATCAAGACTATTTAAGCTTATAGGAAGGATGGAGTAATGAGGTGGAGCTGCAGCAAGCGACTAGCATATATGGTGGCTAACATACGCAAATGAGAGCGAGAAGAGAAGGCAAAGCACGGTCGATAAAAGTATGATCAAGAAGTGATCCTATAGCAACCTACGTCAAGCATAACTCCAACACCGTGTTCACTTCCCGGACTCCGCCGGAAAGAGACCATCACGGTTACACACACGATTGATGTATTTTAATTAAGGTCAACTTCGGGTTTTCTACAACCGGACGTTAACAAATTCCCATCTGCCCATAACCGCGGGCACGGCTTTCGAAAGTTCAAATCCCTGCAGGGGTGTCCCAACTTAGCCCATCACAAGCTCTCACGGTCAACGAAGGAATAGACCTCCACCCGAGACATTCCGATCAGACTCGGTATCCCGGTACAACAAGACATTTCGACAGGGTAAAACTAAACCAGCAACACCGCCCGAATGTGCCGACAAATCCCGATAGGAGCTGCACATATCTCTTTCTCAGGGTACACTCAGATTGTCTTAGGTACGGGTAGGCCAACCCAGAGTTGCCCCTGGTGGTCACCGGCAGCTGACAGGTTGGACCAACACTCAGAGGGGCACTGGCCCGGGGGGGGGGGGTAAAATAATGATGACCCTCAGGAGCGCGACTCCCAAGGGAAAAGAAAAGGCTAGGTGGCAAATGGGAAAACCAATGTTGGGCATTGCTGGAGAAGCTTTCCTTAAGGCGAACTGTCAAGGGGTTCCCATTATAGCCCAACCGCGTAAGGGACGCAAAATCCGGGAACATAACACCGATATGACGGAAACTAGGGCGGCAAGAGTGGAACAAAACACCAGGCATAAGGCCGAGCCTTCCACCCTTTACCAGTATATAGATGCATTAATTAAGTAAGATATAACGTGATATCCCAACAAGTAAATAAATATTCCAACAAGGAACAACATCTCCATGTTCCAACAAGGAACAAACTTCAATCTTCACCTGCAACTAACAACGCTATAAGAGGGGCTGAGCAAAGCGGTAACATAGCCAATCAACGGTTTGCTAGGACATGGTGGGTTAGAGGTTTGACATGGCAATTTGGGTGGCTGACAAGCAAGTGGTAGGCATCGTAGCATTGGCATGGCAAAAGAGCGAGCAAACTAGCATAGCAAAGATAGTAGTGATTTCGAGGGTATGATCATCTTGCCTGAAATCCCGCAAGGAAGAAGAACGAGTCCATGAAGAAGACAAACGGACGTAGTTGAACGGATCCTCACAAACGCGACGTTATCGGAACCAACCCGAAGAAGCAATCACCGGAAAAGAAGCACACAACATAGTAAATAACCAACACATCAACATGGCATGATGCACAAACGAGTATGATGCATGTCCGGTTTAATGAAGCATGGCATGGCAAAATGCACAAGCAGTTCTACAAATTAAGTGGAGATCAATATGCAACGAGTTGCATATTGACGAAACACCACAACAAGTTATTTAGTTTGATCTCGTTTATGTACTCAACAATATTAAATGTTGGTTAACATGGCAAGAGGGTGAAGCAAAGTAAAACTACCTATCTCGTCAAGTTTAAATGAGGCCGGAAGCAACGAACAACAATTCCGGAAACTCCTCATGAGCATAAATTAGGTTTGGTACTGTTCTGCCCTAAACAATATTTTAGAGTTGTTAAACATGCAAAGTAAGGCCACCATGATAAACTAGGCAAAATTCTACCCCATTTACATATAAAGTTTATTAAAATTGGAGTTACGGTTATTTAGTTATGAAATAAAGCATTTTAACATGGCATTTGAGCAAAATTAAACAAACAGCATTTTAAGCATTTTAGCATGGGATGAAAATGGCATATTATTAATCTAGATGAAGAACTAAGCATTTTTCATGTTTAAATTATTTACATATGATGCATAGTTTGTGAGTTATTAAATGCATGAAGTTGAAGGACTTTTCTGTAAAACAGTAGTCTCTGGATAATGTCTAAAATCACAGATCTAAAAAAAACTACACTGGGCCGAAACAGAGGCTAGCCCAACATGCACAGGGTAGAGGGATTGGAGGGGAATCTGCTCACTTCGGCCCAAGGCCCAGATCTGTTGAGAGGGAGGCCGGTTTGAAGGGGAGGCAGAGGTGGGCGCTGGGCCAGCTGGAGCCTGGCGCGGCTGGGCTGGGCTTCGCGCGCGGCTGGAGGAGAGGCAGCCCAGGCGCGCGCTAGGTCTTGGCGCTGGCAGGACGAGGCGGGCGCTCCCTGGATCGAAGCAGAGGCGCTGGGGCGTGCTTGTTCCCGAGCAGAACGAGTGGGGCGCCGGCGCGGCTTGAAGCAGGAGTTCGGCGGCGAGGAAGAGATGGAGGCGCAGGGGATGGAGGGGCGCGGAGCCAGGCGCGACCACACCCTCCTCGAACAAGAACTTCTCGATGCAGGGGAAGCAGACGTCGGAGCGGCGGAGCTTGCTGCTGGCGACGCGGGATCCGGGCGAAGAGGGCCTTGGCGCGACGCGGGTGACATGGCGGCGCGAACAGGGCGACTTGGCGCTGCTGCGCTGGCGCGGCGCGCGAGGCTGAGGCCACCGGAAGGAGCAGGTCAGGCACTGCACGAAGCACCAAGGGGCGGCCATGGCGTGGAGCTCCTGGGTCCTTGCGTTCCCTGCGAGAGAGAGAGGGAGCAAGGAGATGAGAGGGAGAGAGAGAAAGGGAAGGGAAGGGAGAAGAGGCACGGGCGCAGGGTGAGGGGCTTGCCTTAGGAGGAGCTCGTCTCCCTGACCTCAGGCGAGATCGGGAAGAGGCGAGGCCTCGGGCGCACGAGGCTGTGGGTGCGGGACACTGTGGCTTTGGTGCATCTGGATCGAGGCAAGGTATGGTGGAGGCTGGGTTGGTTGGTGGATCGGGAGGTGCTAGTTGAATCGGAAGGAGGGGATGGATTGGATCGGCTTGGTGGTTGGTTAGGCGCTGAAAATAAGAAGAGTGGCGGCGGGGATGGATTGGATGGATGGAAGGATGGGACAGGATCCCTAATTTCTAGGGTTTCATCTGTGTATAAAAGCAGATGGGTTGAAAAAAAATAGGGGCTATCCGGTCCCTTCGATCGTAACCGGACGGACGCGAAAACTTATGTTAGGAAGCCCAATTAACAAAACAGAGACGTTTTGTAGATGTTTGGGGATGATCCGGACACAACGGTGGCGACAGTCCGGATCGGGTCCGGGACAGCTTTTCGGACGCGCGCGCGAGGAGATCCGCGGGCTGACGAGAGAGGTTAGGTAGGGCCTGGGTGAGAGGTAGTGAGTTGTGCGGACGGTCTCGGGCTGAGAGAAGAGAAGAGAGGGAGGCCCGGCGACTGTTTCCGGAGACCGAAAACGTCCGACGTTAGACCGGCTATAATGCCGCTATAGTTTAACGGTTGGGCTATCAAACGAACTCCGAACGCGATGAAACTTGGCAGGCGGTCTACCTACACTATAATAAGACCGCACGTCAACTCTCATCCCATTCCGAGAACATTTTCCGGCCACTTATAAAATACTATTTCGGACATGCCGCGGGCGCGTGCAAGTGTGTCTGGGCTCAGAACGGACAACGGAAGGAACGAGGAGACCGGGACGGATGCAAGTTTTGAAAACATGATGATGCAATGCACATGATGACATGATGAAATGCAACACGCAAGCCAATGACAAGACAACAACAACGAATAACTGAATGACACCTGGCACATCGGTCTCGGGGCGTTACAACACTCCACCACTACGAGAGGATCTCGTCCCGAGATCTAGAATGGCACCGGAGGGAAAATGGAAGAGAAAGAGAAGAGGTAAACTAAGTTGCTTCTCTGACAAACGAGTGAAACCACGAACCTTGAGGGGTTGAACAAATTGGAAGAAATGAAACAACGGAGGAGAACAAAGTTCACAACACTCCGTTAAGAAAGAGGAAAAGAAGGAACCGATCCGGGTAGCACTCCGGTTGAGAAGGGATGCAAGACTTGATAAAATGAGAGAACTTGAGCAAAAGGGACACAACACTCCGGTTAAATGGATAAGTCAAGAAAAGAACATGATCCTGACAAAACAAGAAGATGGGTTGCAGAGAGGAGCATCACAATGCCTCCGGAATAGAAGAAAGAGTGGAATGGAATGAACGAAGTGAAACAAGATCTTGAGAGAGCACGATAACAACAAATGCTAGAACGGAGTTGTTGGAAAACCAACAACGAAAAGATAAGCTTGCTATGGTCTTGTGGAGTACATCTCAAATAATGAGGTGACAACCTGCCACTTACGAAAAACAAGATTGGATTGATATGAACAAGAAGACGAGAAACTTATTTCACCGGGAGGATAAATGAAGAAACTTGGATCATTTATAAGCACCATAATAACAACCATCCTTAGGGAAGGCTTAAGGTGAAATATAATCCAAGATAACTCCAATGACGAGATTAATGGATTTAAACTACCTCATTCTTGATAATTTGTGACTCACGAAGCAACGAAGGGGAATTATCAAGAAGGACATAATACCACCTCCAAAGATACGGTAGAAAGAAATTGCACTCCGGATAGCAAGATGAAGAATGCTTGAGCTCCTCAAAACAAAACATGTGTTGAGCACCATGTTTATTTTTGAGTATAGCTTGGCTGATCTTAACTTCGAGAGAAATCTGAAGAACAATTGAAGAATGAAAGAATCCTTGACGAACCACCATGTAGAGCCTCCATGAAGAACTCCGGTAATAAAAGGATGATAAAAAGAAAGAGAAGTTCAAAACACAAGGTGAAGCCTTGCGATGATTTAGATGGAGCTTCGCGACGAGATAATGCGGAAAACTTAGAACTCCGGAAGAAAGATGAACAACAAGCAGCCAAGAATTTATTCCTCCTGAACAAACTCTGAAGGAAAGGATTAATCACTTGGATGAAACCAGAATAAGAATTATGTTATGCGTATCCTTCACCAATTTAAATTGATGAAAAGCAACGGATTTGGCATACTACTTATTCTTGTAGAAAGGATTAAGAGAGATATGGCGTAAACTTGAGAAGGTCTTCAACGAACCACCGGTAGGATTTGGAAAGAACGAATGAATTGATATGATAACAAAGAAAGAGAACTCTTGAACGAACCACCGTAAGAATTGAAATTGAACGTAGCAAATGCACAAATCACCGGGAAGAATTGCAAAATGAATGAAGATACTTTAGGGTATTTAGATACATGAGAACAAAGAGAGCACGAGCCGATTAAAGATCACTTGAACAAGGCACCGGTAAGATCGGAGAATGATAACTGCAAACTGAGAATGAATAAATCTGAATTGATGGACTCCGGATGACAAACTGAGAAGACTCTTGAATAACTCCGGATGGATGAAAAGAATTCTCACGATCAAAACAATTATGAGAGGATGGCAACAAGCTAGCACCATGAATCTTGAAGAGAATAGAGCAAGATTAAAGAGAAACTCTTCTTCGGTCTTCAAATGATGAGAATGACAACGCGAAACACCACCAAGAATTATTTAGACACTCCGAAAGAATCAAAACGAAGAGGTTGAGCCAACGATGAAAATAATTGTGAAAGATCCAGGAGATGGCATTTGACTGATGATAACTCATTCTTACGTCAAACTTCGAAAAGAATTTTAAGGACATCTCCGGGAGAATTAGAAGAGTCAGGTAAGATCCTGGGAAAAGACCTGTGGGTTAGGGCCCACTAAAAGGATACACCGTTGAACGATTGATTGAAATAGATATTGCACCGGTAGAATTAAATGACTTGAATGAGATAATAATCTCCAAATAGCTTGAACGTATTGAGAATGGAAACACGAATCTTCTGAGATATCTTGAGCACTCCGAATAAGAATAGAGAGAGATGAACAATTATGAGAGGCACCGGCATGGGATAGCATTTGAACGAGGATAAGGATATGATCAACACCGAAAGCTTGAGGTAAATCCACCGGAGAAGAAAACGAGAATGAAGAGTGATGAACTTGGAGCTCCGTTAGTATCTTCTTGAGAAACACCGGATAAGAACATTGACGGAAAAGAATGGAGAGACTTCCCATCAATAAAAGGATACATGATTAAGATATCTGAGTCCTTGAACAAAAAGGGTGGGAGGGCGGGAAAAACAAAGGCAACTTGGGGCAGTTGGAATGAACACCGTTGAGAAAACTTAGAATTGATCTTGCGGATGGGGAGAATGATCGGATCCACTTGAAGAGAGACACACTGGTTGAAAAGGATTGGCAAGACAATCTCGATGATCAAGAAGGATTAGTATTCACATAGCAATATGAGAACACCATTTAGGAAAGGTATGGATTCAACATTTGACTTCGAAGCAACTCGAATACCACAAATAAAACAAAACAAAGGATTTGGCTTGCAGAATAAGCCGGAACAAACATATGATAGAGATTCCGTCCGAAGTTTTCGTGGTGGGGCCCACACGGGCTCGAGTGTACAGCACCATCATGTACAAGGCAGTGCACATGACATACAAAGTGTCCCCGAGTCGGCATAGCCAAGGACTCTTTAAGACACAACGAGACCACTGTAAAAACGACCGTGGAAAGGCGGACCACTAGACGTCGAACCCCAATTTCATATCATACATCTGTCGAAAAGATATCCTAAGAGCTACTTGAATTCCCACCTATGAAACTCCCGAAATTTTCCGGTTATGCAATCAGGTGTTGGGGATATAGGGGAAGCATAATATCTCACCCAAACTAGCAAATCCTACATCCAGCTGTATCCATCCTTCAACACATAACCAAGAAACCTTCGGAAATCATCTACCTCAACCTTCGAAAATCATCCGTTATACAAGTTATGGCGATACTCCCGAACTCCCGCCCCAGTACTGGGTGGCGTCGAGGTTATCTCACCAACGAACTGCATAAAAGAGATTTTCGATGTCGGCGAACATAACTCAAGTATACCAGAATTGCAACGATAAAATTGTGACGACAACACCTCGGAGCTCAACTCCCCGGGACACTGCCACAACCCCTAAGACAGGAGGCACCAAGAACAATGTTCTCGTCACAAAACCATCGGAACGATTCCAAGATACTCGCGTGATCCTAAATTTTTTTTAGTGAAATTTGAGAAGAGAAGAGTCAAAACTCTACGTCAGGATGCCTTACCAGAGCGATGAGGAGACTGGGAAGTAAAAAGAATTCCTAAGCTCTCCGATATATAATTCCTAAATGACTCAAAACATTTTTCTAGACACAACTCGGCTGCTAAAAACGATCAAGCAATGGGGCTCCTAAGGTCGGGGAAGGCTCTGATTACCAACTTGTAACGCCCTCGATGCGGCTATATCTCCCACGTGTCGAAGCACGACTTAGAGGCATAACCGCATTGAAAGCAATGTCGCAAGTGAGGTAATCTTCACACAACCCATGTAATACATAAGGGAAAGAGATACATAGTTGGCTTACAATCGCCACTTCACACAATTACATGAATAAAGCATTACATCATCCAGATACAATCAAGGTCCGACTACGGAACCAAAATAAAAGAAGAACCCCAAATGCGACAAAGGTCCCCGATCGACCCCAACTGGGCTCCACTACTGATCAACTAGAACGAAACAACACAAAGGGCAAGATCTTCATCGAGCTCCTCCTGAGCTTGGTTGCGTCAACTGCACAAACTCATCGGCACCTGCAAACTGGTTTTGGAAGTATCTGTGAGCCACAGGGACTCAGCAATCTCGCACCCGCGAGATCAAGACTATTTAAGCTTATAGGAAGGATGGAGTAATGAGGTGGAGCTGCAGCAAGCGACTAGCATATATGGTGGCTAACATACGCAAATGAGAGCGAGAAGAGAAGGCAAAGCACGGTCGATAAAGGTATGATCAAGAAGTGATCCTGGACTACCTACGTCAAGCATAACTCCAACACCGTGTTCACTTCCCGGACTCCGCCGGAAAGAGACCATCACGGTTACACACACGGTTGATGTATTTTAATTAAGGTCAACTTCGGGTTTTCTACAACCGGACGTTAACAAATTCCCATCTGCCCATAACCGCGGGCACGGCTTTCGAAAGTTCAAATCCCTGCAGGGGTGTCCCAACTTAGCCCATCACAAGCTCTCACGGTCAACGAAGGAATAGACCTCCACCCGAGACATTCCGATCAGACTCGGTATCCCGGTACAACAAGACATTTCGACAGGGTAAAACTAAACCAGCAACACCGCCCGAATGTGCCGACAAATCCCGATAGGAGCTGCACATATCTCTTTCTCAGGGCACACTCAGATTGTCTTAGGTACGGGTAGGCCAACCCAGAGTTGCCCCTGGTGGTCACCGGCAGCTGACAGGTTGGACCAACACTCAGAGGAGCACTGGCCCGGGGGGGGGTAAAATAATGATGACCCTCAGGAGCGCGACTCCCAAGGGAAAAGAAAAGGCTAGGTGGCAAATGGTAAAACCAATGTTGGGCATTGCTGGAGAAGCTTTACTTAAGGCGAACTGTCAAGGGGTTCCCATTATAGCCCAACCGCGTAAGGGACGCAAAATCCGGGAACATAACACCGATATGACGGAAACTAGGGCGGCAAGAGTGGAACAAAACACCAGGCATAAGGCCGAGCCTTCCACCCTTTACCAAGTATATAGATGCATTAATTAAGTAAGATATAACGTGATATCCCAACAAGTAAATAAATATTCCAACAAGGAACAACATCTCCATGTTCCAACAAGGAACAAACTTCAATCTTCACCTGCAACTAACAACGCTATAAGAGGGGCTGAGCAAAGCGGTAACATAGCCAATCAACGGTTTGCTAGGACATGGTGGGTTAGAGGTTTGACATGGCAATTTGGGTGGCTGACAAGCAAGTGGTAGGCATCGTAGCATTGGCATGGCAAAAGAGCGAGCAAACTAGCATAGCAAAGATAGTAGTGATTTCGAGGGTATGATCATCTTGCCTGAAATCCCGCAAGGAAGAAGAACGAGTCCATGAAGAAGACAAACGGACGTAGTTGAACGGATCCTCACAAACGCGACGTTATCGGAACCAACCCGAAGAAGCAATCACCGGAAAAGAAGCACACAACATAGTAAATAACCAACACATCAACATGGCATGATGCACAAACGAGTATGATGCATGTCCGGTTTAATGAAGCATGGCATGGCAAAATGCACAAGCAGTTCTACAAATTAAGTGGAGATCAATATGCAACGAGTTGCATATTGACGAAACACCACAACAAGTTATTTAGTTTGATCTCGTTTATGTACTCAACAATATTAAATGTTGGTTAACATGGCAAGAGGGTGAAGCAAAGTAAAACTACCTATCTCGTCAAGTTTAAATGAGGCCGGAAGCAACGAACAACAATTCCGGAAACTCCTCATGAGCATAAATTAGGTTTGGTACTGTTCTGCCCTAAACAATATTTTAGAGTTGTTAAACATGCAAAGTAAGGCCACCATGATAAACTAGGCAAAATTCTACCCCATTTACATATAAAGTTTATTAAAATTGGAGTTACGGTTATTTAGTTATGAAATAAAGCATTTTAACATGGCATTTGAGCAAAATTAAACAAACAACATTTTAAGCATTTTAGCATGGGATGAAAATGGCATATTATTAATCTAGATGAAGAACTAAGCATTTTTCATGTTTAAATTATTTACATATGATGCATAGTTTGTGAGTTATTAAATGCATGAAGTTGAAGGACTTTTCTGTAAAACAGTAGTCTCTGGATAATGTCTAAAATCACAGATCTAAAAAAAACTACACTGGGCCGAAACAGAGGCTAGCCCAACATGCACAGGGTAGAGGGATTGGAGGGGAATCTGCTCACTTCGGCCCAAGGCCCAGATCTGTTGAGAGGGAGGCCGGTTTGAAGGGGAGGCAGAGGTGGGCGCTGGGCCAGCTGGAGCCTGGCGCGGCTGGGCTGGGCTTCGCGCGCGGCTGGAGGAGAGGCAGCCCAGGCGCGCGCTAGGTCTTGGCGCTGGCAGGACGAGGCGGGCGCTCCCTGGATCGAAGCAGAGGCGCTGGGGCGTGCTTGTTCCCGAGCAGAACGAGTGGGGCGCCGGCGCGGCTTGAAGCAGGAGTTCGGCGGCGAGGAAGAGATGGAGGCGCAGGGGATGGAGGGGCGCGGAGCCAGGCGCGACCACACCCTCCTCGAACAAGAACTTCTCGATGCAGGGGAAGCAGACGTCGGAGCGGCGGAGCTTGCTGCTGGCGACGCGGGATCCGGGCGAAGAGGGCCTTGGCGCGACGCGGGTGACATGGCGGCGCGAACAGGGCGACTTGGCGCTGCTGCGCTGGCGCGGCGCGCGAGGCTGAGGCCACCGGAAGGAGCAGGTCAGGCACTGCACGAAGCACCAAGGGGCGGCCATGGCGTGGAGCTCCTGGGTCCTTGCGTTCCCTGCGAGAGAGAGAGGGAGCAAGGAGATGAGAGGGAGAGAGAGAAAGGGAAGGGAAGGGAGAAGAGGCACGGGCGCAGGGTGAGGGGCTTGCCTTAGGAGGAGCTCGTCTCCCTGACCTCAGGCGAGATCGGGAAGAGGCGAGGCCTCGGGCGCACGAGGCTGTGGGTGCGGGACGCTGTGGCTTTGGTGCATCTGGATCGAGGCAAGGTATGGTGGAGGTTGGGTTGGTTGGTGGATCGGGAGGTGCTAGTTGAATCGGAAGGAGGGGATGGATTGGATCGGCTTGGTGGTTGGTTAGGCGCTGAAAACAAGAAGAGTGGCGGCGGGGATGGATTGGATGGATGGAAGGATGGGACAGGATCCCTAATTTCTAGGGTTTCATCTGTGTATAAAAGCAAATGGGTTGAAAAAAAATAGGGGCTATCCGGTCCCTTCGATCGTAACCGGACGGACGCGAAAACTTATGTTAGGAAGCCCAATTAACAAAACGGAGACGTTTTGTAGATGTTTGGGGATGATCCGGACACAACGGTGGCGACAGTCCGGATCGGGTCCGGGACAGCTTTTCGGACGCGCGCGCGAGGAGATCCGCGGGCTGACGAGAGAGGTTAGGTAGGGCCTGGGTGAGAGGTAGTGAGTTGTGCGGACGGTCTCGGGCTGAGAGAAGAGAAGAGAGGGAGGCCCGGCGATTGTTTCCGGAGACCGAAAACGTCCGACGTTAGACCGGCTATAATGCCGCTATAGTTTAACGGTTGGGCTATCAAACGAACTCCGAACGTGATGAAACTTGGCAGGCGGTCTACCTACACTATAATAAGACCGCACGTCAACTCTCATCCCATTCCGAGAACATTTTCCGGCCACTTATAAAATACTATTTCAGACATGCCGCGGGCGCGTGCAAGTGTGTCTGGGCTCAGAACGGACAACGGAAGGAACGAGGAGACCGGGACGGATGCAAGTTTTGAAAACATGATGATGCAATGCACATGATGACATGATGAAATGCAACACGCAAGCCAATGACAAGACAACAACAACGAATAACTGAATGACACCTGGCACATCGGTCTCGGGGCGTTACAAAGAATTTGCTACGCTCCAAACACCCGGAGCGGTCTGATGACTGGATTACACGTGAACAAAGCAAGAGTTTCACCAGCTGGTTGCAGACACGTACCATGCATGACACCTCTATTGAAGATGACCTATACTTGTTGTCCCAGTTACCATCTTTGAATATAATGACTTTCAAAGGGTACGAGATAAATGGTAATACATTTTACACGATCGCCCAAGATAAGAAGAGCACCAACCAAAACAGTGGTGTCCGCTTTGATGCAGAAACCAAGACGAGAAAGGAAACATATTATGGTTATATACAGGACATATGAGAACTTGACTATTGACGTGGTTTGAAGGTCCCTTTGTTTCGGTGCAAATGGGTCAATATGACACGAGGCGGGGTAACGGAAGACCCGCAGTACGGAATGACAATAGTGGATCTTAACAATCTTGCATATGTAGACGAACCATTCATCCTAGCCAATGATGTGGCACAGGTTTTCTATGTGAAGGACATGTCTACCAAGCCAAGAAAAAGAAAACATAAGGAAGCGAATGCATCGTACGATGAGCCAAAGCGGCACATAGTTCTTTCTGGGAAAAGAAACATCGTGGGAGTGGATGACAAGACAGACATGTCAGAAGATTATGAAAAGTTTGATGAAATTGCTCCATTCACAGTGAATATTGACCCGAGCATCCCGTTAAATGATGAAGATTTTCCATGGTTACGGCGCAAAGGGACACACGTGAAGAAAAAGTTTCACACCCAAAGATCTGGGATGTGATCGGCTTCACTATCATCACTTTCTTCTGTGTTTCACATCCAGAAGGGAATCTCTGTAATAGTTAGGGTAGTTATGTGTTTTGGCATTTGAAACGCGAAGAAATTTTATGTGCAAACATATTATTTCATGCCTTTACTGATTTTTAAAGTTAAGTTATTCACAAACTAGTGATTCACACTAATTCAAATACTTCAAAATTTTAACTATTCAAATTTGAAAACTACGGGCAATAACAGAAAGTTTGTAATTTTTTGTACCTAAAGAAAAAATATTCACAAAGAAACTCTAAATACACAAAAAAAACAACTCAAAAATAAATAAAGCAAAAAATAAATAAAAAAGCCCGCCTACTGGGCCAGAGTGGCCTGCATACGACTACAAACCCAACCTGTTGTTGGGCCAGGATGCAGGCCCGCAAAGGCCTAGTAGGCCCACAGGGCAGCACAGAACATGTAGGCCCAGTAGGCCTGCTTTGAAGAGGAGCTCGAGAGAGCTACCACACGGGGGTTATAAACCAGTGCGGACGCCCCTCGGCTAGCGAGGTGGGACTAAACTTGCCGCATCGCACCTGCACCAGCGCACCCCCTTTAGTACCGGGTGGTGGCACCAACCGGTATTAAAGGGGGGCGCCTTTAGTACCGGTTGGAGCCACCACCCGGTACTAAAGGGGGTGCGCTTCCCGCCGCTTGGCCTGGCCAAAACAGGCCTTTAGTATCGGTTGGTGGCTCCAACCGGTACTAAAGGTCCATCCTATATAACTAAACACTTTAAAAATTTCAGTTTCTCATTTGCTTCTTCTCCTCTGCCCCGTCGCCCGCCGCCCCCGTCTACATATCCCTCGTCGCCGCCCCCGTCGCCGCCCCGTCCCCGTCATCGCCGCCCCGTCGTCCCTGTCCCCGTCGTTCCAGTCGTCACCGCCGCCCCGTCCCGGCCCGTCCCGCGTCATCCCCGTCCACGTCATCGCCGCCCCGTCCTCGTCGTCGCCGCCCCGGCCCGTACGTTCCCGTCCCCGTCGTCGCCGCCCCGTCCCTGTCCCCGTCGTCGCCGCGCCCGTCGCCGTCCCCCTCGCCGCCCCCGTCGCCTCTCGCCTCGCCGGTGAGCACACACACACATACATTTTTTTAGTTTTTTAGTTATAGAAATAGTTAGAAAAATTTTAGAAATTTTTCTTTTTTTAGTTATAGAAATAGTTAGTTATATAGCATTGTTAGAAATGTTATAGAAATGTTAGAATTGTTAGAAATTTTTCTGTATTTTAGTTATAGAAATAGTTATAAAAAAGTTAGAAATTTTTCTTTTTTAGTTATAGAAATATTAGAAATGTTATACAAATGTTAGTTATATATATAGAAATGTTATAATTTTTTTTTCTGTTTTTTAGTTATAGAAATATTAGAAATGTTATAGAAATGTTAGTTATATAGCATTGTTAGAAATGTTATAGGAATGTTAGTTATATAGAAATGTTAGAAATTTTAGTTATCAAAATCCAATCATTAATAAAATGTTACTTTTTGCGTGCATATAGCTAGTATTTGTTCTCGACGATGCCCGGCCCGCATCTTCGCCGTCGACCCGTCCGCGACGACGTCCGGCTGACCCATGTCCGGGACTGGGCTCCGCCGGGCTGGCACTGGGAGGTGCTGCCTGGAGGGGCGCGCCGCTTGATGAGGAACCTGGCCCCGGGTCCCGTCGTTGACCCTGATCTCGTTTGGTGGCATTCGCGTGGGCCAGTTTCGGTGCGGAGGGAGCCGGCCCCGCCGGAGTGGTACGTCACCGTGTCAGGGAGGAGGACGAGCACCTCCATCGCTACATGGTTGCGTTAGAGGGCGGCAGGTTCTCCAATACCTGACAGTTTCTTCAGGGATCTCACTTCAGCTATGATCCTGTGAGGGTTCCTTCTTTTTGGGTGTCCACCGCCCGCGCCGCACGAACCGCGAGTATCCTAGATTCTTCTGTAGTATTCGATCTTTATTAGCTACCTAGCCAGTGATGTATTCGATATATAATATTTGAGACGATGTATTCGAGATTATATATTATTCGAGACGATGTATTCGAGATTATATCTATTATTCGAGATGATGTATTCGAGATTATATCTATTATTCGAGACAATGTATTCGAGATTATATCTATTATTCGAGACGATGTATTCGAGATTATATCTATTATTCGAGATGATGTAATTTGAGTACTAAATTGTTCTATATTTCTTTTGGATTAGTTAAACAAAACCTATGGCGGACAATACCGGCAAAGAGAGAGAAGAGGCCCTGTTCAATATCATACGCAATCCTCGCGGGCCAGATGATGATCAGAATGAAGAAGATTATGACGGCTCCGAATATCTAAACAACACCGGGGAGGGTGATATGATATTCGATCGCGACGACCGAATTGATGAAGTCATGAACTTTGAACATGACGAAGAAAATGTTGATCTTGAAACAACAAAGACCGGCGAGGTATATATATTTATATAAGCAGGCATCTGGTGATCATCACATGTTTTAAATGACTTGAAGATATATTAATGAATCGATCTTTCTTCTTTCAGCCATCCGGATCAAGCAAATCTTCAGGCAACAGTAAACGAGGCCCGGACAAAAAGTTGAAGGAGGGCTTAAAGTATAATATCGAGGCCATCAAACCTAATGGCGAACCATTAGCGCCTAAGAAGATTGCGGACAAGTTCATTCGTCAGTGCGGAGTTCTTGTGAAGGACCAACTCCCGATCTCCCTTCAAGAATGGAGAGAGCCAGCAAAGCCACGTCTAGGAGTTACTTTTGTCGACGACAGACAAAAACTTCTGCTTTGGGAAACGCTCATGGAACATTTCACCCTACCAGATCATTTCACAGATGCAGATGTGAAGAAAGTCAAGGACGCTGCTCTTAGGAAGATGGTGGTTGCATTCAAGAATCACAAGATTCGTGAATGGGCCAAGTACGTGAACGGAGGAAGTAAGACTCCAGTATTCGAGGGAACACTAGAGAACCCAAGTGCTCATTGGGACGATTTCGTGAAATTCAAGGATTCGGAATTATCTAAGGAACGGTCGAGAATAAACAAGGCAAATGTCGCAAAAAAGGATAAGTTCCATAAGCTAGGGCCAGGTGGCTATGCGGTGGGAATGCCTAAGTGGGATAAGTCTGAGAAAGAGATGCTAGATGCAGGTGTCACTCTAGAAACATTGAGCTGGCCCCCCAGGTGCAGGACTTGGTTCTATGCGCATGGGGGGAGTTGGACCCGAAGATAGGCAAAGTTTCGAAGAAGGCATGTCTGGACGGAGCCGAAGATAAGCTACTTGTTGCAATAGAAGAGGCTCGATCGGGGTTGTTCGAGCCCAACAGAGAGAACGACGAGCTTACGCGTGCCCTGGGAAATCCTGAACACCTGGGAAGAACACGAGGCATGGGCGCTATTCCGTGGTATGAGGGGTTTTCGGACTGGAACACCGACTACAGAACCCGTGCGAGAAAGAAGATTGCGGAGGAGAAGAAGAGGAAGATGGAGGAGGAGCAGAGGAAGCTAGACTATGAACGCCTTTAAGGCCTAGAATCAGCGCACGCGGACTTGGCAGTCAAATTCTAGCGGCAGCAGGAGCAGACCGACTCACTTAGCCAACAAAGGGGGTCTCAGCAGCTAGCGGATGATCCACCATTGGATAGCACCGTCCCATCCATGTCGAGAAGCAGCGTGGGTTCTGCCCCGGGCGACGTATTGCTGGATAGCTACCCGGTGGATGACATCATGGAGTTCAGTAACTGCGAGCTACACTTCAAAATGAAGGACATATCCATGAAGGTGGTGGACGCCCTTGCTTTTACAAATCCCCCCGAGGCAACCTTCCATTGCAACCCGATTCTAGTGGGCTATACTTGTGTCTTGGTTGATGAGGTGGTGGACCAATATTCGGGGCTAGAGCTTGATATTCCTGGAGGTGACGATGAGCACACACTAGGAGAGGCCAACCATCGTATCATCCTATGGAGAAAGGATTGCATCATCTTTCGAAGGCCACCGACACCGCGTCATCCGACTCCTCGTCGCAATCCGCCACCGAGTCAGCGGACTCCCGCTCCTGCAAGTCCACCAACGCGTCAGGCCACTCCTCCTCCAAGTCCGGCACAGCTTCAGGCCACTCCTCCTCCTCCAAGTCCGGCAAAGCATCAGGCCACTCCTCCTCCAAGTCCGGCACAGCTTCAGGCCACTCCTCCTCCAAGTCCGGCACAGCTTCAGGCCACTCCTCCTCCTCCAACTCAGCCACGTTAGCCGTCTTTGCTGCCTCAGCAATCACGGAAGAGAGCCGCCTCAGCTATGGTGCGTAGCGGTACAAGTCGAGGTAGTACTGGAGGTACAGGCGGAGACAAGCGATTTCAATATGGTCCAAGCCTCACGCCTCTTCCGCAGAGGCCTTACGACAAGTCCGAGGAGGAAAACGTAGCCATATCGAAGGCTGAGGTGGAAGCCCATTTTGCACCAAAACCGCCACCGCCGCCATGGGAGAAAGTGCCTGTGGAAAAGATTGACCACTTCATTCGTATGGCTAGAGCACCAGCTCCCAAGCCTGTTGACACAGACTATGAGTGCCACATCAAGAAATTAAATCGAGCACGTCTACAGAAAGAGGCGAGCTCGAGCTTGAGCAAATCAGCTGGCAAAAGGAGCGGTAAAACCGTTCCCCAGCTGGGAGAACAGGCGGCGCAATAAATCCCCCCGCTTGTTGTGCCAACAACACATGAGAGTAGGCGCGCCCAATATTATTGTGGGCAAACTGTTAACGTTCCCGGGGTGGGCGATGTGGTAATAACCGAGGAGCATATTGCGCAGGCTGAATCGATCGGGATCACTGTTGGACAACTTCTCGATATCGAGCCCATGTCTCCGACTAGAGAGGAGGAAATAAAACGGAAATATGCCCGGGGCCAACCTTTGGTCGAGCCAGAGGAGGTCCATAAGCTCCCAACGAAAATGTATGAATTGCATCAATGGTACATGGACATTACCAAGATTTCCAATCGAGAGTCCCTCATGGTGAATGTCAACAAGGATCATTACTACCATGAGAAAGCCGTGACCGTTGAGTATTCAGAACTATTTCAGCTATACAATCAAGACGCGCTCGACAAATCTATCGTCAGTTGCTATTGTCTGTAAGTGATTTCTTTCTGTAATTTAAGTCTCAAGCTAGCTGTAGTGATCATTTTGATCAATCATTACCTGTAATTATTCTCACTATATTCTTTTCTGTAGTATTATGCAGGATAAAGATTTATGAAATGAAAAAAGGTGGACGCTATGGCATTGGGTTCGTTGACCCAAATACCATTAATGAATATACATGGAAAATAGATCCATATCACGAAAAAAGTGTAGAGGAAAGCATGCTACAGTTCTTCAAGGAACTCAAATACAATGAAGATATACTACTTCCTTAAAACTTGCAGTGAGTCACACTGTCTTGTACTACAAATTCTATTTTTCCCTACTAGCTAGCTACATGTTTTTGCTTACATATGCCCGCTTAATTAAGACATGTAAACGTGTGTGGATGCAGATTTCACTGGATCTTGTTAATCATTAAGGTTGATGAAGGAACAGTTGAAGTACTAGACTCACTACTTAAGAAAGCAAGTGACTACACCATCGTGAAGGGGATAGTCAACAGGTAATTTCAATCATTATTAACTATATCTCGGCCTATTTAATTAGTTCGTCATTTCCTGATAACAACTACTTAATAACCCATTTATTCATTTTCTTTGTCGGCGGGCAGGGCTTGGGCAAAGTTCATCAGGGCCACTCCAGGCCCATGGAAACAAAATCTGATGGTTTCGACCCAAGGTAAGTAATTAAGTAGTACTAGCTAGCTGCTATCTCTTTAATTATCATGCTTGATTAATTATCATCTGATCAAATTCCATTCTTGTAAAGGCCCTGAAGCAGGCACCGGAGAATGATCTATGTGCATACAAAGTTTGCGAGAACATTCGCATGATGGCGTCCGAAACGAGCAAATCTCAAAGATAGGAGTGGGTATGATATCGATTGTCAGAACACTATTCACAATTTTTACACCATTATCATATCTAGTCACACAACTAATACACATGCATATTGATCTCCTTCTTAACAGTTCAAAGAGGTGCGGGACAAGCTCCTAGCACAGGACCATATAGAAGCAATTCAAGAGGAAATAGCAGGATTTTTACTCAACCAGGTCATAGATCCCAAAGAAGAATACTATTACCCGCTACCGCCCCCATGAACCACTTCCAATTGTTATCGTGCTCCGAAGGCACCAATTAGCTAGGCTAATGCCACTGGCTCCGAAGGCACCAATTAGGAGAAATTGTATATATATATATATATATATATATATATATATATATATATAATGATCGGTTCTACTAGAAATTCTATTTATATATATGCATAAGGTGTACAATATGTAGTATCGTAAAATACCAGCAAACGAAAAATAATTAAATGGAAAACACAAAATTAAATGAAAAAGAAATCATAACCCGAACCCCCCAACCTTTTAATACCGGTTGGTGACACCAACCGGTACTAAAGGGCTCCCTGCCCCCGAAGCTGGCTCGTGCCACGTGGTTGCCCTTTAGCACCGGTTCGTGCTGAACCGGTACTAAAGGGGGTTGGGGGCTTTAGTGCCTACACTTTAGCACCGGTTACCAAACCGGCACTAAAGGGCCTTACGAACCGGTGCTATTGCCCGGTTCTGCACTAGTGGAGTGAGATCAGACCCATATGTGTACATGAGTACTTGGCGCGGTCATTAGAGATCCATGTGTGTACATGAGTGAGATCAAATTTTGTAACCTGTTGGATCCAATATGTCAGCCTCTCAACACATGAACCAGATTGTTAGACTAAATGTCTCTTTGCCTTATTCTCATGGTTGGTTGTTGAGCTAGCCTCGTTCTTATCCACGGCAAGATAGCATTGGCAAGTTGTGTGCATACTCTCTCTCTCTCTCTCTCTCTCTCTCTCTCTCTCTCTCTCTCTCTCTCTCTCTCTCTCTCTCTCTCTCTCTCTCTCTCTCTCTCTCTCTCTCTCTCTCTCTCTCTCTCTCTCTGGTTTATTGTTTATGTGCTTACCCCCTCGTAGATGAATCCAAGTGTACGTTGTTGAGTACTCGATATAATCCCATATGGTATCAGTTTGATTTGTGTTAGTAGTTGTGTGTGTATTGTCTGTGATGTACTTACTCAAGCATGCACTGTTGAGTACTCGATACAATCACATATTATATTTACACCATACGATGTTAGTGTCATACCAACCACTTCTTCCTCGGTCGCGGCTAATCAAAGACCCGGGAGGAGGGCTGGACAACCATCCTAGATACGATTAGACATAACCAGAGAGGCCTTGCCTTCTTCACTGAGACGACGATCTGATCCTCAATTCGTCGTCTTCGACTTCTTCTGGCTCCGGTCGGCGACTTCTTGGTTGTTGTGTCAACAACATTACCCTGGATCTGAAGGTGCTATGGAGATCCAAAGGCGGAATCGAGCTTTGCTCCCGACAAGTACAGAAGAAAGATGACGTTGATATATACAGAAGAACCTGTGTTTTTCTTGTAAGGATACTTTCATAAGGGTTCAACATTTTTCACATGTGACCATGGTCTTCTCGAAAAGAAGTTGTAATCCAAATACAATTTAGCGATTTGCCTTGCAAGTATTACAAAAAATATGTGTACTTCTTTTTAGTGGGCACAAGAGGAAGACCTGGATAACACGAGGCCTTCAAAGAGAGAAAGAAGTAACAGCTCCTGGTGCCCCTACACCCTCATGAACAGTAAATTCGTAAAAAAAATGAAAAAATCTGAAACTTCCAGGAACCAAAGATGATCACAAATTTGATGTTCTTGCAAATTTTCAGCAACAAATAACCTTCGTGGAGCCCTCACAAAAAAATCACCGCTCAAAAATGTACATAAACTTTAGGATTTTTTAGCTAAAACTTTGCAAGATCATCAAAAGTTTGATCATGTTTGATGTCCCAAAGTTTCATATTTTTTGATTTTTTTTAAATTTGTTTTGAATTTACTGTTCATAGAAGGTGTAGGGGCACCGGGTACTGAAAATAATCTTGTCTCCCTTTAAAATGCCCTAAATAAATAAATAAAGAGTAATGCTAGAGTCATGGATAGGTTTTTACAGGTTTTACGGTTGGCGTTAGGTGGCATTTTCTGGTTGGATTATGGAGGGAGGAGGGGGCCACCCGTGTGAAATTCAGGGGGAGGTAATTAGTCTTAAATGTTCCCGTAAAAGCTCCGTTGCTCTATGTAGACGTAGGATTATCGCTAAATAAAACCTTCTAGACTAGCCAAACCCCATCACCACCATCCATATCCAGCATCCACTAAGATCACCGTCACATCATGGGGGGAGGGAGACCCCTGGAAAGAAGATGAAAAGCCCAAGAAACCAATAGAGGACGGGGCTGTTTGGTTTGTAACTAACTTTGCCAAAGATTGCCACATCTAAGGTTAGGCAAATTTGACCAATTTAGATGAGTGTTTGGTTCAAGTCACACCTTAGGCAAGTCATATTTGGGCCCACATGACATACACACAAAAAGTGTGGCAAGATTTCCATAGGCTTGCCAACTTATGACTCTTATTTTGATGAACTAACCTTAGGCAAGCTTGGCAAAAATGTATGGCAAAATGTGACAATGCTAGTCCTAGAACCAAACAGCCCCGTCATTCCACACCATGTGATGCTAGGAGCGCCTCCCTTTCCTCCTCCTCCTCCCCCAACTTCCAAGAAGCAATCATGCTGCCTCGAGCACCTTGGGCCCTTCGCCATCATCACCACCACCTCCTCCTCTTTCCTCCGGCACCTACTTCCAAGGAGAGGCCGGGGGAGCTATAGTTCATGAGGAAAGAGAATCTGCAGGTGTACGAGGGGGGCGGAGGAGAGAGAAGATAAAAGGGGTCAGAGGTGAGGTGTTAGCTAGAGATATGGTGCATGATGATGATCTAGGTTTTGGGGTTATTCTAGTGCTCATGTGAGTCAAGAAGCCATTATCAGATCAGATCGATGCACCCGATCTCCTTCTAGCCTCCTCCTCCCTCCTCTCCTTCTTCCTCCAGAGCTGCGCTGCCTCTTCTTCGTACGCCACGCCGCCATGGCCATGGGGAATCAAGCGACTTGGTCCGAATCGACGTCCGTGTTATTTTCACAGGAACTATTACCTGCTTATGCAAGACAAGACGTGAGCTGCTGCTGGTTGCTAAAGTATGTCATGCCGCGTTATGTTATGTGCTACATCAGTCCTTTATTATATGATCTTATCGATCGATCTGTCCCCTATTTATCATGTGTATTCGTTCAAACACCACAGGTTTATCTATCCCTGCTTGTTTCGATCACTCTTTGGAGATCTGATGCGTTTGTATGTTCTTCGTTGGTTTTGTGGATCTCCTTCTTGCGATGTTCTTATAGGAACTTCTGGGTCGATTAATACTTAATTTGTTTCTGGTGCTTGCTTCTTGATCCAAGCAATTGATGGCTAGCATCAATCGTTCTTCCTCCTTTTTTGAGTATTATGTACAGTATGATTTGGTTGCATATACTAGCAGGAAGAACATGAAATACCTCCATATATACCACCTGCTTAATGGAGAGCATAGATCTGTTCATACGTGCATGTCTAATTGTCTATACAAGTACACAACCATGCATTAATTAAAGCTCGACAATGCACGGCAAAAGACCTGGCCTGTGAGGCCAGTCA
The DNA here is from genome assembly GCF_018294505.1 of Triticum aestivum. NCBI lineage: Eukaryota > Viridiplantae > Streptophyta > Magnoliopsida > Poales > Poaceae > Triticum > Triticum aestivum. The sequence continues at coordinate 566,546,508 of NC_057797.1, read as the reverse complement.
ATCAGGATCCTTTGGCCGCCTCAAATGATCTCTTGGGCATCGCATCTATGAGTACGAGTCTAGCAGCTAGCTAGCGCGCAGCTGCGCGCCAACTGTGTCATGATAGCTTGTTGGCCAATAGCTGAGGTAGTCAGTCTAGCTTCACATGCATGCTACTACCACCCCTTTCTTTTCCAATGCAATCCTTTGTAGGATTTGCAACAACTTCCGATGTGAGCATTTAACAGCTGCAGGTGTATCATAATATTTACATTATATAGGATTTTCTTGGGGAAAATACATTATATAGGGTTAGTAGAGTACTACCTCCGTTTCAGTTTACAAGTCTTGCGCGTATATCTAGGTTGTCAATTTTATCACCTTAATATAAACTATATAACACAAAAATTATATCTTTTGAAAGTAGAAACTCCGAAGTTTATATTGGTATATTTTTTGTAATATATGACTTGTATTAGGTTGGTCAAATTGACGACCTAGGGATACACGCACGTCCTGTAAACTGAGAGAGAGGTAGTAGAAAGTATATATGGAGTAAAAATATGCATGTGGTCTACATGTTTATTCTTAGATTCATTGTGGAATGAAGTTTCTAAACATGTATTTTATGGTATACAAGCTTGTTACTTAAACTGAGTACCTAAAATCCGTGTCCGAGTTACAAACCCGGACTTAGGGAGTAGAAGTTCTCATAGTGATGCGACGGAGCTAAATTTTCATCTATTTAATCAAGCTAGAGATGTCCACACACTGAAATGATACATTTATAAATTTCCTAAGTGCCTAAATATATTTTGGAGGGCATGCTCAAATATATTTGTTACACAACTCACAACTGCAACGCAACCATCAATTTTGTCCGATACATGCTCGACCATACTAAATACATGCAACATGCAAAGGCCCACAAACTGACTCATCTCTAATCGTATGGGTGTTCGACTGAAATATGTCGTACCTATAGCATTGTTTCTTTTAGCAAATACCTATAGCATTGTTGCAACTGCTCTTTCAAATACGAACCCAATGGTAGGTAGTAAACTGTGCCATATTACTCATAATTTCTTAGCCAAATACTCAAATTCACAGTCAAAGTTTGGTCCAAATTTTGAGGAGGGTTTGTGTACGTTTAATCAGGGGGAATGTTTGGCATGGCTTCATTAGTGTTTGACCCTTTTTTTTCCTTAGGTGCTTTGTGAACTCAGAAGGAGGGAGTAATTCTCATGATAGATTCCTAAACTATTTAGTCCAGAAATATGTGTGGTACTGAATAGATCACTGCCTTTAAGAAGTACTAGCAGGAATCAAAATTCAAAATAAAGTTTCCAAGTATTTAAACTGCACTACATGTTAGATATCCGTGATACCAACGATACCAGTAGTAGTTGAGTACTCGAGAAGAAGCGTTTGATGATGCACAAGTAAAAAACACAACATTTTTTTTTAGATTATGCCTTACTTGCTTAGAGAGAGAAAGAAGAGAATGAGAGATGATGCATTATAACTTTCCAAGGAACAAATCTTTTTCATGAGGTTAGAGCTAATGCCCTATCATGTGACTGTTGTTGGGCTTGGTGCAATACTGCAATTATGAATTAGTCGAAATTTACCCTTAAGCTCTGAGTCCTTTGTTTTCCTCCAAAGTATATTTTTGTCCAGAGGAGCCTCAACAATACACAAACCTTGACGTATCACTTTCTTTCTTGGCGTAAGTACACTTTGTATGGTCTATTTTTGTCTTGATTTACAACAAGAGTACATCATTTCACAGTGCACGACAGTACCTAGTCAATCGGTGTGAACATTGGAATATTTTTCATCTCCTTCAAACTGGCTACATACATTAATTTGATTCTATGTAATCAATGTTATTTTTCAGTTGCTATGTAGGGAAAGTTGTGGCTACACCAGACACACTGCACCCATGATGATTAGTAAAAAAATAAAAAATAAAAAATAAAAAATAAATTGAAACGCTGTGGCTTTGATTATGACCAAATTTTGTAGGCTCTTGCAACATTTGGATAACAGCCGACGAGCTCCATATAAACAAAACAAAAAAAAGTGCTCAATAGTGCACAAAAGTTTGAGCACCAGTTTTGTTATTTTCTGCATGGAGCTCCTCGGATGTCATTTCGCCATCAAATTGTGTAAGCACATACAACATTTGGTCATAATATAAGTCATAAAGTTCCATAATTTTTAATTTTGTTTGCTTTTTTACTGTTCATCATGGGTGCAGTGTGTCTGGATGTAGAACAACCACACTCATGCTATGTAACCACCCCTTGCCTCTTGGTGACTTGGCTCCCCACTAATCCCATATTATGAGACTATTCAAAAAAGTGTATTTATCCTAATCTAAAATCATAAAGATTCAATTGGTGATGATGGTATGCCTGTCATCCACAACAATATTTAGAAAATAAATAAGCACAAGCCTAGAGAAATTCAAAGGGGCATTCAGATGTGGGGGCAAGCACCTGCCCAGCCATGCCTGGCCGCATGGTTGCTTCGTGATCCACAAAACCAATGGATTTCGCATGATGGCACATCAAGTTTTCAATTTTAGTTTCTGAAACTTGATGATTTTGGCATTCGTTCGTATTAAGTTTCGGCGGTTGAAACTTGATGAAGTTTTAAAAACTTGTCGAAACATATGCAAACTTGGCAAACTAGGGCAAAGACTAACCAACGGCCGTAAGCGTTGTAAGCTGGTAATAGAAGGACTTAGAGTGACAAAGCTATAGTTAATTAGCTACTTTTGTTTGATTTCCATGGCTCTCTTTTTAACTTGCTTTCATCTGTGAAACGCCATTCTAACTCGTTGTTTGCATATTTCGGTATTTAACATATTTTGGAGTAATTAATGTATGCTATATTTATGGTTAAAGTGCGAAAATTGCTTTTGGAGGACAAGCTCCATGGAGGCCTCCATTTGCAATTTTCAAAATTCATATTCCAAGTTTCAATTTTCTTTTGAAAAAATACATATCACATCCTTGTCTACACTATACAATTTTTTTTCAGATTTTTTTGAAACAGAAAATTTTGAATTTTAAAATTTTCAAACATTTTGGCCTCCATGGAGGCCGAGCTCCAAAACGCCCCACTTGTCAAAGTGATGGTTTTAAATCTTAATGTGCGTGGATGCATTATAAATTAGATCAGATGGAGTATTTCCGTCGATGCAAATAGGTTCCTTGTTTTTCCCTAAAAAAGAAAGAGGTTCCTTGTTCATGATGAATTTTATTTTTTTCGCGAGAACAGTTCGGTTTCTTTCTGAACTTTGGGTACTCTTATTAATTCCACTCGTTGGTGTACTCGTGCATTGCGGTTCAGTGCATGCAAGACACACTTGTTGGATCTCAAATCCCAGAAGGTACTACCATCATCTTGTTTCATTGATTGGAACTGACCGATTATCATAGTACCAGTACCTTGCCCAGTTTTAATGTGAAGAGAACATCGCCTATGGTCATCATGGAGCACGGGTCCAGGGTCAGGATGACCTGGTCTGATATGATCCGATCAGGTCGGGGTAGGCCAGCCTTGTCGCCTCCCCACTTTTCTGTTTGTCGTAAATAGATGAAGTCATTGGATTCTCTGCATTTACTCATACCGTTCCTTGCTCCAGCTTACATCCGTGATTAGCGTGCACACGGGAAAGCAAAACAGTTGCTTGTTCACGTACTCCCTACATGATGGTAGTTCATCTCGGATGGATGGGCCGTACGTATGCGCTGCTCACGGACAAGCTTGCATTACGAAATGATCAGGCATTCAGGCAGCTGTTCAGGCAAAAAAAAAACGAAACAAGAAACAGCAGCCCAGACAGCACGTACGCCGGGCACGTCGTGACCGTGGCCGGCGGGACGGGATCGAGGAACAGCAGGACGCCGCCCCACGAACAACACGTCGTCTTGTGACTGACTGTGAGGCTCTCTGCGTGGGCAACGGACGGGACGTACAGTAGAGACCACCCACCGACCCCGCGGCGCTCCCACGGAAATTTACTGCCCTACCCGGACGGCCGAGACGATGCCCGCCGGCTTGGTGTCGGTGTGTCGGATCAGCGGGCTATACCTGCACTGCATGGCCGCTCTCCTACGGACGGATAGCGGTAGCAGCCTAGTAGGATCAGTCTCTCCCTCACCAAGAGCCGCCGGATCGATGGACACGCTGCCTACTGCCTACTGCTATCATAGCACCGGTACCTTGCGGAGTGCGCGGTGTGGTTCGCGTGCCAGACTACCAGGCATTCCTCCCAATCCACAGTGCGGTGTGCCAAGTCGCGCACCTGCAGTTCGACATTTTTATTTTTATTTTTATTTTGAACACAAGGACAAGGAAGGACATCAAGTGCCACTATTTCATTCAACTCATAGACAATGCACAGCATGAGTTACATAGCCCTGAACCTGAAAGTTGAGAAAAAGATTGCAGAAAAGGGCAAGATACATTGGCACGAGAAGAATGAGAACAACTAAAGACAGGTTCAACTCTTGAATTAGAGGTGAATGAACATCATGAGTAGAGGCTTGAATCAGAATTGTCGTTGGGGATGAGGATGTGATTTGTGAACTCCGATTCCAGTAGCTGGATTGGATTGCCTCCATACCCAGGAACATTTCTTCTTTTGCCAAGAAGCATCAGAATATATTTTGGTACCTGTAACAGCCAAGTCAGATCTGAGGGTGGAGCCTTGCTGAACTTGTTCTTGTCCTTGAGAGAGGATGGCTGTAGATTGCTCCTTTGAAGAAGGCAGCTGATTTTTAGGATTTTCTTGGTGGGGATCTTTTTTTTTTCGAAACGGAGGCAAAAATTTTGCCTCATCGATTAATTAAGAAGAAGAGAATTGCCCAGTTAATTTATGGAAAACTGGGCGAAAACCAATTGGGGGGGATCTTGCATATCTTGGACAGAGGCAATGGCAAGCATCGAGTTTTTCCTGCAAAAAAGAACATCGTTTCTTGATTTCCACAAACACCACAAAAAGGTTCATGTTAGGAAAGGAGGCTTGCGGATGGTTCATGTTAATTAGATCCCGAATGATATCAAGAACAAAATTATGATTGAGAGCAAGAATATCAATTTAATATACCGTGGGTGCCCAAACCAAGAGGCTCTAGCAAAGTTGCAGAGAAAGAAAAGGTGCATATCATCTTCATCTGAATCACATCTAGAGGATGTAGAAGAAATATGAGAGGAAAAATCTGTCAGCTCTTAAGACCAGTAGGGAGAGCATGCCTAAGTAAGCGCTGAGCAAAAGTTTTGACCCTTGGAGCCATGAATTTCTACTTCCAGACCTGCTGCATAATATCTTTGGTTGATTGATTTACCTGCCTCGGTTGATTTGCCTGCACAGCATGAATTTGTTGTGAACACAACTTGTAAGTGCTCTTTGAATTGCATTTACCAGAAGGAGTGAGCTTCCAGCAAAGGATATCCCTGTAATCACCAAGTACTATAGGAGTAGCGATAATAGCCGAAGCGGTAGGTTCCTGAAAAAAGGTTAGTGACAGAATTATAAGTATATGTATCCAGTTTACTGGCAATTACCTACAGAAAACCTTTCATCTCATAACTACCAGATGCACTACTATGATAAGCAAAGTGCAGCAACGAGCAGGATTCATGGCTGTTGGAGATGATGCCTCCAGTTTCTTACTCTTCTGTATAGATTTCTACCTGATCAACTGTTCGGCATAAGCCATTTGTGCCAACAAAATATAAAATAAAGACTAAGTTTGTGGTAACCATGCAACAAATGGCAGTTCTACCGAATAAGCATTGAACTTGTAAGAAATCCATTAAACGTAGTTTCACTGTCGCTCACGCTGAATCATCCAGTAAAGAAATGGATGATTCAGTGTCGCTCACTCTACTCAGTATTAACAACATTTCGGTAATCTGAAGTTACCACTGTCCTGTAGACAGATACCATTCTAATATATACTCGTATATAACAAACGAGTACAAAGGAGTAGAAATGATCTCAACGACAACGAACACACATTGCATACGAACGCAAGGGATCAGGATTGGTCATATCTTACACAAGTTCAGAGGGCTCAAATGATCTAAAGGAAAAGCTCTGCCTAGCATAGAACTTTGATTGAACTACTCATCCTTGCACTGCAAACAAATCATTGTTCAAAGATCTGATGGCGCCACTGGTGTAGCATAATCCACACTTGTTCTGTTCTCTGAAGGATCCCAACCCCCAAGCAGCAAATGAACAAGCACTTTATGTGCAAAGTGATGAGTCCTCGCCATCTGATTCCAGCTTCCACCATGGCTTTCCGTTTGCACTCCCTGCCAGCTCTTCTGAACCATCTCCATCGCCGTCCTCCTCAAACATCACATCTTCCTCGTCGTCATCTTCATACCTCCACTCCAGCCCCTTGAGCACGTCCCTGTCCCGCCATTTCCCGGACATGGACGGCGCTGCCTTCCTGGCCTTTCCGGCGATCACCTCTGCCCAGGTGAAGCCTGTGTCTGCCCACCTTGCCAGCCCTGACTCGCCGCCGACCACCACCGACCGCACGCCCTTCTCCTTCGCCAGTCGCAGCAGAGGGGAGAGCTCCTCCCGCCCCGAGACCAGCAGCAGGCAGCCCACGGACCCATCGTCGAGCACCTCTTGGGCGCGATCCCGGAGGGCGGTCGACGGGTACCTGGAGAGCTCGGCGTGGACTCCGGCTCGGCGCAGCTCGTCGGCTGGAGAGCCCGGGTTCACGCCGGCGGTGAGCTCGCGGGCGGCCTTGGTGTACTTGGAGAGCTTGAAAGACAGGGACGCGGCGAGGCGCACGCGGCGGTCCCCGCGGGAGGACTCGATTCGTTCGAGGCGCTTGGCGTGCTCGCGGGTGTGGATGGTGTCGAAGTGGCGGAGCAGCGCGTCGCGGGCCCGGAATTTGCGGCCGCAGACGCGGCAGAGATTGGTGGCGTCGGCGGAGGGATCGGGGTCGGGGAGCCGGTGGCAGGGGTGGAGGAACGCGGCGGAGAAACGGAGGCGGCCGAAGGAGGAGGCGGCGAGGTGGAGGCGGACGGCGGAGTCGTAGAGGGGGTGCTTGGAGGGCGGGCGGGAGGCGGCCAGGTCCCAGAGGACGGCCACGGGGGTGGTGGGGGCGCGGGTTGCCGGAGTGGAGGTGGTGGTGGAGAGGCGGTGCGAGGGCGATGGGAGGACTCGAAGGGTTGAGGCGAGGAGGCGTCGCCGGAGATTGTAGAGCGGCCGGGACATGGGAAAGGGGAATCACACTGGGAGAAGGGAGTTTTATCAGCTTGAGGCGCACCGCCCGGGATCAAGGAGGGCGGCGCTGGCCTTGTGCGGGATGAGAAGAGGACGCGACGGGAAGAAAGGAGAAGGGCTAGCATCTACAGCGGAAATCTCAAACCCGCCTGATACGCTCGATCATGTTTTTTTTATCTACTACTCCTATAAAAAAAAGAGGGCGGAGAACCAAATTATCTTATTCATCGAAACCTGCAATACGATGGTCTACATCCCTCTAGCCTACTAAACGTGTTTTATACTTTAATTACCCACCATGCCATCATTAACGAAATTGGCCACTTACGAAACATAATCCCCTCGCTAATGAAACGACTTAAGCCCCACGCTCGCGAAACAGACTCCCCGCCACGCTCGGGAACTGCTCGCCCCCACGCTCGAGCCCACCACGCTCGGGAACCGCTGCGCCCCCGCCTCCCCATTCTCACCGTCAGTCGCCCCCCCCCACCGCCCCCGCCCGCACCGGTCGCCTCCCACCGCTCAGCGCCGCCGGTCGACAGGCTCCGCACCCGCCGCTAGCCCCGCCCCGCCCGCTCAGCGCCGCCCCCCGCCCGCACCAGCCGTCTCCCGCTGCTCAGCGCCGCTACTCGAGGATGCTTTGCCGGCTTCCCGCAGTTGCCATCGACATCAAGCCTGGAGGGAACGAGCTCCTCTTGGCTCCCATCTGCCTCGCCTTCGCGACCACGGTCCTCCGCTCCGCTCGCCCTCCGTCGCCGGCCGCCGATCCTCTCCTTGGACGCCGCCCCGCCGTTCCTCTTCTGCTTCCCCGCGAGTGTGAGCAGCCCCCCGCCGGTTCTCCTCTTCTGCCCCAAGAAGGCGGGAGAGCATGAGCATCCCGTCGCCGCTGCCCGCCGGCCTTCATCTGCTGCCTCACAGAAGGACGTAAGCGTGGGGTGGGGGCGTTCTTTGAAATCCTTTAATTGGGTTACTGAGATTTAGTATTTCTAATCTTCTTCAGTCTTTCGAATAATCGATTGCTGAGATCTTGATCTTGATGTTGCATTTTTCTTGTTTTATTTAAGATTGGTTTTAGATGTAGAGTTGGGTTCATTTTGAATGTGAATGTTGGTTTTTAGATTACTCAATGGTTCATTGCAGAATGGTTTTGATTGTTGGTGCAGGGAAGCTTTGCATCAATGTTGGACCCCCATTCAAGGTCATGTTCATCCCGGAAGAGTGGAGGCAGATTGTGTTATTTGCACAAGGTATACACAGTATACGTCTCTAACATCATGTCAGTTGATTAAACAAGAGAAAAACTTCTGTTGTTTTGTGAAAGTACAGTCGTATGTCTTATAACATTGTATTCCGCTGTAATCCTTGGTGCAGAATGCCAATTTTATGCCATCGAGATCATCAACCTTCCGATGGATCTGAGAAAGACACCACCTATTGCTTGTCTGAACTTGTGTTGTTCATTGTTTGTAGGTTTCCCAATCTCTCCTGAAGCTTATCCTTTTTGATAGAATCGATCAATTAGCCCGTCTCAAGGTCTTCCCAGATATGCGGCCCTGTTGGAACAAATGGAGTTGGAAAATACACATCACTTAAAGTCTTAGCTGGCAAGCTGAAACCTCATGTGGGATGAATCAAATTATATCTTCTAAAAAAAGATATTCCCTATATTGTGACCTGCTCAAGATAGTCTTATTTAGCGTTGCACTATTTTTTGTGCAGAATCCGGCAAGAGATCATTACATACTTCTAGGGTTCTGAGCTTCAGAATTATTTTACATGTATATTGGAGGACCTGAAGGTAATGCACCGCTACCTTACATACTTCTTTGGACAATTTTCTAATTTGGCAGGTTTAATTCAAGACTACAATTTTCTAATTTTCTAATTTGGACAATGTATGTGCCCCTTAGAAGACGACTTTATAAAATTCATATGTAGTACTATTTTTTTTCTGTGATGCATAGCCAGGACAACCTAACTATCTGATCTTTGGGATGCTACTTTTGTGCACATAGGCAACAAAAACCGGTATCAACGACAATGTTTGCTATGTAGATCAATACCTCCTACATATGCATTGTTTCCTGTTATGATCAATTCTTGCTACACCTACATTGGAACCTATGATGCATTGCGAGACCTGAAACGGCTTCAATTTTGTCTTTTTTTGTTTCAGAGTTGCTTAATCCAGCAATGAAACGCAGGTCATCGCCCATTCTATTTGCAGCATCGGCACACACTGCCGCTGCTGACCATCATTATTCGGTCGTAATCCCGGCGTCCTCCTCCTGTTGTGCCCTTGGCTTATTGCCTCGAGGTGCCACCCAAATGCGCGTGGCTGCAAAAGTGTTTCATCATGGTCAGGCGCAGGTAGATGACAACAAGCTGCAGAACAATGAGCAGCTCGACAGAGGAGTACCGACGCAACGCTCGCCATAGGGAATTGGGAAGGTACAGAGTTGGGTACGTAATCTTCCTCGGTCGTCACTTTTTTTAAACTATCTTCGCCACAGAATGATTCTTGATGGCACTACCTCTCATTTATGTTTCCTTTTCAGCATAATCATATCCCAGTGTGTTGTATATTCTTTTCTCCAATGAGGGTCTGTTGCATGACCAATTCATTTCGACCTTCTATCTGATTGCCAGTCTGGTGACGACTTTCTGATAATTTGTATGTCTTTTGGACTGGTTATTAGTTTCTGAAATTAAGGTACTGTGATTTGGGAGGAATAGATGCGTATGGACTGTTGTTACATTGCAGGAGAGTGAATTGTGATCATTTTCCTATTGTGTATACTCTGTTCTACGTAATCAGATTTTCCTTTAGCCTCTTAAAGATATTTCTCCACTTCTTTCTCATTGGTTTGTTTGCAGCCTGATTATATGTTGTATGTGCTCTCCCATTAATGTCTCAGGCCTATTAATCCATATATTAATTGTTCCTGAATTTCTGCAGGCTCCCCTGATCACTATATTTATTGGGAAGCTTGGTACAAGACAATCTTAGTTTGGGCTATGATGCAACAATAGGTATGTGCTTTTTAACCGTGTTTTGGGTGTTCATTTTTAAGTGCAGTACAAATGTCATGTTTCATATTTCTCCAATAGCGTAATAATATTTAGAGGTTCGGTAGTTAACTCTTGCATATAGGTACTCTCATATACATGTTTCTATCCTTTTACCTATTTTTGTTTGCCATTTGTTTACGCGGGCGCTTGCTAATTTTACAAGTTATCTATTGTATATTGCCATGATGCTTTTGATGCCAAAATCATGTTTTTTGCTGCTCATGTTGGCACTGTCCTCCCCATTCTTCAGGTAAAGTTTTAGGTCTAAGCTCCGATGTTCTATATAAATGGCAGATTTCAAAAGTAATGAAGTATGATGTGCATGTTTCATGAATTATAACAACATTTTGGTTCTTTATTTTAGGTTCAAGCTGAGTGAACAGTATTTTTGATCAAAGTGACTGGTTTTAGCTTGTCAACTTGACATATGTATGCATGAATCCCACTTTTCACATCCTTTGATTCTTTGGGTCATTTTAGAACCTCCCATGTGTTTTTATTTGCAATATACAGCGTCGACGAGCAGAAAAACACTTTTGCGTTGCACAAGGTATCTTATCTCTGAAGCTAAAAATAAAGAACCAAGATGTTGTTGCTGCCTTCATCCTCCTTAACATCCGTACAACAACAAGCACGACAACCTAACTTGCCTCTCTTTGTTTGTACTCCCTCCATCCAGAAATACTTGTCGGAGAAATGGATGTATCTAGAACTATTTTAGTTTTAGATACATCCATTTTTATCAATTCTAGGACAAGTATTTTCGGAGGGAGGGAGTATTTCATAGGGGAAAGTAGTGGCTGCACCCACCTTCCGTGCACCCACGCAAGAAAACATAGCAAAAAAATAAAAAAATCTGAAACTTTGTGAGAATGATCATCAACAAATGTTATGGGGGCTTGCAAAGTTTTGGTGGTCAAATAAAATTCGAGGAGCTCTCTCCAAAAAATATAAAATTACAAAATCTGCTCAAACAGTGCACTTGCATTTTGACTAATTTTCAGTGAATTTGTTTTTTTGTAGAGAGCTCCTTGAATGTTATTTGAGCACCAAATTTTGCAGGGTGCACCGTGGGTGCACCGAGCCTGGGTGTAGAAAAACTACTCTCTATTTCATAGTGACATGCCAAACTGTAATTGTTGGAGATGCTACAGGCACTCCAGGTCCAACAACCCACATCGTATCTGAAATTGAATATTAAAAGTGGTTAACTTATGGCCTTGCTATTTGGAATCTTGAACAACTTCATTTGTTGCCGACTATAAAAATATACAATCTACTAATTTAGCCACATTTGCAGATCTTATATTATTACTGCTAACATTCTTTTGATAAATAGGTTTTGATTGCCAAAGCTGGACTTGACTGAGCAGGTACATTGACGATGTTCATCAAGGGGTTGTTGGATATCTTGACCGGTTTGCAGTACTTGGAAGAAAACTTCCTAGGTAACGTTCAGTAGATAAATGATTTTAATGTTACATAGCACACTCCTCTCTGCATGTTCCATGCCAAGTGGAGCAAACCCTGTTTTACTGCTTTTGTGTGACTGTAGTTTGGAACAAGATTCCTCCAGTGGGTTCTACATTTTAAGTTTAATATGAGAAATGCTGTCAAATTATCAATATGTACTTATTATTGTAACTCAATGTGAATCGAGTTCTTTGTATTTCTTTGTGCTTGTTACTGGGTATTATTTGTTAAGACCACTCTAAGCAGAGAGAATCAAAACAAAGGATGGTAAGCTGAAACTTACTGCATTTTTTTTTTTGAAAAACTACCATTGTTTCCAGAACACACATAAACTATAGCTTTTTAGTAGCAAAATCCATTCTTATTCTCAGATTCTCAAATGCAGCAGTGCATGAAAATAGATTCCTAGCCATAGGGAAAAACTATGTTGTGAAGCCCAATAAAATTTGAGAAAATGGGTTAATGATGTGGTCCAAGCAAGCTTAAATAAGAGGTAAAGACGCCCAGATCCTGGGATTACCAAAGTTAACGTTTACGTGGCATTCTCATGTGCCAATGCTCGTGCGACCATGGAGTTAATTGTAAGACGTACTAGAGGTGAGTTCATTATAGCAGCGTCTCAGAGGTATGCAAATATTCCAAACTCTCTGGTTGCTGAAACACTTCTCTCCAGGATGTGGTACGTACGACCTGTGAAGGAGGAAGAATGGCCTGATGTTACCTTTCAATATGATTGTCAGGTACTGGTGGAGATGTGGAACTAATGAAAACAGAACATATCAGACATTATGGGCCTCCTGTGTGAAATTGAGGAGCCGAGCCAAGCCTTTTGTTCCTTACGGTGTCTTCTATTCTTAGAGGCTGATTTCTGTGTGCAAAGCTGCCCCTGCAGGTTAGTGACCGGAGACTGTGGCATAATGCTGCTCCGGATCAACTTGCTTTTTGATGCAAACTGACAGTAATCATGAGGAAGAGAGCTGAGCTCCTTTAATTGTGAAAAAAGTCCCTTTGATCTTTTGGTGTTAAGAGGATTGTACTTCACAATATTGGTTCAATGCCGTTGATATTTTTATGTGAGATATCTGCTTTCCATTTTAGTGCTCATTCAGGTGTGTTTTGAGTATTTGCAACATGTGATGGAGTGTCAGGATTTTCATAATACACTATCAATGCCTATGCCATTTGCAACTTTACATAAGCATTTGGTTAGCAACCTCATCTAAGAAGTATGTGTTGATCTACTATCCCTTGTTCTTTTCCTCAAATTTTAGTTATGAATTGCTTACACACCATAATATTCAAGACCAAATGTAGGATTATGTCTCCATGTACTAAGCATAATGCAAGGCTTTTTTCAATCATAACTAGATTTCTTATTCTCTTTCAACATATAGAATATTCAATAGATTAAATATATTATTGTCTCTATGCAGAAGGAGGACCGCAATGATGTCCCACTTTTGAAAAAAACAACTTGAGTGACATCACAATATAGTGTATCCATTTAACTCATACTCTCTCCGACCCATAATACAAGATTTTGCAAGCTATTTTTTATTGCATATAGGTGTGAATCTTATTTGGTCAACGTTCGAGACGTGCGTTGCACGTGCAAGCTTACTAATCTAGACAAACGCCTCAAAGGGGCCTTAAACGCTTGGTCTGACCGGCATCCCATATATACAGTTCAAATATGGGATGAATATGGGGCACCCGGACGAGTCCGCCACGTCGGACGCGGTCCATGCTGGCCCACCCTATCCCACTTAGGCCTTGTACAATGCAAGGTGCTTAGAAAATAAACCAGACTTTTCTTAAACACCGGTGCTTATTTGTACAGGGTAGATGCTTAGGAAAAATCTAGTTTATTTTTTTAAGCACCTTGCATTGTACAAGGCCTTATATTCGTCCCCATCCTCTCGTCGGAGCAAACCCTAACCACTTCACTCAACTCCCCTCCCCTCCGCCACCCAAACTCGTCTCCGGCATGGCAGGCAGCGGATCGGACTCCGACTAGTCCGGATCCGTCAACTGGGGTGTCATTCCGTGTGGGTTGGAGGAGGCAATGGCAGTCTGCAATGCACTCTGCCGCTTCCAGGAGGACACTACCCGACCGACGGACGGATCCGCCCATCGCGACGCCATAGCGTCAGCTCAACGGGCGCTCGGGTCCTCTAGTGATGGACCCTCGTGGTCCCAGCACCCGGAACACCTCTCCTTCCCCATCACCGGTCGGGCAGGCTATGAGTCCCGCTGAGAATGCACGGCCTGCCATGAGAAGGAGAGGATAAGGGCCGCTGAGGCCCGTATCACGGCGAAAATGGTGGCAGCGGAGGCGCCTGATGCGGCCGCAGAGGAGGAAGCCATCCGTGTTGGGGAACATAGCATGCAATTTCAAAAAATCCCTACGATCACGCAAGATCTATCTAGGAGATGCATAGCAACAAGACGGGAAGAGTGTGTCCATGTACCCTCGTAGACCGAAAGAGGAAGCGTTAGGTTAACGCGGTTGATGTAGTCGAACGTCTTCATGATCCAAGTACCGAACGCACGACACCTCTGTGTTCAGCACACGTTCAGCTCGATGACGTCCCTCGAACTCTTGATCCAGCAGAGGGTCGAGGGAGAGTTCTGACAACATGATGGAGTCGTGACGGTGATGGTGATGTGATCCGCGTAGGGCTTTTCCTAAGCACTACGACGCTATGACCAGAGGAGTAAACTGTGGAGGGGGGCATCGCTCACGGCTAAGAGAATTCTTGGTGTGCCTTTGGGGTGCCCCCGCTCCCGTATATAAAGAAGGGGAGGAGGTGGTGGCCGGCCAGGGGTGGCGCGCCATGGGGGAGTCCTACTAGGACTCCACTCCTAGTAGGATTCGCCCCCTTTCCTTCCAACGGAGAGGGGAAAGGGGAAAGGAGGGAGAAGGAGAAGGAAAAGGGGGGGGCCTCCCCTTGTCCAATTTGGATTGGGCAAGGGGGGGTGCCTGTGATGCCCGGATAATTAGGCTACAGTAATCCCATGTTAATGATACCATGTCATCACGGTTACTGTTGTTAATCTCGCGTTAGTTCGAAACCGGTTCGAGTCCAAGTTAAAAATCAAACAAACAAATGAACATTTTCAAACATTAAAACTAAAATGTTCTAACTGTGACAAATAAATTATGAGTAATAATGTTGGAGAAACCAACATTTCTTATAATATTTAGACGCACTAAAACAACCAAAACAGAGGGCAAGATAATTAATTTAATGCCTTTTATAAAGTTATAATAATATAACTAATTTAATAGTGTGCCAAAATAATTGTGGCAGTGGCCTAATTAGTAATACAAATTTAGGTGCTCATTTGGTATTTTATGAAACTAAAAGAAAAGAAACTTCAAATGAAAATAGTAAAGAAATAAAATAATAAAAACAGAAAACAAAACAATACAAAAAAAGGAAAAAGGAAAAGGAGAGAACCCCTCCCTGCTGGGCTGTGGCCCAGCTGGCCTCCAGGCCGCCCGGCCGGCCAACTAGGCCAGCGACTGACCCACCCTCGCTTGCCCTTATCCCCCGTAACCCTAACCCACCAAACCGCAGCACCTCCCAGTCCCCCCCCACGATCCCCACGCTCCTCTCCTCCTACCCCCGATCCAGATCGGGATCGGGGCCCTCGCCCCCGACGCCGCCGCCACTGCCTAGTGCCTCCGGCCACCCCCTCGCCGGCGCCCGCCTTCCCATCTTCCCCCGCATGGCGCCCGCCCCACCTCGACCCGAGCTAGATCAGATCGATCCCGCTGCTCGATGCCCGACGCCGCCCCGCTGCTCGACGCAGGAGCCTCCTCGCCGGACTGCCTCCCCATCGCGCGCCGTCCACGTCTTCCTTCCCGAGCCCCACTGCCCGTGCCCTACTGCTCGCCTGTGAGCTCCCCTCCCTCCTCTCTCTGCCGTGGCCGCGCCCTCCCCCCCTCACGCTCGGCTCCATCCCGCGCCACCTCGGAGCCGCCCACGCCAACCGCTACCGAGCTCCACTGCCGCCGTCGCCGTTGCTCCGCTCACCGGCCGCGAGCGCTGCCCCGGGAGCCGCCTACGCCTGGCCACCATCGCCTCCGTCCCGCGGCGCCTGGTCGCGCCCACCAGGGCCGTCGTCGTCTGGGGCCGCCCCTACTCCGGCGCCATCCTCGCCCGGCCGTGCCACCGCGCCCGCTCTGCACCGCGGCTCGCCGCTCGCGCCCCCCCGCCTGACTCTTCGCTGCTTGCGCCGCGCCGCCTCATCCCTGCTGCGCATGTAGGCCGCGCGCGCGCCCGTGCTTGCCCACGCCCCGCGGCCTCCCCGCGCCGTGCCCCTCTGCCGCCGTGCTCGGCCTGCTGCTGTGGCCTCGGGCACGAGCGCCCGCACCCAGCGCCCGCCTCGTTAGCCGCCGCCCAAACCCGCTAATGCCCTCTGGGCCACAGACACATGGGACCCCCCCCCAGAACATTTTTTTGTTAAAAAAAAGAATTAAAAATAAATAAATAAATAAATAATAATTAAAATATTAATTTAATCAGTTAATTAATTAATCAACTTAAATAATCTGGATTAGATTAACCTAATCATTTAGTTAAAACTAACTAACCTTGTTGAATTATTATGAGACTATGACAAGCGGGACCCACTAGTTAGTTTGACCAGTCAACAGTCAATGCTGACTGGGCTGTTGACTTTGACCGGCCCCATCAGTCAGCCTCTGCTGACTGGGCAGTTGACCAAGTCAACTGGGCCTACTGGTCAGCCACCCAAGCCCATCTATGGGTACACTTCTAAGTACCCATAGCAATTTAACATTTAATTTTTGAATTAAAATTAATTTAGGAAATGATTTAAAACTTTAAAATTAATATAAAATAAACCGTAGCTCGGATGGAAAAACTTTGTACATGAAAGTTGATCAGAACGACGAGACAAACCCAGTTACGCAGCCCGTTCGTCCGCCACGCATCCCTAACATATCCAACTCGCAACTTCCCCCCTTCGGCTCCTCTGCCCGAAAACGCGAAACACCGGGGATAATTTCCCGGATGTTCCCCCCTTTCACCGGTACCACCTCGTACCGCGTTAGGGCACACCTAGCATCGCGCTTTGTCATGTCATGCATCGTCATGCATTTGTTTGCATTATATTTATTGTTTCTTCCCCCTCTTCTCTCGCTAGACACCGAGACCGACACCGCTGCTACCCAGTACGACTACGGTGTTGATGACCCCTCTCTCTTGCCAGAGCAACCAGGCAAGCCCCCCCTTTGATCACCAGATATCGCCTACTCTTTTCTCTATACTGCTTGCATTAGAGTAGTGTAGCATGTTACTGCTTTCCGTTATTCCTATCCTGATGCATAGCCTGTCCTTGCTACTACTGTTGTTACCATTACCTGCTATCCTACTGCTTAGTATAGGATGCTAGTGTTCCATCGGTGGCCCTACACTCTTGTCCGTCTGCCTTGCTATACTATTGGGCCGTGATCACTTCGGGAGGTGATCACGGGCATATACGATATACTTTACACAGTTACATTACCTGTGATACTGTTTGGAGATGGGGGCTGAAGGGGCAGGTGGCTCCATCCCGGTAGAGGTGGGCCTGGGTTCCCGATGGCCCCCGACTGTTACTTTGTGGCAGAGCGACAGGGCAGGTTGAGACCACCTAGGAGAGAGGTGGGCCTGGCCCTGGTCGGCGTTCGCAGATACTTAACACGTTTAACGAGATCTTGGTATTTGATCTGAGTCTGGCTACTGGCCTATACGCACTAACCATCTACGCGGGGACAGTTATGGGCACTCGACGTCGTGGTATCAGCCGAAGCCTTCGTGACGTCAACGACTGAGTGGCGCGCGCCGGATTGGACCGTAAGCCTGCTCTTGTATTAAGGGGGCTAGTTCTGCTTCCGGTCGCATTCGCAACGTGCAGGTGTGCAAAGGGTGATGGGCCCAGACCCCTGCGCCATAGGGTTTAGACCGGCGTGCTGACCTCTCTGTTGTGCCTAGGTAGGGTTGCGACGTGTTGATCTTCCGAGGCCGGGCATGACCCAGGAAAGTGTGTCCGGCCAAATGGGATCAAGCGTGTTGGGTTATGTGGTGCACCCCTGCAGGGAAGTTAATCTATTCGAATAGCCGTGATCTTCGGTAACAGGACGACTTGGAGTTGTACCTTGACCTTATGACAACTAGAACTGGATACTTAATAAACACACCCTTCCAATTGCCAGATACAACCGGTGATCGCTCTCTCACAGGGCGACGAGGGGAGGATCATCGGTTAGGGTTATGCTATGCGATGCTACTTGGAGGACTTCAGTCTACTCTCTTCTACATGCTGCAAGACGGAGGCTTCCAGAAGCGTAGTCTTCGAAAGGACTAGCTATCCCCCCTTACATCGGCTTTCTGCAGTTTAGTCCACATATAATAGCCTTATTCCAGTTGATACCAATGCTTACATATGTAGTGTAGCTCCTTGCTTGCGAGTACTTTGGATGAGTACTCACGGTTGCTTTCTCCCTCTTTTCCCCCTATTCCTTCTACCTGGTTGTCGCAACCAGATGTTGGAGCCCAGGATCCAGACGCCACCGTCGACGACGACTCCTACTACACCGGAGGTGCCTACTACTACGTGCTACCCGCTGACGACGACCAGGAGTAGTTAGGAGGATCCCAGGCAGGAGGCCTGCGCCTCTATCGATCTGTATCCCAGTTTGTGCTAGCCTTCTTAAGGCAAACTTGTTTAACTTATGTCTGTACTCAGATATTATTGCTTCCGCTGACTCGTCTATGACCGAGCTCTTGTATTCGAGCCTTCGAGGCCCCTGGCTTGTAATATGATGCTTGTATGACTTATTTTATTTGTAGAGTTGTGTTGTGATATCTTCTCGTGAGTCCCTGATCTTGATCGTACACGTTTGCGTGTACGATTAGTGTACGGTCACTTCGGGAGGTGATCACAAGTTGGTATCAGAGCCAACTGCCTGTAGGAATCCCCCTTCCAACTCCTTGGCCGAAGTTGAGTCTAGTCGATGAAAAATGTTTTACTAACATGGCTGTGCGGCCCATGGGCCCACGTCGCCATTGGGTGGTTGTCACATCCCTAGCTTCTGGTGCTGCCTGGTGTTTGCATCATGTTTAAATTTTTGAAACTTGAACTGAGGGAAATTGGAAGCCTCAAAACCCTAAATAAAAGAAGGGCAAAAACCCTAAACATCTCATTCATTGTTCCAAAATGCTCTTCTTAAATGTTTGATAATTTTTGGCAAGGGTTCTGGTCCCAACCAAAATATTGAACATTTTTAAGGATTTATTTTTGGGACTTTGAATTTAATTCATTAGCTATTTGAATTTGAATTATATTCATATAATTAGAATATAATTTCAAATATCCCTGAAATATTTTATGAGCTTTTGGAAAAGTCCATCTAGCAAAATAAAAATATTCAGAGGAGCTTTTGGCATTGTTTGAATTATTTTTAAATTCAAAACAGTGGCAAAACGAAATTAAATAAAACAAAACAGAAGAAAAAAATAAAACAGAGCAGAGAAAACCTTACCTGACGCAGCCCACCTGGCAGCCCGCTGGCCGGCCCAGCACTGTGCTGGCCCGTGCCAGCCACCTGCTTCCTCCCGCCAGAGCAGGCAGGCAGCTGCCTGTCGGCCGCGCGCGCCGCCGTGCGCCACCTCCTGCTTCCCCGGCCCTCCTAGACGATGCCACGGAGACACCCAGATCCTCCCCTCGTTCTCCCCTCTCCCTCTGGACCGCTCCCCCTCCGTTGGCTCTCTCTTCCCTCTCTTCCCTGTGAGCCCCGAGCGCAGCCGTCGCCGCCGTTCGCCATAGCCGCGGCCACTGGCCACCCCACGCAATCCCGACGCGCCCAGAAGCTCCGCCACGTTGTCTTCTTCATCTTCGATGAGCCACGCAAGCCGGGAGGGCCTGGAACATCGCCATCGCCGTCGTCTTCCACCTCGGGCTCCGACCACCGCCGCCGTCGATTCGCCGTCTCCACCGCCTCCCCGAGCACGCCGACCTTCTCTTCGAACTCACCGTGAGCCCCTGTCCATTTCCCCTCTCTCCCCGTGCCCGTCCGCGCCTTCTAACCACCCTGGCTGTCGGAGCCGACAGTTCCTCGCCGCCGGCGATGACGCAGACGAGGCTAGAGCCACCGTAGCTAACTCCCGAGCACGGCAACATGCTCAGCACTCTTCCAGGAGCCGGGCGCGCCCACCCGTGCGACCTGCCGTGCCCCCTAGCGCCAACCCCGACCTCGCCGTGCTCCGGCTGCCGCCCCGCTCGCCGCCGTCGCCAAATCCGACCTCCCCAGCACGAACGGATGCCACGATTCGATGCGCGCACACACCAGCTACGCGTAGAGCCCCTCAGTCGCCGTTTTGGTCGCCGGAGGAGGAATTCCGACCCCCTCCGCCGTCTCGGGCTTCACCGGCGACGAGCCGTGGACCAAGTCCGGTGGGTTTGACCCACTTTGACCACGGCGGGACCCCCCCTGTGTCCATGACAGGTGGGCCCAGCCCTGTTAGCTAATTAGGATTAGCACTAATCGAATTAGTTAAACTAATTAACCCCTGCTGACACTGACAGTGGGCCCCGTGGCTATTAATTTGATTAGTTAGAGTTAATTAACTCTGTTAGTCACCTGAGTCACTGACCAGTGGGCCCCACTGGTCAGGTTTGACCCGGAACAGTCCCTGTTGACCTGCTGACGTCACACTGACGTCAGGCTGACGCAATAATGAATTACTGGAGTTATTATAATTCAGGAAATTCCAGAAAATTGTATAAACTTCAAAAATTCATAGAAATTCAAACCGTAACTCCAAATTAAATAATTTATATATGAAAAATTATCAGAAAAATTCAAGGAATCCATCTGTACCATTTTCATGCATGTTATAACAACTTATAACTGCTGTTTAGCACAAATCATATTAATGGCATTTAAATATCCACATATGGAGTTTGAGTTTGAATCTTGGATTCAAACCAACTTCATTTAATCTGGTTTTAGTTGCATTAGCACAAACCACAGCATATTGCCATGTCACATTCATGCATCATATTGTGCATTGCATTGATTGTGTTTTTCCTCAGTTGCCGGTGATTGCCCCCTCTCGATAGACGTGATATCGACGATGAGTTCGATGACACCGATGAAGAGCTATACTATCTTCAGAAGTGCCAGGCAAGCAAAACCCCCTTGTTCATTCCGATAAAATCCCACTCTCTCGCTCCTGCTCTCTTTTACTGCATTAGGACAACAACGACATATTTGTTACTTGTTGCGGTAGCTGAACCCCTTTATCCTTTGCATGACCTGTCATTGCCACAGTAAATAGATGAAACCCACTAGCATGAGTAGGAGTTGTTTGAGCCCTGTTGTGCCTACTCATTCATGCTTGTTTGTCATGCCTGCTACTGCTTAGAGTTGAGTCAGGTCTGATTCATCGGGGATGAATCAGAGGCGTGTGAACATGTCCTACTATGTGTGAGCTAAGTGTGTGAACACGATTTGGTAAAGGTAGCGGTGAGAGGCCATGTAGGAGTACATGGTGGGTTGTCTCATTGCAGCCGTCCTCAGGAACTGAGTTCTGTGTTTGTGATCCATGAACAGCTACTACCACACATTGGGATCCTTAATTGACTCTCTCGACTTATTAATCAACATGATCTCTGTCCAGGAGTTGCAACTAGTTTCTGGTGTTTGTAGGTAGTGTTAGTAGTCTACCAAGTGGCACCCGGTACAGGTGGGCTTGGGACAGACTAGGCACAGTGGCACGGTGTACCAAGCGTACATCCACCCGTCGAGGTGGGCTTGGGAACCCTGCACACATCGTTTGGGGCCGTGAGCGACACCCCGGCCGGATCTCCTTGCGGATGGAACCCGAATAGGCGATAAACCTGGACTAGAGACTTGTTCGGTTAGTCAGGTCGTGGCCGACTCCCTCGCCCGGCTTCCGCTTGAAGGTTGCCGAGGTACATGACGTGTACAGGGCGGTAAGTGGCGAGAGCGTGTGTGAAGAAGTACACCCCTGCAGGGTTATCATTATCTATTCGAATAGCCGGATTCCTCGGATATGGAAACTTGGACCCCTTGTACAGTTCATAGACAAGTGAAAGTGGATACTCTAAAATACGCAAGATAAGCGTGAGTGCTATGGATGGCGTTCTCGTAGGGAGACGGGAGCGGATCCATAGTGGTGTATTGATATGGTGAATATGTGGACTCGTGTGCGCCACCTCAAAAGAGTTACTTGCAGTCGTAGTTCAGGATAGCCACCGAGTCAAAGCTGGCTTGCTGCAGTTAAACTCCACCATCCCCTTTGTTGATAATGATGCATATGTAGTTAGTTCTGATGTAAGTCTTGCTGGGTACATTTGTACTCACGTTGCCTTAATTTATGTTTTTGCAGAGAGACTTCAGTCTCACTAGTAGTTCCGCGTGGACTTCGACGTTTAGCTTGTTACCTCAGCTACGATCTTGTGCCCTCGGCAGGATCTGGTAGATAGTCAGGCTTCTCAGCCTTTTCATTTATAGATGTCTGTACTCAGACATGTTAAGCTTCCGCTTGTGCTTTGACTTGTATGCTCTGAGTGTTGGGTCATGAGACCCATGTTTGTAATATCTCGCTCCTCGGAGCCTATTGAATAAACTACTTGAGTCGTAGAGTCATGTTGTGATGCCATGTTGTATTGCACATATCGAGCATATTGTGTGTATGTTATTGAAATGCTTGGTATGTGTGGGATCTGACTATCTAGTTGTTTATCCTTAGTAGCCTCTCTTACCGGGAAATGTCTCCTAGTGTTTCCACTGAGCCATGGTAGCTTGCTACTGCTCCGGAACACTTAGGCTGGCCGGCATGTGTCCTTCTTCGTTCCTGTGTCTGTCCCTTCGGGGAAATGTCACGCGATGAATACCGGAGTCCTGTTAGCCCGCTACAGCCCGGTTCACCGGAGTCCTGCTAGCCCAGTGCTACAGCCTGGATTCACTCGCTGATGACCGACACGTTCGATGTTGGGTCATGGATGCCTGTCCCTGTAAGTTAGTGCCACTTTGGGTTCACGACTAGCCATGTCAGCCCGGGCTCTTTGTCATATGGATGCTAGCGACACTATCATATACGTGAGCCAAAAGGCGCAAACGGTCCCGGGCAAGGTAAGGTGGCACCCGTGGGAATACCGTGCGTGAGGCCGCAAAGTGATATGATGTGTTACATGCTAGATCGGTGTGGCATTAGGATCGGGGTCCTGACAGCGTTGGTATCAGAGCTTGACTGCCTGTAGGATTATCAAGCCAAACTGGTCGAAGTTGAGTCTAGAAATGCTTTAGTTATGTAAGGGAATTGATTGTGGGATGGAACGTAAGGCTCTTTTTACTCCTTATACCTCATGGCCCTCTGATCTGAGTCATCCTCTTCTCTTCTACGGGGACTAAGAACTAGGCTATCTCTTCTCTCTATCAGGATCACGTGTTACTAATCCGTAGACTTATAAGATTGTTGGATTAAGCCTCAGTTCAGTTTCTACCTCTGTATGTTAATTATTGATCTCGAGACCTTGATATTGTGCTTCTGAGTGGTTATGCCACCATTTTTGTGAATGTCTCAAATCTTTTCTGAGCATTTACAGCCGTCATGCTGTCCGAGTCATCCCAGGTTTCTAAACAATCTGATGCATTTGCAAAATCCTTTCCCTCTGGTTTCGATGTTCCTTCATGCCAGCTCAATCACACTAATTGTTGAGTTGAGGTATTCTATTGCCTTGACATTTATGTTGGAGTTATTATTATGACCCTAGGTGCCTTAGGGGATCATCTAGTAGTCTAGCCATGTTTTGTGTTCCCAGCGTGATGATTCTGGCCATCATTCTCGTAAGCATCATGTGATGCCAACTAGTTAGTAGGTATTCTATTCCTAGGTTTTCGAACCAAGATTCACCCTACTTACTTCATGTTGATAGTGTTGCTAGTTCCTTTAGATTATTAGTAACCTTTGCATTAGTCCTCGAGGTCCATGGTATATCCTTCTTCCAAATACCATGAACCACTTACGGCAGAAGTTTGTTGGATCAAAAGATCACAACAGGAGTGCTCTCGATGGGTTCTCCATTCTACATTGTGACTCTGCCAGTTCAACCTTTCTGCATAGTTTATCCGGAAGAAACATGTTGAGCTCTGCTCGACATACTAATCTATGCATCCACAACTCAGAAAAACATATGCTCCTTTGGGTTGTCCCTCTTTAGTTGTCTTCTGACCCTCGTCTGTCAATTGATAGTCAAGAGTATGTGTGCAATCGTTATCGATGCATATTACTTTTGTGGTCCGTCAAGCCATTCTAATCCTGAATGACTTGGAGAAACAAACTCCAGTACCTCTTCCGTATCCAGGATTGGGTCAAAGAAGTTGTGCTCCGCAGATCAAAATGCTAATCCAGTTTTTGTTCTGTTCTACCCTAAAGTATTACCCTCTTTATGTCAAGAAAGTCATAGGAATTACATATCATCTTATGAATTCTTGGTGCAGTGATACTTCTCACCATCATTATTCATTTCTCGGCTACCGTGTTGTTGCAACCGGAATGCCGACGGGTGAACTATGATGTGTGAAATTAGTACCCCTAGCAACTAGTTGCTTGGTAGTAAATGGACAATATTCTCATTCTTAGCATGTTGGTTATTGAATCACCATTCTAAGATAGATTGTGCTACCTAGTCCTTATTTCCTGGTGCACTCTTTGATTAATGAGTTAGGATTTTGTCAAGTCCTCGCTCATTTGATCATATCATCTTGCCCTGAAAAGCAAGATTGTTCTCGAGCTTAGTAACATATCGGTGGTTCGTGATTTTCCGTATATCTTCTCGGAAGTATTACCAGGTTGTCACCTGACCGCTATGTTGAGTTCGTGATCAAGTTGGTTTATTCCTGTAAACCACCCCTTCTCCAAGAATCCGTGTTGGATACCTCTGAGCTAGTTGGTTAAGCTAAACGACAACTTGGAGAGTTGGAAGATAAAAGCTTACCTAACTTAGTTCGTTTCAAAGGGATATCCTGGTGTTGGTGTGTTAGTTGAAGAAAGATGATATCTTCATCGATTGGTCCCTGTGATCAGTTATTGGACCTATTGTCTTATAAAAACTTTGATTTAAGTATGGGCTATCGTCAAATCAAATCAGAACCAACGATGTTCGTAATGTTGTCTTACTCGTGGCTGCCCCTCGAGCATACACCATTATATCTTTTGGTCTGACCAATACTATCACCGTGTTCACATGATGGTGGAAGTCCAGTGATATGGAAATTCCGATGAGTTGTTGTTGAGCCCATCAGCAGCATTTTGTCTCCCCCATGATTCATGTTGAACATCAACCTAGTGCTGGAAACTTTTATAGGCATTTTCTTCATGCCCCATTCATGAAGTATATGCTGGATGAAAGAAGTGACTTTCTTTGATTCACGTGCATTTGATGTAAGTTTCCGCCGTGGGTTCGAGAAAGTTAGTTTTGTTTCCTCTGGAATCGTCCCAAGTCAGTCATGCATGTGCAAAGTATACTATGGTTTGGTAGATTAATTACCTCCACTCCATATGTATTCCGTAGCACCCCAAGCCACTAATTGATTTGTTCAAGGAGAAGGAGTTCCTTCATAAGAGCTAATCCGGACTTATGAAAGAACTTCGATATCCTCAATGATGGTTCCCTACCCGAACTCGGTAGTGTTTTATTATAAGACTACCATGTGGTCATGCTTGTCTGGGACAACATGTTCACATGTTTGTAGCAGAACCAGCTCATGTTTTGGAGCTTGCTATCGCAGTTCGTCCCTCGAGAATCTTGCAACGTCATCTCGTCGATTTGTGTTGCAAACTTTCGTTTTTCTTCCTAGACTCGATGAGTCTGGAATATCCTGACACCAACCAGATCTGAATCTCAGGCAGATATGATGGTTGGAACATTTCCCAAGAACTATAATACCGATCCCTCGATAACCGGTAAAGTGGATGTCATGGCTAACACACCCAGCCGGAAGACCTATTATTGTAGTATCTTGATTGAGAAAGTTGGCCACCTCCCCATAAGGATTTCGTAGGATTTACCTCCGTAACTGTTCCTTATGGATTCTATTGCTCCCGAAGTCCGACCTTTACTTGATGTTCTAGTTATCAAACCATATCTATGAATGGGATACACTAGCACGTCAAGGAGAACATTAGAAGCCGAGTGCTAAATGTCTCTCGGTCGATCATGCAGATTTTGGTTCCTTGGCCTCGCTAAGGTGAAATCTGAGAAAGTGTTATCCTCCTTTGCATCTGCATCGTCCATCGCTATTCATCATGGTAGTAAGTTGTGTTGCCAGGATCCTTGACACAGATATTGGTAAAACCTTGATGATTATGGAAATACTCAAGTTCTTGAGAGCACGCACAAGCATTAGGGTTACCATCGGCACTAACTGGGATTCCTCTCAGTTTCCTCGGCAATGCTATGACCTTTTCAAACAGGGAATCCACTCTCTATTGTTGGGTTCTTCCCCAGTTACCAGAATCATTCCCAGCATTTGCATTTTGTTCCCAGCTTGCACCGCCAATGTGCCATTCTACCATGGGTCTCTTCCATTTCCGGTGGTAAGCAAATTCATCCATTACGTTGTCTTCAACAAGGTAATCCACATCATCCAAGTCCGGGTATGCCATTCTACCGAACCCCTCCAAACGATCGCTCGAGATTTTCCTTAGGCTGGTATAAAGAGTTTCAATGATCTCTGAATCAAAGGTAATTCTTTTTGCCACTTAAGGGGATATTCCTACGAGTCACCTTCCCTAAGGTGCATCATTATGGTATCATGGCAACTCAACCCTCGCTATCTTGAAACCATTCACCACCCCCTCGAGTGTGGAATTGTAGTCTACCTGGTAAACCTCGTCATCTGCTCCACTCCATCCCTCTAGAGGTGTGCTTCGTCTCTCAGCTCGAGAGGTGTTGCTATGTCTCATTCCGAGAGTTAATCCTGAGTTGTTCGACCTTCGAGAAAATCGATCCTTCTAGAGTTTTCCCTTTCCTCTTCTTGTCATGATTAGCTAGAGTTCTCAGAGCAAGACATCAAGACAAAATGGTGATCGAATCAATGTTCTTATGAAGGGCAACCTGGATCGTGAAGATTGTGTTAGGTCGCGTTCCCCATCGTCTTACCCTACACTTGAATCTCAGCTCGAGATTCTTGTTTAGTGGGGGTGAGTTGTCACATCCCTAGCTTCTGGTGCTGCCTGGTGTTTGCATCATGTTTAAATTTTTGAAACTTGAACTGAGGGAAATTGGAAGCCTCAAAACCCTAAATAAAAGAAGGGCAAAACCCTAAACATCTCATTCATTGTTCCAAAATGCTCTTCTTAAATGTTTGATAATTTTTGGCAAGGGTTCTGGTCCCAACCAAAATATTGAACATTTTTAAGGATTTATTTTTGGGACTTTGAATTTAATTCATTAGCTATTTGAATTTGAATTATATTCATATAATTAGAATATAATTTCAAATATCCCTGAAATATTTTATGAGCTTTTGGAAAAGTCCATCTAGCAAAATAAAAATATTCAGAGGAGCTTTTGGCATTGTTTGAATTATTTTTAAATTCAAAACAGTGGCAAAACGAAATTAAATAAAACAAAACAGAAGAAAAAAATAAAACAGAGCAGAGAAAACCTTACCTGACGCAGCCCACCTGGCAGCCCGCTGGCCGGCCCAGCACTGTGCTGGCCCGTGCCAGCCACCTGCTTCCTCCCGCCAGAGCAGGCAGGCAGCTGCCTGTCGGCCGCGCGCGCCGCCGTGCGCCACCTCCTGCTTCCCCGGCCCTCCTAGACGATGCCACGGAGACACCCAGATCCTCCCCTCGTTCTCCCCTCTCCCTCTGGACCGCTCCCCCTCCGTTGGCTCTCTCTTCCCTCTCTTCCCTGTGAGCCCCGAGCGCAGCCGTCGCCGCCGTTCGCCATAGCCGCGGCCACTGGCCACCCCACGCAATCCCGACGCGCCCAGAAGCTCCGCCACGTTGTCTTCTTCATCTTCGATGAGCCACGCAAGCTGGGAGGGCCTGGAACATCGCCATCGCCATCGTCTTCCACCTCGGGCTCCGACCACCGCCGCCGTCGATTCGCCGTCTCCACCGCCTCCCCGAGCACGCCGACCTTCTCTTCGAACTCACCGTGAGCCCCTGTCCATTTCCCCTCTCTCCCCG
This sequence comes from Triticum aestivum, assembly GCF_018294505.1. Lineage (NCBI taxonomy): Eukaryota > Viridiplantae > Streptophyta > Magnoliopsida > Poales > Poaceae > Triticum > Triticum aestivum. The sequence goes on along the minus strand of NC_057797.1, from coordinate 566,518,470 downwards.
TGCCCGTCCGCGCCTTCTAACCACCCTGGCTGTCGGAGCCGACAGTTCCTCGCCGCCGACGATGACGCAGACGAGGCTAGAGCCACCGTAGCTAACTCCCGAGCACGGCAACATGCTCAGCACTCTTCCAGGAGCCGGGCGCGCCCACCCGTGCGACCTGCCGTGCCCCCTAGCGCCAACCCCGACCTCGCCGTGCTCCGGCTGCCGCCCCGCTCGCCGCCGTCGCCAAATCCGACCTCCCCAGCACGAACGGATGCCACGATTCGATGCGCGCACACACCAGCTACGCGTAGAGCCCCTCAGTCGCCGTTTTGGTCGCCGGAGGAGGAATTCCGACCCCCTCCGCCGTCTCGGGCTTCACCGGCGACGAGCCGTGGACCAAGTCCGGTGGGTTTGACCCACTTGACCACGACGGGACCCCCCCTGTGTCCATGACAGGTGGGCCCAGCCCTGTTAGCTAATTAGGATTAGCACTAATCGAATTAGTTAAACTAATTAACCCCTGCTGACACTGACAGTGGGCCCCGTGGCTATTAATTTGATTAGTTAGAGTTAATTAACTCTGTTAGTCACCTGAGTCACTGACCAGTGGGCCCCACTGGTCAGGTTTGACCCGGAACAGTCCCTGTTGACCTGCTGACGTCACACTGACGTCAGGCTGACGCGATAATGAATTACTGGAGTTATTATAATTCAGGAAATTCCAGAAAATTGTATAAACTTCAAAAATTCATAGAAATTCAAACGTAACTCCAAATTAAATAATTTATATATGAAAAATTATCAGAAAAATTCAAGGAATCCATCTGTACCATTTTCATGCATGTTATAACAACTTATAACTGCTGTTTAGCACAAATCATATTAATGGCATTTAAATATCCACATATGGAGTTTGAGTTTGAATCTTGGATTCAAACCAACTTCATTTAATCTGGTTTTAGTTGCATTAGCACAAACCACAGCATATTGCCATGTCACATTCATGCATCATATTGTGCATTGCATAGATTGTGTTTTTCCTCAGTTGCCGGTGATTGCCCCCTCTCGATAGACGTGATATCGACGATGAGTTCGATGACACCGATGAAGAGCTATACTATCTTCAGAAGTGCCAGGCAAGCAAAACCCCCTTGTTCATTCCGATAAAATCCCACTCTCTCGCTCCTGCTCTCTTTTACTGCATTAGGACAACAACGACATATTGTTACTTGCTGCGGTAGCTGAACCCCTTTATCCTTTGCATGACCTGTCATTGCCACAGTAAATAGATGAAACCCACTAGCATGAGTAGGAGTTGTTTGAGCCCTGTTGTGCCTACTCATTCATGCTTGTTTGTCATGCCTGCTACTGCTTAGAGTTGAGTCAGGTCTGATTCATCGGGGATGAATCAGAGGTGTGTGAACATGTCCTACTGTGTGTGAGCTAAGTGTGTGAACACGATTTGGTAAAGGTAGCGGTGAGAGGCCATGTAGGAGTACATGGTGGGTTGTCTCATTGCAGCCGTCCTCAGGAACTGAGTTCTGTGTTTGTGATCCATGAACAGCTACTACCACACATTGGGATCCTTAATGACTCTCTCGACTTATTAATCAACATGATCTCTGTCCAGGAGTTGCAACTAGTTTCTGGTGTTTGTAGGTAGTGTTAGTAGTCTACCAAGTGGCACCCGGTACAGGTGGGCTTGGGACAGACTAGGCACAGTGGCACGGTGTACCAAGCGTACATCCACCCGCCGAGGTGGGCTTGGGAACCCTGCACACATTGTTTGGGGCCGTGAGCGACACCCCGGCCGGATCTCCTTGCGGATGGAACCCGAATAGGCGATAAACCTGGACTAGAGACTTGTTCGGTTAGTTAGGTCGTGGCCGACTCCCTCGCCCGGCTTCCGCTTGAAGGTTGCCGAGGTACATGACGTGTACAGGGCGGTAAGTGGCGAGAGCGTGTGTGAAGAAGTACACCCCTGCAGGGTTAACATCATCTATTCGAATAGCCGGATTCCTCGGATATGGAAACTTGGACCCCTTGTACAGTTCATAGACAAGTGAAAGTGGATACTCTAAAATACGCAAGATAAGCGTGAGTGCTATGGATGGCGTTCTCGTAGGGAGACGGGAGCGGGTCCATAGTGGTGTATTGATATGGTGAATATGTGGACTCGTGTGCGCCACCTCAAAAGAGTTACTTGCAGTCGTAGTTCAGGTTAGCCACCGAGTCAAAGCTGGCTTGCTGCAGTTAAACTCCACCATCCCCTTCGTTGATAATGATGCATATGTAGTTAGTTCTGATGTAAGTCTTGCTGGGTACATTTGTACTCACGTTGCTTAATTTATGTTTTTGCAGAGAGACTTCAGTCTCACTAGTAGTTCCACGTGGACTTCGACGTTTAGCTTGTTACCTCAGCTACGATCTTGTGCCCTCGGCAGGATCTGGTAGATAGTCAGGCCTTTCAGCCTTTTCATTTATAGTTGTCTGTACTCAGACATGTTAAGCTTCCGCATGTGCTTTGACTTGTATGCTCTGAGTGTTGGGTCATGAGACCTATGTTTGTAATATCTCGCTCCTCGGAGCCTATTGAATAAACTACTTGAGTCGTAGAGTCATTTTGTGATGCCATGTTGTATTGCACATATCGAGCATATTGTGTGTATGTTATTGAAATGCTTGGTATGTGTGGGATCTGACAACCTAGTTGTTTATCCTTGGTAGCCTCTCTTACCGGGAAATGTCTCCTAGTGTTTCCACTGAGCCATGGTAGCTTGCTACTGCTCCTGAACACTTAGGCTGGCCGGCATGTGTCCTTCTTCGTTCCTGTGTCTGTTCCTTCGGGGAAATGTCACACGATGAATACCGGAGTCCTGTTAGCCCGCTACAGCCCGGTTCACCGGAGTCCTGCTAGCCCAGTGCTACAGCCCGGATTCACTCGCTGATGACCGACACGTTCGATGTTGGGTCATGGATGCCTGTCCCTGTAAGTTAGTGCCACTTTGGGTTCACGACTAGCCATGTCAGCCCGGGTTCTTTGTCATATGGATGCTAGCGACACTATCATATACGTGAGCCAAAAGGCGCAAACGGTCCCGGGCCAGGTAAGGTGGCACCTGTGGGAATACCGTGCGTGAGTCCGCAAAGTGATATGATGTGTTACATGCTAGATCGGTGTGACTTAGGATCGGGGTCCTGACAGTGGTAGTAGGGTCTTTTGTTTCCCGACCTATACTCTGGGACTCTGACATCTCTCCTATTCGGGTTAAATGAATTTTGCTAAATCTAACATTAGGATCTCGTTATCACTTTGACCTAGAGAGCCCCTTATTACTGATGATCGTCTACTGCACGTGAAGACCCTGAAGATACTCTCCGCTGTTAACCCGAGAACATATGTTCATCGCGTTTGCAATTCCCCTTCCACCGTCAACCATTATGGATAACTACATGCAGTTGTTATTCTTACATTCATCCCCAGTTGGTCTTGTTATTACAAGATACCCCGAAATACTCGTCGTTGTTCGATAATCCTTTGAGCTTACTGCCTTGCTGTTCTTTGTCTCCTGAATACCCCTACGGATAATTCTCGCACTTATCGAGTATCCGCTCATCCCCCAGTTGTTCATGTGTTTCACAATGGTCTTCGAAATACTATTCGATCCTCCAAAAATCCTTAGTAGCTTATTGCTCTGCAATGCTTGTCTGCTTGCATTATGGATGCTTTCCATATGTCTGACAATATTCGTTAGTATCCTTAGGCACCGTCATTTTGATCCTATTGATTCAACATGAGTGCGAATGCACGCAATCATCAGTTGATCCTTTTAAATTATCTTTCCGGCTCAGATGTCATTTTAAACATGAGCTGGTTCTCAACCAATCCAATTGCCGTCGATTGTACCCCTAAGGTTATTCAACTTATCCATCCCTAATCAGAACATTGCTTCTGATCCCTTGATTTGAAAATCATAATTCCTTTGCATTTGAGCTCTGGATTAGTCAGTTGTTTCTATAATCCAATGCCTTTGCATTGTTACTTCCTCTGCTTGTGTGCCGATGCTCACATCAGCTCTGTTATGGACCGACAGATCCCTTAATGGATTTTATCCGACAACGTCCTTCATATTCAATAACCTTGTGAGCCTTCCACGGATATATAAAGCCTTGGGTAAATTGTATCCTCTGTTTTCTCAACCATGCTCTGCTCTCGAGCTGGTGGTATTTACTATTAAAGCTTGTGGTATATGTTTCCACGATGCCCTGATGGGTTGAACCTATGCCTTCCCTAATCTGTGCAAACTCGAAAGATTTCACAGGTCCTACTTATCTGGTATTTCACCAGGTAAAACTTTCAACACTAATGCCATTATCAAAACGAGAAGTGAATGTAAGGTTCTGCTTTGGAGAAGTGGGAGTCGACCTTGAACTTTGTGTTCATGCCCATGGGCCCAATGTGGAGTCTATCAAGGAAGCTTCCTGTATTAATAATGGTCCCCTTGTTATAAGTTCATCTTGTATCTATGTTGGTCCTTTGCAACCGTGGTTCCGACCATGATTGATCATCTTTGATTCTTTTCTCGGACAAGTCCTCTGCAGAACAATGCACCCGTCCAACCGTTATTATGATCTACTTTCGAGTATTACCCCGTGGTATCTCGATACTAGCACAGAACCATATTACTTCTTATGAGTTCTTCAAGTATTATTTCCCACCGATTCCAATTTTTCCCCGGTTTCTGAGTTGTTAGACACTCAAGGACACTGATAAGTGAATCAATTTCATACTCCGATTCAATAACTCTAAGTAATCTCCGTTGCTTATGAGTTTAATAATCCTTCAAGTCATTCCTAGCCTTATTGGTTATATCATCATCGTGCAGACTTTTAACTGTGCTACCTGGTCCTTTTTCCCGGAGCACAACTTTCGATGATGAGCTAAGCTTATGTCGATCTTCCTTGTCTTGTTGTTTCACCCCGAACGGCAAGCTTGATCCCTAGTTGGTGTTGTATCCGTAGTTCCAATAGTCTTTTGCTGCATTAGTTCTTCTGCTTGAGCAGTCGCTATTCGATTGCTTCTTTGTGGAGCCTCTCGACAAAATTGTCGTGATCATCATCAACATATTGAGCTCTTCTAGGATATCAATCAAATTCAGAATGTGTAACACCATCCTTGCCCCCTTAATGATTTGTATTAACATCGACAACATTCCCGCATTCCCTCCGACACAAAACTTGTTCATGTTTCGTGTAGTTTCCTTTCTATCCAACTTATATTATGATTCTATCTTGGAGTATTACCATCTGTTACATCAAGAATGTTAAGGGAATTACCTCCACTATTAATTCTTGATATAGTAATACTTCTCACCATCACCATTCTTTCTTGGTCCCCGTGTTGGTTCTAACCGGGATACCAATAGGTGAACGGTGCTGTTTGGATTCTGCCCTTCTAGCAACCCTATTGCTTTGAAGTTAATGGTCGAACGTTCATTCTTAGACTATTGATCACTGAATCACCATTCTAACATTTGATCATGCTACCTAAGGCCATACTTCGGGTGCACCTTTCAACCAATGTGTAATTGTGTATGTTTTCCTCGAGCATACATCTTTATATCATTTGGTCCGACTAATTATATCTCCTTGTTCACATAACTGTGGAAAACCACCTTGTTGGAACTCTCGATGAAGTGTCGCTGAGACCATCAGCCACCTCCCCATCCTCTCCTTGGTTTAATGATGAACTCTTGTTTTGGACCCTCTCCCATAGTTCATTTCTCGAGAATCTTACATTGTCATCTCGTCAATTTGTGTTGCACCTTTTCTTCTCCGGCATCCTAAGTCAGAGGTATCCTGACACCAATCGGATCTGAACCTCGGTCAGATATGATGGTTGGGACATATTTTCAAGAGTTATAACATTGGTCCTTATATGACTCGATAAGGTGATGTCATGCCTAGCACACCTGACCGGAGGACCTATTGTTATAATTTCCTTTTTAGCAAGGTTAGCCATTCTTCCATGAGGAAATTGTAAGACTTATTCTATAAGTTGTTCCTGATGGATCCTATTGTTTCCAAAGTCTGATCTTCACCTGTAGACCATGTCAATGCTATCTCGAAGCATGTCGGTGGTGCTCCGATTTTCAACAAGAACATTTGAAGCCCAATGCTAAATGTTACTTGCTCAATTATCCAAACACAGTTGCATTGGTAATGTCATGAAATTTCTCTCCCCTTTCCTAAAGAGTTTTCTACATTATATCCTGCCAAGGATATCATGCTCTGCTTGTCCTTGGGAAGGATATACCCCTGATATATGTGTTAAAACACATTTTCCTTTCCATTAATTGGTTTAACCTTTCTTGTGATCTATATGATCTAAGCAGTAATATTCTCCTGCTTATGTATATACCTCGGTGTATAATTCTGTCAGCAAGACCCTGTTACTATTGTTGATGACATTTCGGTAGCCACCGATGGACGAGAACCTTGCCTACTGGCCCGCCTCGTTTCAACGAGCAGGAAAGTGGTTCTCTTCGTCCCTCGCCCTTGGTACCGATGTTGTTGCCGACATAACTAATAGGCTATCCCCTGACATGCCTTGCTTACATGATCGTGCAAGACGTCACCGCCCTTCCTACTTTTACCCCACATGGTGGGCCCATAACCCACAGTTCCACAGCATCGAAACCTGACTCTCTTGTACACCCATGTTGCCAAAGTTATTCCTAGAGCTTGACTTCGTATGTAGTTCACGGGCCACCTGCCTAGTGATCTATTCTGGTATCAGACGCAATAATTATTCCCATTGCTTTGAACCCCTTTCACATTCCTTTTCAGGCATCGAACGATTGTCTATCCGCTTGGAACTCCTTGTTGTACCTACTTACCTTGCTCTCGATTTGTGCAACTCGAGAGATACTCATCTATTCATTCACGGGAAAACCCCAGACGATTACCCTTTATAGCATTCTACCGTTGATGAGCTGTCCCTTGCCTATCCGTAAGAATGATGGAGATCCTGGAGAAAGGATGCCAGCTTCATCGTGATGACCTGAAACAGAGAAATTAAGACATCAACGTAATGGATCGATCTCTTCGAGAAGAGCAGCCAATATCGAGAAGACCCGCTATATTCATAACCAAAACCTTTCCCCCTTTCACTACCTCTTAAATCTCGGGACGAGATTTCTTGTAGTGGAGGAGAATTGTGACGCCCGGATAATTAGGCTACAGTAATCCCATGTTAATGATGCCACGTCATCACGGTTACTGTTGTTAATCTCGCGTTAGTTCGAAACCGGTTCGAGTCCAAGTTAAAAATCAAACAAACAAATGAACGTTTTCAAACATTAAAACTAAAATGTTCTAACTGTGACAAATAAATTATGAGTAATAATGTTGGAGAAACCAACATTTCTTATAATATTTAGATGCACTAAAACAACCAAAACAGAGGGCAAGATAATTAATTTAATGCCTTTTATAAAGTTATAATAATATAACTAATTTAATAGTGTGCCAAAATAATTGTGGCAGTGGCCTAATTAGTAATACAAATTTAGGTGCTCATTTGGTATTTTATGAAACTAAAAGAAAAGAAACTTCAAATGAAAACAGTAAAGAAATAAAATAATAAAAACAGAAAACAAAACAATACAAAAAAAGGAAAAAGGAAAAGGAGAGAACCCCTCCCTGCTGGGCCGTGGCCCAACTGGCCTCCAGGCCGCCCGGCCGGCCAACCAGGCCAGCGACCGACCCACCCTCGCTTGCCCTTATCCCCCGTAACCCTAACCCACCAAACCGCAGCACCTCCCAGTCCCCCCCCCCACGATCCCCACGCTCCTCTCCTCCTACCCCCGATCCAGATCGGGATCGGGGCCCTCGCCCCCGACGCCGCCGCCGCTGCCCAGTGCCTCCGGCCACCCCCCTCGCCGGCGCCCGCCTCCCCATCTTCCCCCGCATGGCGCCCGCCCCACCTCGACCCGAGCTAGATCGGATCGATCCCGCTGCTCGATGCCTGACGCCGCCCCGCTGCTTGACGCCGGAGCCTCCTCGCCGGACTGCCTCCCCATCGCGCGCCGTCCACGTCTTCCTCCCCGAGCCCCACTGCCCGTGCCCTACTGCTCCATTGTGAGCTCCCCTCCCTCCTCTCTCTGCCGTGGCCGCGCCCTCCCCCCTCATGCTCGACTCCATCCCGCGCCGCCTCGGAGCCGCCCACGCCAACCGCTACCGAGCTCCACTGCCGCCGTCGCCGTTGCTCCGCTCACCGGCCGCGAGCGCTACCCCGGGAGCCGCCTACGCCCGGCCACCATCGCCTCCGTCCTGCGGCGCCTGGCCGCGCCCACCGGGGCCGCCGTCGTCTGGGGCCACCCCTACTTCGACGCCGTCCTCGCCCGGCCGTGCCACCGCGCCCGCTCTGCACCACGGCTCGCCGCTCGCGCCCCCCCTCCCGCCTGACTCTTCGCTGCTTGCACCGCGCCGCCTCATCCCTGCTGCGCATGTAGGCCGCGCGCGCGCGCCCGTGCTTGCCCACGCCCCGCGGCCTCCCCGCGCCGTGCCCCTGTGCCGCCGTGCTCGGCCTGCTGCTGTGGCCTCGGGCACGAGCGCCCGCACCCAGCGCCCGCCCCGTTAGCCGCTGCCCAAACCTGCTAATGCCCTCTGGGCCACAGACACATGGGACCCCCCCCCCAGAACGTTTTTTTGTTAAAAAAAGAATTAAAAATAAATAAATAAATAAATAAATAAATAAAATATTAATTTAATTAGTTAATTAATTATTCAACTTAAATAATCTAGATTAGATTAACCTAATCATTTAGTTAAAACTAACTAACCTTGTTGAATTATTATGAGACTATGACAAGCTGGACCCACTAGTTAGTTTGACCAGTCAACAGTCAATGCTGACTTGGCTGTTGACTTTGACCGGCCCCATCAGTCAGCCTCTGCTGACTGGGCAGTTGACCAAGTCAACTGGGCCTGCTGGTCAGCCACCCAAGCCCATCTATGGGTACACTTCTAAGTACCCATAGCAATTTAATATTTAATTTTTGAATTAAAATTAATTTAGGAAATGATTTAAAACTTTAAAATTAATATAAAATAAACCGTAGCTCGGATGGAAAAACTTTGTACATGAAAGTTGATCAGAACGACGAGACGAACTCGGTTACGCAACCCGTTCGTCCGCCACGCATCCCTAACATATCCAACTCGCAACTTCCCCCCTCCGGCTCCTCTGCCCGAAAACGCGAAACACCGGGGATAATTTCCCGGATGTTCCCCCCTTTCACCGGTACCACCTCGTACCGCGTTAGGGCACACCTAGCATCGCGCTTTGTCATGTCATGCATCGTCATGCATTTGTTTGCATTGTATTTATTGTTTCTTCCCCCTCTTCTCTTGCTAGACACCGAGACCGACGCCGCTGCTACCCAGTACGACTACGGTGTTGATGACCCCTCTCTCTTGCCAGAGCAACCAGGCAAGCCCCCCCTTTGATCACCAGATATCGCCTACTCTTTTCTCTATACTGCTTGCATTAGAGTAGTGTAGCATGTTACTGCTTTCCGTTATTCCTATCCTGATGCATAGCCTGTCCTTGCTACTACTGTTGTTACCATTACCTGCTATCCTACTGCTTAGTATAGGATGCTAGTGTTCCATCGGTGGCCCTACACTCTTGTCCGTCTGCCTTGCTATACTATTGGGCCGTGATCACTTCGGGAGGTGATCACGGGCATATACGATATACTTTACACAGTTACATTACCTGTGATACTGTTCGGAGATGGGGGCTGAAGGGGCAGGTGGCTCCATCCCGGTAGAGGTGGGCCTGGGTTCCCGACGGCCCCCGACTGTTACTTTGTGGCGGAGCGACAGGGCAGGTTGAGACCACCTAGGAGAGAGGTGGGCCTGGCCCTGGTCGGCGTTCGCAGATACTTAACACGTTTAACGAGATCTTGGTATTTGATCTGAGTCTGGCTACTGGCCTATACGCACTAACCATCTACACGGGGACAGTTATGGGCACTCGACGTTGTGGTATCAGCCGAAGCCTTCATGACGTCAGCGACTGAGTGGCGCGCGCCGGATTGGACCGTAAGCCTGCTCTTGTATTAAGGGGGCTAGTTCTGCTTCCGGCCGCGTTCGCAACGTGCAGGTGTGCAAAGGGCGATGGGCCCAGACCCCTGCACCATAGGGTTTAGACCGGCGTGCTGACCTCTCTGTTGTGCCTAGGTAGGGCTGCGACGTGTTGATCTTCCGAGGCTGGGCATGACCCAGGAAAGTGTGTCCGGCCAAATGGGATCGAGCGTGTTGGGTTATGTGGTGCACCCCTGCAGGGAAGTTAATCTATTCGAATAGCCGTGATCTTCGGTAACAGGACGACTTGGAGTTGTACCTTGACCTTATGACAACTAGAATTGGATACTTAATAAACACACCCTTCCAATTGCCAGATACAACCGGTGATCGCTCTCTCACAGGGTGACGAGGGGAGGATCATCGGTTAGGGTTATGCTATGCGATGCTACTTGGAGGACTTCAGTCTACTCTCTTCTACATGCTGCAAGACGGAGGCTGCCAGAAGCGTAGTCTTCGAAAGGACTAGCTATCCCCCCTTACCCCGGCTTTCTGCAGTTCAGTCCACATATAATAGCCTTATTCCAGTTGATACCAATGCTTACATATGTAGTGTAGCTCCTTGCTTGCGAGTACTTTGGATGAGTACTCACGGTTGCTTTCTCCCTCTTTTCCCCTATCCCTTCTACCTGGTTGTCGCAACCAGATGTTGGAGCCCAGGATCCAGATGCCACCGTCGATGATGACTCTTACTACACCGGAGGTGCCTACTACTACGTGCTGCCCGCTGACGACGACCAGGAGTAGTTAGGAGGATCCCAGGCAGGAGGCCTGCGCCTCTATCGATCTGTATCCCAGTTTGTGCTAGCCTTCTTAAGGCAAACTTGTTTAACTTATGTCTGTACTCAGATATTGTTGCTTCCGCTGACTCGTCTATGACCGAGCTCTTGTATTCGAGCCTTCGAGGCCCCTGGCTTGTAATATGATGTTTGTATGACTTATTTTATTTGTAGAGTTGTGTTGTGATATCTTCCCGTGAGTCCCTGATCTTGATCGTACACGTTTGCGTGTATGATTAGTGTACGGTCAAATCGGGAGCATCACAGTGGCCCACCTCCCGTGGCCTGCCTCCTCTCTTCCACTATGGCCCATTAGGCCCATTAACTTTTCCGGGGGTTCCGGTAACCTCCCGGTACTCCAAAAAATCCCCGAACCTCTTCGGAACCATTCCGGTGTCCGTATATAACCTTTCAATATATGAATCTTTACCTCTCGACCATCTTGAGACTCCTCGTCATGTCCGTGATCTCATCTGGGACTCCGAACAAACTTCGGTCACCAAAACACATAACTCATAATACAAATCATCATCAAACGTTAAGCGTGCGGACCCTACGGGTTTGATAACTATGTAGACATGACCGAGACATATCTCCGGTCAATAACCAATAGCGGAACCTGGATGCTCATATTGGTTCCTACATATTCTACGAAGATCTTTATCTGTTAAACCGCATAACAACATACATCATTCCCTTTGTCATCGGTATGTTACTTGCCCGAGATTCGATTGTCGGTATCATCATACCTAGTTGAATCTCGTTGCCGGAAAGTCTCTTTACTAGTTCCGAAATGCATCATCCCGTAACTAACTCATTAGTCATATTGCTTGCAAGGCTTATAGTGATGTGCATTACAGGGCCCAGAGATACCTCTCCGATACACGGAGTGACAAATCCTAATCTTGATCTATGCCAACCCAACAAACACTTTCGAAGACACCTGTAGAGCATCTTTATAATCACTCAGTTACATTGTGATGTTTGATAGCACACAAGGTGTTCATCCGGTATTCGGGAGTTGCATAATCTCATAGTTAGAGGAATATGTATAAGTCGTGAAGAAAGCAATAGCAATAAAACTAAACGATCATAATGCCAAGCTAACGGATGGGTGTTGTCCATCACATCATTTTCTAATGATGTGACCCCGTTCATCAAATGACAACACATGTCTATGGTTAGGAAACTTAACCATCTTTGATTAATGAGCTAGTCAAGTAAAGGCATACTAGGGACACTCTGTTTGTCTATGTATTCACACATGTACTAAGTTTCCGGTTAATACAATTCTAGCATGAATAATTGTGACGCCCTCGATTCAATCGTACACTAATCATACACGCAAATGTGTACGATCAAGATCAAGGACTCACGGGAAGATATCACAACACAACTCTAGACACAAATTAAAATAATACAAGCTTTATATTACAAGCCAGGGGCCTTGAGGGCTCAAATACATAAGCTCGAATACACAAGAATCAGCGGAAGCAACAATATCTGAGTACATACATGAGTTAAACAAGTTTGCCTTAAGAAGGCTAGCACAAAAACAACATCGATCGAAAAGGCAAGGCCTCTTGCCTGGGAGCCTCCTAACTACTCCAAGTCGTCAGTGGCCGTCACGTAGTAGTAGGCACCCTCGGGGTAGCAGTAGTCTTCAGTGGTGTCGTCTGGCTCCTGGGATCCGTCATCTGGTCGCAACAATCGGGTATGGGGGAAAAGAGGTAGCAAAGCAGCTATGAGTACTGATCCAAAGTACTCGCAAGACTTACATCAGATGTAAACTAAGTATGCATCTGTATCAAAGGAAATGGGATGTATCTGTGGACTAAACTGCAGAATGCCAGAAAGGAAGGGGAAAGCCTAGTCATATCGAAGACTAGCATCTTCAACATCTTCAGCGGTCTTGCAGCATTAGAAGAGTGCGGACTAGCATAAGGTAAAGTAGTAGTAGTGTTATCAACCTCGGCCAGAGATCCTTTCTCGACTCCCTGCGAGAAAGCAATCCTAGAGCCATACTATCTATTTCTCATCTCAAGTATCCAGTTCTAGTTGTATCGATCGGGATACAACTCCAAGTGTCCGTTACCGTAGGACAGGCTATCGATAGATGTTTTCTTCCCCGCAGGGGTGCACCAACTTACCCACCACGCTCGATTAACTCCGACCGGACACACTTTCCTGGGTCATGCCCGGCCTCGGCCAAACAATACGCCGCAACCCGACCTAGATTTAATAGAGAGGTCAGCACGCCGGACTAAACCTATGTCCCCAGGGGTCATGGGCCATCTCCCCGGAACTCCTGCACGTTGCGTACGCGGCCGGTGAGCAGACCTAGCAACCTCCTTCAAAAAGGCAGGTGCTTACCAGTCCAACCCGGCGCGGCGCCGCTCAGTCGCTGATGTCTATTAAGCTTCGACTGATGCATACGACGTAGAACGCCCATACTATGCCCATGTGATGGTTAGTGCTATCAGGCCAGAGGCCCCTCGGATCAAATATCCAAATCGTAGTGGATTAGGAACGCACGGTAACAAGCAGAGATTCACAAAAGATGTGACCCCGTCGCCCCATTTCGAGTACTTGCGGCAAGGGCTAAGAATGCCTGGCCACGCCTCGTAAGTATCTCGCGGGCACCTTCCAGGTCAACCCGTCTCCACATCACTCGCTATTAAGCTCGCGCGGGTACCCCTCAGGGCCGACCCGTCTTTAGTAACATGGCTCAGTGTAAAGTCATAGTAACCATAGTAACTGTGTGTCTAACACCAAGGGGAAAACCCGAGGAATCACCCCCGGTGAATTCCACTCGATGTTATCATCAAGGTGAACGTAAGAGGATCCACCCTCGAGGTTCACACTTGAGGGGTTGCACGACAGAGCCGTAACGGAAGTGGTTAAGGCGGAAATCATCCTCGATGACCTCGACCGTATAGCTACACTACAGAGATCTCATCAGGAGTGATGTAAGATGTTCCACCCTCGGCACTCGATGGTAACTCTGCAGAGTCATACAACTAGGGGGGGGGTGATGTGCGGTGTCGGGGCCTGGACGTTGATCGAGTCATCGATGATGAAGCAGGGCAACAAGGACAAGGTGGGGTCACTGATGGATCTTTAATCAACCTATACTAAGCAGTTTAGGATAAGCAGGTAAGGTATGAAAGCAGGTAACAAAAACAGGCTATGCATCAGAGTAGGATCATACATAAAGCAGTAGCAGATCTAATGCAAGCATGAGAGTGATGTGGCCATGAGTAATGCTAGTGTTTTCAGTGATCATGAGGCTTTGGCACAGGTCAATGAATTAGAGGCCCGAGATCTATACGTGTCAAGTTACATGAAGCTTAAAAACAAGGATGAGGAGGAGCTAATTAATGTGACATGTACGTGTGTGTATCAACCAGAATTGAGTGCTAGATATTTTACATGGGAATCGGGAGGAGATTTGTTTTACTTGAGCCAAGTACACGTCCATGCAAACCAAAGAAATAAGAATAACAAAGGTGTCCATGGCAGCTACTACTACTACTTTGGGAGACCACGACCACCAGATCAATCAAGGTTGCAGGCACTAAGACATCTCTTACGTGGAATAGCTTGTTTAAAGGAAGCTGGATGGGGGCCACCGGCTAGAAAAACTAAATTCACAAGCGCACAAATAGTACCAGAGTCAATCGTTATTTGTAGTAGGTCTTTTGGGTACATGCCAATATATAAAAGGCAAATCAGTTTAAATCAAGTAGGAGTCCAGTATGTTTGGAAATCTTGCGTGCGTGTAATTCTTGTTAGATGGATCAGCTATACTAGTATAAATAGCCATAGTACGATCAATGTATTGACAGATTATATTTTGATAATAAACACGATGTGTTTTTAGGGTAGACACCCGTATCGAGTTTTGGGGGAAGCTATCTAAAAATCCCTAAGTTTTGGAGGAAGCTTTAGAAAACCTCTTTGTTGCGATTTCTCTTCATGGAAATTGTTTTGCGCGTGAGTGCCATCGTCGAGATTGGTTTTCTCGTGCTGAATCGTAAGGTTCAATCCCTCTATTTCGCGTACATCGCGTGCGCTGACGAGAGGTTACTACTGCTGAAGATGGAGTGTCGTGAAAGGTCGGACCGCAACAACGGATCGGATCTCGCCACGAGGTTTGGTCCTTATCAGAGAGGGAAAGAAATGGGCGATATCGGAATGCTCAAGGGGGGGGGGTTGCTTGCCTGGTCGCTCAGACGAGGAGGGGTCGTCGGTCACAGGTGCATCAGCATCGTCACGGGGTCTACCGAAGAGAAGAGGAGGAGGAGGGGGGGGGAAGAAATAGTAAATACATAGCAAGCAAGTGCATAACAGGACAACAAGCAGAGCTAGACGTGTTCTAACGCGGTGCTACACGATATCGGTGAAAGGGGAGGTCAACCGGGATTGTTTTCCCGGTTTCGGACCTGTGTCAGACAGAGGACCAGAGGGGGAATGTTCCATGTTCAGCATGCTAGGGCAATGTGACAGATGAACGGACCACATATTTGAATTCGTCTCGTCGTTCTGAACAACTTTCATATAGAAAACATTTTCATCCGAGCTACGGTTTAATTTATATGAATTTTTAAAGTTTAAACAATATCCTAGATTTATTATTAAAGTAAAATAGGGTTATTGCACCAGCATGACGTCATCATGATGTCATCAGTCAGCTGAGTTGACCATGGTCAACCCTGACGCATGGGGCCGGTCAGTGCCCAGTCAGCGTTGACTGGGTCAATGTTGACCAGTCAACAGGGTCAATGGGGCCCATCTGTCAGTGTCACATACTTAAAAAGGGGTGGTTAAATTAAGCTAACTAAGGGTGGGGCCCCACTGTCATGGAGTCCTCTTACTAACTAATTAGCTAATTAGTTAATTAGGCAAAATTAATTAAGTTAATTAACTATCTAATTAATTAACTAATTATTAATGTTTTTTTCAGGCCGTGGGCCCGCGTGTCTAGTGGCCCATGGCCTAAGCGGGTCCTGGGCGAGGCGAGGTGGGCGAACGGGCGCAGCCACGGGCGCCCGACGGGGTGAGCCCGGGCGCTGGCCGTGGCGATCGCCGGCGCGGCGAGCGGCCATGGCCGGCGCGGGAGGGGAGGGGCGGCGGAGCTGGTGGAGCCGGCGAGGTCCTGGCGGAGCGGCGCGGCATGGCGCCGGCGCGACCGAGCACAGTGGCGGCGAAGCAGCGCAGCAGCAACAGCAGAAGGCAGGGGAGGAGCGACGCGGGGGGAGGAGCGGCGAGCGCGCGTGGGCGGCTGGAGCAGGCGGCGGCAGGGGCACGTCGGGAAGGTGGCCAGCCGGCGATGCGAGCGAGGCAGGAGGGGACGGGCACGGGTGGTGGTCGAGGCATGTGTAGCAGCTGCGCTAGCGGCGTCCAGTGGCGACGCAGGTAGCAGAAGTAGGAGCGCAGCGGCAGGAGCAGCTGCAGGTGACAGGGCATCGGGCGGTTACGGGCGCGCGCATCCAGTAGGCGCGGCGTGTGGGTGGCTGCAGGGGGCTGCGGGCGTGCGGGATGGCTGGGGTAGGCGCACGCAGGAGCGCGGGCGCGGCTACTGCGAGGTCCGGCCATGGCGGCCTCGGGTGGGCGTGGGTCTACAACGCCGATTCGAAGGGGAAAAAAGAGGGTATCGAGGGAGATGCTCACCATGGGGTAGAGGGTGCGCTCGGAAAGGCCGGGAAGGGCTTGACGGCGATGGTTTTGACGAAGGCGTCCGGCGTTCCGAGGTTGAAGAAGACGAGCGGGTGGTGATGCGGTGCGGCTCCTGTCGAACGGGTGCACGGAATCGACGCAGACGAGGACGGCGCAACTCCTGGATGTATTCCTGGGTGCCGGGGAGGTCGGTGGCCGCGACGGCGACGACATCACAATGGCGATGGCGTCGGGTGGGTGTGGGGGAGAGCAAAGCGGCGCGAGAGGAGGGGAAGTGGGGAGGCGCTAGGGTTCATCCAGGGGGTCGCGAGGGAGGTTTTGTAGGCAGGCAGGTGGGCGTGGATGACCGCCACGCACGGCCATCGCCGGCGGATGGACACCACATTCTCCTCTGCTCCTGTAGCGAGAAGGGAGAAGAGGTGAGGTGGGCTGGGCTGTTCACTGTGGACTAGAGCCCAGTCTGCCTAGCTCTTTCCTTTTTTTATATTATTTATTTATTTGGCATTTACTTTTAGCAGCAAATGATTTTAGTTGTTACTGAAGCTTGGCACATAAATACCCAGTGTTATCCTAAGGCTACAAAACAAGTTTTAGAGAATTCGAAAAAGTTAGACCAATTGTTTAAAATAAAAAAGGCTTAATTTGACAATCAAAAAAACCTAGGAATTTATTTATGAGTCAAATGATGTTGGTTTCTACATGATAATTCCTTGGTGAATATTTGCAACCCAGCCAACATTTTTGTTTTATTTTTGAAGAAAATAATAATTTGGCATGCAATTTGAAAATGAATTTGAATTTGATTTGGAACAAAGTGATGATTAGCAAAATAATTGTTTTGACTTGACAGTCGTTAACAGGAGTTTACTGCAGCATGATTATCAGGGTGTTACAATAATAAACATTTTTCATGATATAAGGAAATATAAATAACAACTTTATTATTGCCTCTAGGGCATATTTTCTTCAATCCGCGCTTGCATTGTGAAGAAACGGCGGTGGAGGAACACGCATGCCCTCGCCCGAGAGCATAATCGGGCGGTCCGTGCCATGGCCGGACTATCACCGAAGGAGGGGAAGGAGGACAACGACGACAACGACGAGCAGATCCAGCTTGATCTGTACTGCGTCTTTGACCGGTACTTCCGCGAGAAGGACGACAAGGGCATCAGGAAGGGCACGGGCAGCCATGGATGAACTCCACCATAGCCAAACATGCCAAATTTTGGTAGTCCGATGGCATGTTTAGTGTAGTGTGATGGAGTAGCCAGACGATGCATGTGCGTCGACGTAGTTGCATGAGTTTGTATGGATTTGAGATATGGTAATTGAAGTGTCCATATGTGGATTGCATTTTTTTTCAGGAGTAACCCCGGTCAGTGCCCGTGGACACGCCCGGGCGCATCCGTGGACGTTTGAGGGGTCAGATTTGCCAAGTCCATCTGTAGATGCTCTAAGGGTGTAGTTTTGGTATTTTAATAACAATCCATGGTGGTGACTTTTTTGGGGTTTTTCTTTATCATTTATGTCACTGGTTGTGTCTTGCTATTCACTTTTGTCACTAGGAACTTCAACTGCTAAAAGATGTCATCACTTTGTTAGGCGCGTGCTAAAAAATGTCATTGGAGACCATTATTGTCAGCTCAAATCTCATTTGCCATGTTATAATGACCAAAATACGTATAGACCAACATGTCAGCTCTCCCTCTATCTCACTGCAATAAAATGTGGGTCCCACTTGACCCCAACAACGCTATTATTTTCTATAAAATTATTCGCTTGTTTACTCCTGAAAAGTGGGTTCCACACTTTTCATTGTAAGATAGAGAGAGCTAACATGTGGGTATAGGGGTATTTTTGTTATATAACATGGCAAAGGAGTTTGACCTGACAATAACGATGTGTAATGGCATTTTTGTGCAAACATCTAATGGAACTATGGCATTTTTGACATATCTAATGCATTTTGAGCAAGCATCTCATGAAACAATGACATTTTTGAGAAGTTGTACCATTTTAATGGCAAAACTGAGTGTTAGAAGGGGGAGAGAGGATTGGTGGAATAGTTGTTGTATTGCTTGAGCCTGCTCGTGGGTATATATATAGGAGTACAATGACCAACTTGGAGTACAAGACAAGGCAGGAACAAATCCTAGTCTATCCTATACTTCCAAATATACATTATACTCAACATCCCCCTAGTCACAACGCAGACGGTGAGACTGGAGAAGAATCTGAAGGCAAGCCAATGGACACCCCCCACAGTTGTAACGGTCGATGCATCGCGGAGGCGTGGTTGGAGTGGAAACCGACGAGGTTGCTCAAGCAGGCGGTAGCCCTTTGTGCTGTTTGTCGATGTAGCCGAGAGCGTGGGTGGTGTAGCAGCGGTCGAGGTAGCCGTGCGAAGAATGTCGTGGTCGATGTCGAGTCAGGGTAGCCGGTGTCGAGGATGTCGTCGTGGAGCCGCAGGCGCAAGGTGATGCCGAGCTAGCATGGGCGCAGTGGTGTCGAAGTAGTCACTACAAAAAAATACACTTCCGTGATGATACGTGTTTGTCACAGTAGGTCGCATTTTCTGTCATGCATGTACATCCATGACGATTTTGTGACACAATCAAGATAGTCATACCTGTGCTGTCATAGAAGTGTTCCATGACATTACCAAAATTATCATCACGGAAGTGTCCACTTCCATGACGATAAATTCCGCGTCACAGAAGTGCTTTCGTCAAGGGTGACCGACACGTGGCATCCACCGTAACAGAACGCCGTTAAGCTATTGGGTCGGGTTTTGGATCCGATAACCCGTTAACAGCCCCGACCAATGGGGATTTTCCACGTGTAAAATCATCATTGGCTGGAGGAAACACGTGTCGGCTCATCGTTGGGACAGATGTCATCCACTCATTGGACAGAAGGCGCCTATGATACATCGACACGTGGCACGACCCAACAGAGGCCCATTCCTATGAAAAGGCCGGCCCGTTTGACTTGGTCAAAAGGTGGCGAGTCGGCCCATGTAAAGCCTGTTAACGGCCTGTTCGCATATAGCCCATTTACAGCCCGCTAACCCAAGGCCCGTTATGCCCTATCCGAATTAGGCCCAGTAGCATCATCTGGGCCACCCAATATGATTCCAGCCCATTTTCACTTCTGGCTCATGTATGGCCCATGACGTCTTTCGGCCCATATGAGGCCCTATGTAACTCTTGGCCTATTAACGGCCCGTGGTGAAACTGGCCCGTAATGAACAGTGTATCACTTTACACCCATTAACGGCCCGTGGTGAAACTGGCCCGTAATGAACAGTGTATCACTTTATACCCATTAATGGCCCGTTATTTCGTTGGGCCGTTTCCAGCCCATGTTATCTTTCGGCCTTCTCAGAGCCCATTTATTCTTGGGCTCATTTCCAGCATTCGTTTACTTACGGCCCGTTACTGTCATTTTCTGCTTGTGGGCCAAATTCAGCCTGTGGTTACAGTCGGCCCGTTTGTGGCCCGTTAATACATTGGGCCGTTTTCATAGCGTCATCAAATACGGCCTATTAATGATGTCCCGTTATGGTCGGCCCATGAACGGACGATTCCAACTCTAGCCCGTTTACGGCCATAATGCGGCTTGTTATTGGCCCATGTTTGGCCAATCGATCATACTGCCCGTATAAGGCCCATTGATGATACGGCCCGTAGAAGGCCCATTGTTTCTACGACCCGTAGAAGGCCCATTGTTTCTACGGCCCGTAGAAGGCCCACTGTTTCTACGGCCCGTAGAAGGCCCACTATTTCTACGGCCCGTAGGAGGCCCAGTGTCACTATAGTAAATATTAGCCCATGGTTATTGTGGCCTAGTTTTAAAAAATAGGTTATTGCAGCCACTAGCAAACTGCGGAAAAAGAACTGCAATGACTATAAGCAAACAAATAAACAAGACAACAAGGAAATAAATAAGCAAGCAACTTACGCTAGGCTATCACGGCTATCACACATATTACATCCACTGGGCATCAAAGTTCGCCACCAGTGCAAATAAACGCGCCGACAAAAGAATATACAAAACTAAGAGCACTTCAGAAGGCACTAGGCCTGGCCAGGTCGGGCCCCCCAAACAGCTGAAGAAGTTGAGTAGACCTTAGTTGTGTCAACGATAGATGCATCAACACTAGATTTAAGGCATGATGGTGCGCACGACAGTCCTCTGACATCTTCATTGCACCTTTGACTTCAAGTCGGAGCTGAGCTGAAGCAAGCCTTTTCGCTTTAAGTTTAGACTGGAGAAGTCGAACTGATTGAGGCAACGACTGCACAGAGGTTGTCTCACACCTGCTGGTGAGTAGCTTCAACTCACTGTCTTCATCAAGACAGGACCTTGGGGTCATCTCGCTGTCCTCAAGATGGTTTGGCTCACTATCTTCCTAAAGTTCTGCCTGGCGTAAGAGATACGAGTCTGGAAGAGAAACAAGGAGACACGTAACAGGTTTCACAATTACATAAGCAAATAAATGGATCTGTTCTTCATAAGGAACATGTTTTTACAACTACAATTTGAAACTGGTAGTTGTTGCAAACATCCAATTAGATGTAAACAACAAAGCAAACAGCAGTGGAGGAAATGATGCCTATCCAAATCTATAAGGCTTGATAAGGATGAACTTACATTACATGTTAACACGGGCTGGACAAAGCCCTTCTCCATGTCGATGGAAGGATAATTCAATAAATTCCCCAAAGAAAATTCTTTATAAGCGTTGCCATTATTCTACATTTTGCAAAGAGTAAATATGGATCAAATAATATTGGAAGAAACAGAGGATAATGAAGCTCAGGTGCAGACTGATGATACATAATCAAATAGTAATTAATTAAGTACAGCGTTACAAGGCAAAAGGGAGAGAGGTACTGACAAGAGCAATGTAGAGCCCATTATTGTTTTGAGATCGTATGATCCTTTGAGCAAGGAGATTCATCTGAAATTAGTTTTCATACAAGAGAGAAGGTAAGGCACAAGCAGAAATTTGGGAGTTCAAATTTTGAATTGATATCATAGACAGTACCTGACGCTGGGCTCCCAGCAGTTCTAATAGGGGTTTGGCCACTAGAGTAGGGGTAAAGTGTGGTATAGTTGGGCCTGTGTTTTCTGTGGCTGCTGATCTATCTGATTTAACAGGTATCACTACCTTTTCCAAATACCTAGTTTGTACTCCTT
Source organism: Triticum aestivum (assembly GCF_018294505.1). Lineage (NCBI taxonomy): Eukaryota > Viridiplantae > Streptophyta > Magnoliopsida > Poales > Poaceae > Triticum > Triticum aestivum. The sequence continues at coordinate 566,496,670 of NC_057797.1, read as the reverse complement.
GAGGATCTGCACCCTCTTACTTTTGGACATCTATTACGAAAGAACAACATTTGACTGGAAAAACATAGTGTGACGACACATGGAATAGGTACAGAAAATGGATAGGTATGGCATATACTCATATATGATGCTTAAACTAAGCAGATGGTGTAACAAAGTAGAAGTAATGCAAGAGGTCAGATGCAAAATATGCGCGACCAATACAACTTTGCAAAGTTAGAGCAAGCACCTTGATGGGTGAATAAGATAGGCCATCCTCCACCATGCCAAGTTTGTTAGCCAGTGGATCGTTCTGCAATATTCCTCTCGTGCACCCATTCTCATATTCATTTTGATAATGTTCAATATCTGATAATGCAGAAGTGATTCTAATCCAATACTGCCTCCCCGTAAACCCCTTTGTGCTATCTCTGCAATTCTTTTAAAAGATGCCATGCATGCTGTAATTTGTTATGTGCATTAATATAATGTGGCCTACTACTCAAAATATGAGAGCTCCAGAAGTGATGACACTTCGCAGATGATAGCTTCAACATATAGTAAAGAAGAACAAGTCGACCTGACCTAACAGATTCAAAATATACTAAGGGAGAACAACTCGACCTGACCAGTCGACCGCAAGAGAAGAGTATCATCTTAAAGAAGAGCAGAAGAGCAAGCATATTGAAGATATTACAAGTCTTTCAATACAATGTCGGTTGGCCAACCATGATGAACCAGAGCGCACAGAGAAATACTATTCTTTCCGGTCTCTCCATATGTGGCTCACATGCATTTCGAAACTAAAGTAGGAACATTTAGCTAACCAATTAAACATCTCTCAGTTTTACTAATATCAGCAATAATATCAGATATGAATTTGTACAACTAAGCTTGTTTAGCTCGATGGGTGGAGCAGTGCTATTACGACACGAACCACGTAGGCTGATTGTGGTCATCATAAAATGGGGAAAACATAAGCATGATGAGTACAGTGTTGACCGTGGCAGTGGGATGGCAGATCTGAAGCTGCAAACCGTGCAAAGGGTAGTTAGAAACCGATGTTTGCTTTGAAATAACAACTAAGATTTGGCATGGACAAGAAAGTACGGTCAACAAGTGACAAAGAAATGCAATTATGCTGTCTTTCTATATGTCACAACATGCATTTGGAAACTCAAGTGGGACCTCTAGCTAACCAATTAAATGTGTCGGTTAACTAATATCAGTATCATATCACAATCATATTTGAACAACTAAGCTCTCGAATTCTGAGTGTTGTGTTGTTTAGCTTGAAGGGTGGAGTAATGCTAGTATGATAGAAAGCACCTACGCAGATCATAGTAGAGTAGATAAAAGGGGAAAACCCTAAGCATCAAGAGAAAAATCAGGAAAGTGGAACTAGCTGGACCAGTGGGTGGCGCACATGCTTTTCGAAACGAATATAGGAACATTAGGTGACCAATTAAACGTTCTCTGTTTTAGTGATATGACCATCATATCAGATTCGTATTTCAACACGTAAGCTTTGGGTTGAGGTCTTGAGGAGCAGTGCTAGCACGACACGAAGCACCTACGATGATGGTAGTGAATATAAAGGGGGAAACCATAAGCTTTACGAGTATAGTGCCCGTGCCATGGCGGACCTGAAGGTGCAAACCGGACAAAGCTACTTCGCAACCAATGTTTGCTTTCAACTAGCCACTACGATTTGGTACGGACAAGAAAAGTATAGTAAACAAATTACGATCTATTTTCCGGGTGAGATCAATAACTTAAGCACATATGGAAGAGTACCACCTCTCTTGCGACGCCGTGTAGGCCTATGCTGATATGTTGAGGGTGCTACGGGTGCGATGGCTGTCGGCGGCAGGGAAGAAGACTTTAGACGGCAGACGGCCGTGTCGGGGGATATATCCTGTTGCCGTGGACGAGGCGGTCGTAGGAGCGACAACGGCAAGGTGGACGACGACGCCGATGAAGCGAGAGGAGGCGATGAAAGGATCCTGGTCCAGCGCCATGGATGAGAGACGTCCATCTCTTGCAGTGGACGACAGGGTAGGTGTAGCGGCTCCGGCAAGGTGGAGGATGGGGTGGCGGATGGAGGAGGCTAGCCGCAGTGCGGAGGTTGTCATGCCGCCGACGGTGTATGAATGGGGAAATGGAGGGGAGGGGGGATATCAAACTTTGGGACGCGCTTCTCTGAAATGGGGGAAAGTTACGAACTTATCCCCAGTTTAAAATTTCGGACATCGCGTCGGTTGGGGATAGGACGGTAATCTCGCATCTCCCAAATATTTGCCGGTAACTATTTCAGGCGAGGAGAGGGTGTTTCGCCGCCCAAGGTTGGCGCCCACGGTGTATGAACGGGGCTGACAGGTAGGGCGGTTGTGTCACGTCTGATGGAAGTTACACATCTGCCCCTATTTAAAATATTAGCCTACATCGATTTCGGACGAGAAGAGTTTGTTTTGCCACCCACCGTGTATGAATGGGGAAATGGAGGAAGAGACACATGTCTTTCGGACGAGCTTGAATCAAATGTGTTTTGCCGCCCATGTTTGGCACCCACCGTGTCTGAATGGGCTCAGAGGCCGTCGTGTCACGTCTGATTGAAGTTACTAGTCTACCCCTATCGACAACAGTGTAAATCCGGTCGATAAGGATGTCAACTGTCAGGGGTAGACAGTAATTTCCATCTCGCAAACACTTGCTTCGGGCAGCCCACAAATTATAGTGGGTGTTTAGCTGCTTCGTTCAAAACTTGGGAGAATTAGCATTCACGTTTGCCCTGGGACCTGGCAAACTAAATTCAAATCCAATTTGTATTCAATTATGAATATCCACAGATAATTATACATTTTGTTATTTATTTCTTCAAAACCACAACAAAGATTTATTCCACCTTTATATATGATTATGATTTAGAAATGCCGTGATCTTCGAATTTAGTAGGTTGGATACATTCTGAGTCAAACAGTTATTTCATCCAATACAATATGCTCACACGAAAAACAGTTCACCTTATGTCAATCATACAAGTAATGAGGATTACCTCGCCTAAAAAATTTGGATCATTACAACACATGGACAACATATGGGGTCTTGCAACATAATCCATTCAGAGACATGACACAACATGCAAGTACAATAATCTAATGACAATTTCAACTGGTATCTAAAGAAGAACCGGGATTACCTTGGGCTTCAGATAGCAAAAACAGCAGGACCTCCTTCGTCTTCAAATGCAACATTCTTACTTCCTCCAATTCTTGGGTTGCTTGCATAATGCGTGCTGCTAATTCCGTAATTTCCAGCCTCAAGATAAAGATTACCTCATTCATGGCAGCCACACCATCTCTTTCTGCCTCTAGTAGATCCTCAAGCACTATAATATCTGTGCTCAGACTGCTCTCCGGTGGTGTTGCCTCTAAACTGCTACCATCTGGTAACATGGATGGCGCACTGCTTCCACAAATAGATTCTGGGGTTGTACATTGTGTCCTAGTGTGAACGGCATCTTGAAAGGTTTCTGCTGGACATCAGTAAGAGATAGTTATCGTATGATTCAGGTAGTAAGATTACATGGTAAATGACGGACAAATTATTGCCGAGCATGGCAAACTATATTTAAATGGTTCGAAGCAGCATCAGTCGAAAAGAAATTAAAATGGTAAGATGAAACTAGGGATGTAAGTGGCAAATAAACGACATCCGCCAGTCCCATCTAGTTAGTTTTTGCTACCTCCCTAGTTCATTTTCCTCAAAAAACAAAAACTCTTTTGAACTATCATACCACTAGTGGACTTTAATCGGGATTAAACGGGGCCCAGTTGACATCCCTAGTTGAAAGGGAGTGTACAACCGCTATATTTAAGTTGCCAAGGCATCTAAGCAGTTGAAATAATCTGAGAAAGCACTTAACAGTGTGGCCTCATATAAACTACGAAGACAGTCTTGTGATGAAGTTAAGAGGAAAAGTTAAGGACTCAAATGAAATAGGCATGCATTTCTTTATGATAGTACAGCAGGCACTGCTGACATATTGGCCAACTCAGGTATAGCATAACAACAAATAAGCATTCAAATCAAGCAATACAGCAAAGCAGACAACTGAACTATTTGTAATTCGGTAGGATTACATGTTGAGGGCACAAGCCAAGAAAGCAGCCCACTCGCATTACATTTCACATGTACTAAAACACACTGGCTTCCCATATGTTGCTGTGAAGCCTAGCTGCTGTTGCAATGTTCTTTGAAGATATCGTCAGCATCCCGTGGTTGCAAATCTAGTTGTTGTAGTTTATTCTGCACCATCTATTTAGGTAAAATTAATTTTAATCGCATGCACTGGTCCAAATTGATCATCAATGGTTCATCTAAACTAATGAAAGAAGGGTGTGTGCATACACGATAATATATCTGCTTCCCTCTATTTTTATGCTTGTTCGAGGTGCCAGCCCCAAAAGAACAAATATTTTGCTTGATGGGGTTGGTAGCTCCATAATTAATAGAAGCCTCAAATTAGTCATGCAACTTGGGAAGATCAACAACACACAAACAAGTAATGAACAGAGGCTCGGAGTAGTGATGTAATAGCTAGCATCAGAAAATGTAAGGTAAAATGAACAAAAAGCAGCGGAACCACATGCTAGTTTGCTGATGTGTAATTAAGCATAGAGAACATTAAGCAGTCTGATGGAACCAACAGGTGGCATCAGAACAAAACTAAAGCATATTAACTATATGTGCACTGGTATGTAATTTAGCACATGTAACATGTTCACTGCCAGAAGTATGGCCCTACAGGTGCAAGCAGAATAACGCGTCTCATGAAAAACTGAATGATGCCCTAAAGAAATTCAAAGGTGCGGTGCTTATGCTAGGAAAGTGAACGTAGGCACCGACCATTGGATAATAGCACCCGATTCTCGGTGGCGTATGGGTATCATTGTCATACTTGATAGCTAAGGATCGTCGATGGTGCTCGTGTTGCAGTTGAGTTTGGGCCGGCTATCACCGTCGCTGAAGCGGCTCCGGTGCTACGGTTGTGGCGCCTGTCGACATACAAGAAAGCTCATCTGTGGTAAGTGAACAGTTGCATGATAAATAGAAAAACCGAAGGAGTACAAATCGAAATAACCTGATGAGGCTATGGCATCGGTAAAGCAGGGCTGGTGGAGTTGAATATAGCGTCCGTGGAGGGGGTCCGGTGCAGTGGATGAAGGCTTCGGCAGGCGCGTTGTACAGTGCTTTCGGTGAGGCAGATCTGTTGCGGCGGATGAGGGCTTGTATGAAGGGCCAGCGAAGGGGCGGACGAGGGAGTCAGTGAAGGGCCTACGCTGTGGTGGACGAGGGTGCCGGTTAAGCAGATCCGGTGCGGTGGACCATGATGGCGGTCAAGGAGATCTGGAGCGGTGGACAAGCCAGTCGCTGAAGCGGCTCCGGTGAAGTGGTGAGTTGGCAGTTGGGGGTTCCAAGGTGCGGAAGGTAGATCCGGCAGGGTGTGAGGTCCACCGCTGCGGCGGAGGACTAGATTCGGCGGCTTGCCGTGGTTGGGGGGTCGGGGAGGGGAAGGGGAGGGGCTTTGGGGAAGAATGTTGGGGGAAAAGTGGGGAAAACAATGGAGTTACCAAAGCAACCCTTTTCCGTTCATGTGGCAGGGGTAAAACAGGAATATCACAGGGCTAAACTTTCGGGCGCGTGATATTTCGATGTGAGCGGGAAGTTTGAAAGCTTTTGGCGCCTAAAATTATAAGTATTCTCCTCTCGTACGGCCGACTATGATATCATGGCTGACAATTTGTTTGTTTTGCACGCAAAAAATGTGCAAGTTTTGAAAATCAATGTCTCCAACTAACCCCTTGCTATGTTGGATATGGAAGTCATGCTGTACTATGACAATCAAAATGTTTGCCTGGCTTGTCATTATGGATAGAGTAAACACCAAGGATATGATTCAGCGCAGGAAGTGGAAGATCAATGATGGGCCTGAATGTGTGCTTTGCCCTATAGGAGCTCTTGAAGACAGGAATCATCTGTTTTTTCAGTGTAACTTCAGCATGAGAGTCTGGAATTACCTGCAGATTTCATGGCCCAACAATCAGGATATGGTTCAGATTGCATGCCATGCTAGGAAGGAGTTCAATAAGCCTTTCTTTTCTGAAGTGGTGTTTCTTACTTGGTGGAATATCTGGAAAGTCAGAAATGATAAAGCTTTCAGGTATATCAGACCTACCTTCAGACAGTGGAGAAATGGTTTTGTCCATGACATTTCCCTTTTGGCTCACAGAATCAAGTCAAAACACAGGGAGGCACTGCTTAAATGGATTGATTTCCTTCCTCCTTGAGAGGTGACATGTATAGTTAGATTTTCCTTCTCTTTTAGGTTAGATTGTACATAGTTTTCTTTTATCTTCTTCTGTTTGTTCCTTTTCTTAAGGAACCTTTCTATGTACTTGCTGTTCTTGATTTTAATAAAATGCTGTGGGGTGTAAGCCCTGCAGTCCCCAGTCAAAAAAAAACTTAGATTGTCCATTCAATTCAAATATGGATCATTGAGCTACTACAAGCAAATACCATCATACGGTCCAATTCAAATGAAATTCCAAATGTGTTTATCCTAAATATGATGACAAAAGCAAAAATGTGTATGTGTATGAATAAAGTGGATGATTATAAAGTTTGAACATGCTTGTATGTGTATATATCTAGGTTTGATATATGAATTTGAAACCACGAAATCCCGGCTTAAAAAATGTACCTCCGTTTAAATGAATTACAAAAGCTAATGATGGAGTCGAATTCCAAAATTCCAATCTTAGGTTTGTAATTCTGGTACATCAAGGTATATCACGCATGTTCAAAAGTATCATTATCTCATAGTACAAACTGTGAAACAAATTGATCAACCACGAGTGCACAATATCTCAATTATGCTAAAGTCCCTCAAATATAGACACCTCACTTTATCTGAAGTCAACCCCACACACACACACACACACACACACACACACATAGAGAAGTCGTTCTCTCCCCCCAAACACCAACACACGAGTACATTAACACCCCTCTCTCTTGTAAAGTCCGGACCCCAACATAGGTCTCTATCACTTTGTCTCTCGGGCATGCACACATCTCTTCCCTCACTCTCGAGGTCTCCCGCTATCTCTCTTACCCAAGCACACGCACTATGTAGAGTGTATATTTCCCATACACACAAAACGTCGCCCCCAAACATTTATCTCCCTAGTTATGTGGTTCTCGTGCACTCACCTCACACACCACCCCCACTGCAAACAAGCACACTTTGTCTCCTTGTGCACCACTCTCCTCTTTCTATCTCTCCCACATGCGGACCCGCCCCAGCTCCTTCCCTGTATACATATATGTCGTGACTCTTTGCATAGCTCCCTAATGTATAATCGTTCTCGATTTCGCACATTGTTCTCTACACCATCTATTCTAGATCTCTCATGAAGTCCCTATCACACACACGATGACTCACTTCCTTGCGTCTCCGTTCATAGGCCAATTTCGGACAACATCAACATTGTCTCCCTACCTATACGCCATTTATGGACACAAACGACCCCTCTCGCCCCCTCTCTTCCTCTCTCTCTCTCTCCGTCTCTAGCTCTCTCTTTCTCTCGCTCACACACCCCTCTCCCACACACACACTCGATGTCTCTTCCAAATAGTCTGCTCCCCCCGCCCGCACCCGTGCTATCTCGCTACTACACATGTCACACCATTCCCCCTTCCCTTATACTAGGTTTACATCATCAGTGGTCTCTCTACTCCACATACACTCTCTCCCTCTCACACACAAACGCGTGCACAAACACACACAAACACGCACAAACACCCATTTATCTAGATCCTCATCTCTCCTCATGTCCGCATGTGTATGTCACACACTCACTCTCTAATTATGTATATGTGTCTCCACGTTGCACAACACAAAGCCCCATGTACATGTCTCTCTCTATCCTCCACACACATAGACACAAGGAATCTATTATCATTGCCTCAGTCTCTAACATATCACACACGCTCTCTCTCTCTCTCTCTCAAACACGCTCAACAAGGGTTTCCCCGTGAATAACTTACCGTCTATTCATCAACAGTCGTGGCAGTACGGCAAACACGAGACGTGAAAAAGAATAAATCTACACGTGCTTAGACCACCTAGTATGACTACTAGGACTAGAGGAAGCCAAAAAGCGCGCCGCCGTCACCCCCTCCTTGTCGGCGATGGGAAAATCTTTGTTTTACACAGTCAAGAAGTCATTGCGCTAAGGCCCCACATGCCGAGGCGTTGAATAGAATGTAGATGCTAGTTTACGGAAGCAAGTATCGATAATACGTTTGTATCTCCATACTTATATTTCTTCTCTTATAAAAAACCGAGTTGGTGATGATGGTACATGTGCCATCTTGCAATATAGACCGTCCGATCTATATCTGACAGATGGAAATTAAACTAAAAGATACCCGCACCCCTCTCCACATTTGCAGACAAGGCCTTCCCTCGTTCATCCTTATCTCCAACAAACCTCATTGTTGAGCAATTAAGAAAGGAAGCCTCTGGAACAAACTGGCCTGGTGGCCGCTGCCAGCGTCGTCAATCCCCATGCCTCCGCTCAGTCCGACCACCAACCACCACCACACCCCACTCCTCTCCACCTTATCCCATATTTCTCGAGATATCATTAGTCTTTACACATGAGATTACTCCCGCAAGGGTCAATCACAATAAGTGTTTTATAAAAAATGCATCTTGATGTTCCGTGCAATGCACGGATCTTGCTAGTACTCCTACACAAGACTAAGTTGGTGATGCTGGTGTGTCTGCCATCCGTCGTTTCTGACCATTAGATCTACATCTAACAATTGTGAGGTAAGTTGTTGCCTTTTCTCACCAACATCCCACTTGTCTACCAATTTGAGAAAAACCCATAATTAGTATCTTAAAACCAACCACATCCCTCCCTGACCTCACCAAAACAGCCCAAGGAATATATTCTAATTGAAACATAATATATCTCTAGTGACATATGTATATCAAAATTAGAGTGTTTTGTACCAAGTTTGTGAATAAGTATTATTCTAATTATGATTCCTTGCAACGGACATGAACATTGCTAGTATTTCCAACCATGCATTTTCCCTAGTATTCCATAGTTTCAAGTTTTCCATCAAGATATTAGTCACTCATGGTTGATATTTACTTTCAATCATGTACACATATGCACTATGTAACTAGCCTTGCTTATTGGCTTCCAAAGCTTAACTTTCACTCCTACTTACAATATGTAGAGTATTTAACAAAAAACTACCACTTTCAACCAGCCCTAGGAAGAATATATTGTACAAAAAATAGCAAAAACATACCCAAAATTTCTTAATCCACGCCAAAAACTACCTAGTACTCCTACCAATTAGGTTCGTTTAAACCCATTTATGACAGGGTTGGCCCACACGTCCGTGCTGGCGAGGCAGCTTAAACCAACACATTTTGTTTGACCGTTGACATGAGGGACCCACATCTAACCTTCTATCCTGTTATTCCCCCTCAAATCATTATTTTTCCTGAACATTACTTCAAACAGTACTGATGCGTGTTCGTCGGTGGCGCCGGTGATGAGCGAGTTGGCCGCCGCTCCGCCGGACGGGCCGGACACCGCGCTGGCCTCCGCACGGGTTGGCAGGCTGGCCCGAGTGTGACTCACAAGCGAGCAAGCCGCCGCGCTGGCCTTCACTCGAGCCAGATGGCTGGCCTTAGTGCGGCGCGTGCGAGCAAGCCGCCGCGCTGCCATGCCAATCTAGCTAGCAAACCTTGCAGACAAGCAGCTGGATGGAGCTATCTTGGCTAGCTAGCGGCCGCGAGCGCCGGAGGGAGCTGGCATCCGGGCTGCCGCAACATGGGCTCCACACTGCCGGCGGTTTGGACCTCGCCTTCTGCCGGCGGCGGTAGCTGCATCCCATGGCCGAGGATGACTAGGTGGACGGGCCGGAGGTAGGAGGTCACTCGAGGATTTTTGTTGGTAAGAGCATGTACAATGGTTGATAAGGTAGTCTTATCTTAAGTTTGCCACATATGCAAGTGGTAGTAGTTTCTTGGCATTTTAGTGGTTTCTTGCATTATTAGAGCAAGTACAATAGAGCTGAGTCAGCGGGCTATAAGAAATAAACTAGTATATTTCTGCTTAGTTGGAGGAAAGAGAAGAGGAGAGAGAAGGTAAGCGGGCTCTTCGTGAATAGCCAGCTCTAGCACGTGCTCGTAGGCACTTTGTGAGAATGAGAAGTGGGCCACATAATAAAAAAGTAGTACACTCTTTTGATCTATTATTGTACATGTTGGCTATAAGATGGGCTATAGATGACATGGCACTGGCTTATAGCCAGCAGCTGGCTATACTATTAACCATGCTCTTAGGGGTTTCTTGTAAGGAACAATGTACGTACTACTAGCGACAAAAGGCGATTCTAGGTTGCGTTGTACTCCAACGAGTACTACTAGTGGTCGCGGGAGTGTATACCTCATTTTGTGGGTTCGATCCCGGCTGAACGCACGGCGACCTTTTTTTAAAAAATAGTACTACTACACTTCGCTGCGAGCCAATATTTTACACGGGTAGTTTGAGTTTTGAAGTCAAATGGACGTGCGACCCCACAATCTGGGTGCACTGGACAACCTAGCCACGTGAACGGGTTTTCCTTCCCAGCATTCCGTGGCTCGCGTGCTCGCCCTAGCCGCACCTCGCTTGCAGCTTCCTCATCAGCTAGTAGCATATTTAAACTAGCGCCTCCCAATTAAGCCCAAGGAGCCGGAAAAGCCTGGCGGGGCATTGGGAACTGTGCAATATGGCTCTGTACGTAAAGTGCTCTACTACTACTCTGTAGCTTGTGGCATTGCATGCATGGACTTCACTCCATTATCGGCTCTACTATAAAAGAAATCCCTCTTGACGTGTTTTTTTTGAAACGAAGGCAAACACTTTGCTTCATCTCATTCATAAAGAAGGAACTACTAACAAAGTTTGACGAGATCCATTACACCTCCACAAATGGAAGCGAAAAGCCTAGTCTCGCTGTATCAAATAACTCAAATGTTCTGCCCCCACAGTAACTGTCGCTGATAAACATGCTGCTAGTGTGTGCGCGAGAGGAGTGACTGAGTAGGCCAGCTACATGAGAGGAGCGGCTGAATAGAGCACCGAGAGTACCCACTAGGCCACTACGCAGGTGTACTTCCCCTGCATTGATAGTACAGTGATGGTTCTAGAGAACAGTAGTACCCTCCACTTCCAACTGTAGCTCCTTGGCCCTGAGATTCAAGAGTTCAAAACTGGTGCACTATACTAGACTAGACTAGAAGTACAGTACATCGCACTACTAGTTGAGAAAAGTAGTACTAGTACTGCTACAGTACGAGTACGTACTCCTCCGTCACATAATGTAAGACGTTTTTTGACACTAGTTGGCGTGTACAAAAAATGGCAAAAACATACCCAAAATTTCTTAATCCACACCAAAAACTACTACCTAGTGCCAAAAATTTCTTACTAGTGCTATTATTTACAGTATAATGCAATCCCAAAATGTTCCATAATGCTACTACTCCCTCTGTCCAGGTGCATAAGGCACCTAAGAGAATTTAGGATTTTCAAGTATATTAGTCGCCCTTCATTAGTTAGCACTAATGACTCGTATGCCTACCCCAATGCACTTAGCGTTTTCAGCTTCACATTTATCTCCCTTCCACATGCAAACCAATCAGCCGCCTCTACCATTTACTTTTTATTTGCATGCATGCAAGCTGGACCTAAAGAATTGTGTGAAACAATCCGTTAGCCTATGCATGGTTAGTCCTACCATCATTACACTTAATGCGTGATTAACTAGAGGGAGAGAAAAACATGATGAGCATCCAATCAACATATGCCTAGTTCATGGTGCCATTTCTTAGGTGCCCTATGCACCTGGACGGAGGGAGTACTAGTAGTAAATAATAGCCTCACCCCTTCGCTGAGGAACGATCTACAGTTGGAAGGGATGAGGCCCTGCGGTTACTACGCTCTTATCTCCTCCTCACCAGTTCCCCTCCCCCCGAAGAGAAGGCAGTTTGTCGCTGCTCCCATGGATTCGCCAGGCGGTTCTCCTCCTCATCGGGGCTGGGAGACCTTGGACGACGATCCTGTGGGAGAAATCGCATGCCGCTCCGACGTCCTCACCGCTGCAAGACTCGGTGCTTCCTGCACCAACTTTTTCAAGACGCTGCTTAAACAGGCCATGCTTGTTGGTCTTCCATGCGTACTCGAGGAGAAGGTTCTTCTATGGGACAATCCACCGCTCCCTGGCCACAGTTGCACGTTGACTCCGCTAGAGTTGCCGACGTTGAGAGGTAGTCAGATTTTGTCCGATGAGCAGGTCAGTAATGGAGTTTGATCATGTAGTACTTAGTTATTCCATTTCCATCCCGTAATTTCTCCACTACCCACCATCTTATATATAGGTCTGGGTCGTTGCCAACGAAGATTAGCTTGCATACCTCCGGGCGGATACCACCATCATTTTGCACAACATCCACAGCAGTGCGGCCGTTCCAGTAGACCCCTTCTCCACCATTGGGATCGGCCTTCCGGACTGGCTGGGCTTGAATACGTATGATGATGCCTACATGGGATTGAAGAAGATAGCAATTGTGGACCCACCGACAAAGCGACACGGCTATGATGATTACTATCTCATCATGGTGTTCGACATAAGGATTGCCATCAATGCAAGAGGCAGTAACGGCAGAGGCTGGCGCATGTTGGCGGCGGCAGATTTGTACCCCTACACGTTCGAAGACGTCGTGCACCATCTAGGCCGCATCTTCACGGTGACAAGCCAGGGGACTTGTTTCATCTGGTTGCCATCCTACGGTACGGGAGATTACAAACGGAATGCACAAACCATCATTTGCATCCCTAAAGGTACTCCATTATTTTGCAGGGACCAGTCATCCCCCGATCAAAATAAGATCACCGATCCTGGATGTGCATTTGCATCCGCGATTCGGTCTAACCCGGAACCTTGTAGCTAACTTTGGCATATTGGGATCAACTATCTTAGCAGTCGTTACCCATGGTACCACTGATGTGCAACATGGTCACACAATCTACCATGATCGGACCGTCACCATCTACCCAGGTATTCCATTTTTTAACCCTCTCGCCATCTCTTTCATTGTTGTACTAGTAGTATACTTTGTAGTACTAGTAGGAGTACTTTTTATCTTGGAGGACGCGTATAGCTAGCTAGGCCCTTGAAGACTTGAACCCACTAGTTGCCACCATTTTTGTTTTTCCATGTCTTACTATCTCATCCATGTAGCCAAGAGTGGCTATATATAATAAGCTGGTTATTTTACTTCCTCTATACCGGAGTAGTACTATGTGCTGCACAGTATTACTGACCCCCATATTTGAGCACAACATTATTATGCATAGACCTTGACTATGTACGTCACCATGTGTCCAGATCTGGGATGCCGCGTGTACCAGATGAACGGCGCTGAGTTCGACCCCCGTGATGCTACGTGGGTGCTGAGGAACACTCTTGGAGAGTACTCGCTTTGCATCAGGGACAGCTACCCCATTGTGAAGCGGATGCCACCTTCCGTGCACGACACGGAAGGCCTGCTGCTCATGAAGCATGGTTGTGTCTTCAGTGCGCACCGCCGGATGAACGACATGCTGGGACACGCTATCCCTGATTTATGCCGCTTCAGCTTGGATGAGTCTCCATCGTGTGGAACCGGACTAGAAAGCTGCGACAATGATTCCCATTGCCCACCGCTATGGATCGTGCCATCCATTAAGAACACCCGGGACTGGAACCTGGAGGAGGATATGTAGCCCATCTATAACGTGTAAGTGGAGTACGGTAATTGTGAACGGTAGCGCTGTGAATATATGTAGACTAGTCGTGCACAAATTTATCACATGAATTGGAGATGAACTTGTGTGGCATACTGGCATTTGTCCTTTAGAATTTATTACTAGTAAATGTGTTATGTGTATGTGCAACTTGTGTGGTTGTTGCACGGGCTCCAACACGCTCTTTGAGAAAAAAAGGTGGCACAACTTTGGATATACGTGACGTGGCGGCATCATACAGTAGCATCGTTTGCTATAGTTGTAGTACACTCCTACTAGGACGACAACTCCTATAAAACCTTGCGCTTGGCTCTTTGCCTCTTCGGGAGGTTCAACAGTTCGTACTCGTGTGAACCTTGCACTTGGCTCTTCACCTCTTCGGAAGGTCCAACAATGATGATACTACAGTACAATATGCTTCTGGCAATCTGACACCGATTGAACTGCTGCACGTCCACCGCGAGGGCGAGGGCAAGGGAGAGGGAGAGGGCGCTGTAGTCAAAACTCTCTCCTCGTCCTAGGAACCACCGCGCGCGCGGGCAAGGGAGAGGCGTAGTAAGCAAGCTTCTCCTCGTTCAGCGAGTTGACAGGACACATCAAATCAGTACTAGTACTACTAGTAGTAGTCCATACCGCGTCCTTTCCGATTAATATGGCTTAATTTGAAACGAGAAAAATACACTGGCGGTCAACGTATGTAACAATACGCTCTTTACGGTCACTATATATAGTTTTGCGGCGATTATACGATCACTAGCTCATCATAGAGCACCATATTGCACCCTACTGACCGGCCACATAGTCAACGTGGCGCTTTGTTGACTGGTTAAATTGTCACCTGGTTTCTGGGTCCCACCTGTCAGTTGGCAGAGCAAAGAAATCAGTTAACAAAACTTTACGCAGGCGCGACATGAGTCCAACCCTTGCGGGCGAACCGCCCTGGCTGTGTATGTGAGTGCATGCACGTGTCCTCCCTCGGTCTTCCAACAAAGAGTGTACATCGGCTATAAAACAAAGATTGTAGTACATGATGTACATCTACACTTCCAATGCATTTAGCCTTTAATCTAAATCGATATTGATTGACTAATGCACCAACTTGTGCTGTAGGTATAGGCTACATGTCTATCCTTAATTACAGCATGCAACGGCCTTCATTTAATCTTCTTATCTCAATGGTCGCATGCACACATAAGTCTGCTACTTTTGGTCGTTAATTATGCCCTGGTCAATGTGTAAATCTCTAAATGTACAGTCTTTCACGGACGTAGGGAGTAGGTTGAGCACTTGAGCGTGAGCATGTGTGTTGCGTCGTGTGCTGTGTGCCGCATGGGTGCGTGAGTGTTGTGTGCGTCCATGTGTACGTGTGAGTGTTGCATGTTGCATGCATGCATGCATACATGCATGCATGGGGCTTACTCCCTCCCATTAACATGTTCATATTTCAAGCTTCCTCTGTTCCCTTCATATGGTGATACTCCCTCTGTTCCCAAATAGTACGGAGTAAAAGCCTCCCTTTGTTCCCAAATACAGAGTATTTGTCTTTCTACAGATTTCAACAAGTGACTAGGTACGGAGCAAAATGAGTGAAGTGAGCGTAGAGGCATAGGGATACCGTAGAAAGGAAGTCCTCGCGATCCATTATTCCCCATCTCGGTCAGAGAGAACTATTCAACTAGTCTTCATAGAGAAGTGACAATACATGCTGCAGCAGATGGGACACATAATTAATAAGCTGAACCAGTGTGTTGGTGTTACTAAATCAGCCTTACCCAGTACTGCCATCTCTTCTTCTTCCCCCTCTCTTCCCCATCGTTGGCCGCACACCATTTACCCCCGCTCACTGCTCGCCCGCCCGCGCCATCTTCCTTGGTAGCTCGCATGTACCATATCCCCCCGCTCACTGCTCGGCCACACGAGGAGAAGCTTCTTCGCCCGCCCGCCCAAATCCACTTCCCCGCTGGCTTACAGGCACCGAAAACCCCAATGGCAGAACTGACTAACACGCAGAGCCGCGATTGGAATTCCCTCCCTGATGTTCTCTTGGAGCAGATCTGTAGTCGTATGGACCTACTCAGCACCGTCCGTCTGGCTGCATGCTCGGTGTCTTTGTACCATCTACTCATCTGCAACCGACCGGCTCTTTTCAAGACACCCTACTTGCTGATGCCCGATCCTTGCGGGTGGCCCAGACACCGAATTGACGATCCTACGGAGGTTGCCGTGGTGCCCCTCGACATGCTACCACTACCCGTCCACCTGTCCTTCATGCGCGGCCACTACTGGGCGGGCATGAAGGCCAACTAGATCGTCCTCATCCACCACACCGGTAGTCCGTGGCTTCTCGTAGATATCTACACCCAGCGAGAGATCACCCTTCCATCGTTGGATACCGCCGCCATCGAGCCTCGCGGCCCGCCGGACACTCCTGCCTACTACGCATGAGACGCGTCAAGCTTTTGGCTCGACCTCTGTTTGCAGAAAGTTGTAATCTGCGAAGTGCCCACACCATCAGAAGACTACATGGATTACAAGCTCATTTCCTTGTTCAACATGGGATTAGTCTATCTGGAATCCGGTCGCCATACATGGTTATGGCTCATCATCAATCCTGTTGAGGCAACATTTCTGTCTGATGCTATAGTGCATGATGGCACCGTTTACGCGGTCGACGAACATATTGGCTGCCTATACTGGTGGAATCTATCGTCGTGTAATTGTTCTATCTCATCTCATCTTTACCTTATGAATACGACTGCCTGTTCATTTGTTACAAATTTAGAATGCATAGCATGTCTATAACCACATCATTGCTATATGTTCCTCTCATTTTCTAGATTTTTATGACCACACATGTTATTGTTAGAGTTTATATGAGAACAGTTGGCATCTAATGATTGTTAGAATACATATTATGAGCATAACATCATGATTGCTATATGTTACTCTTGTTTACAAGATTTTTATAACAATGCATGTTATTGCTTAGAGTTGATATGAGAACAGTAGTAGTAAGTGCTATGGTAGAATATGAGTAGGCGCTGTCATAGTTGTTTTCCTCCCATTGTTACATGATGTTTGAACCATGACATTTTGCTAGAATATGAAAGCCATTGGCTTATTTTTTAACTTGGGGTATGATTGTGACCACGACATTGCAATTCTCTGTCTATGATATGTGTCACTGTTATAATAATCTTAATTCCACACATACTCTGAACATGATTGTTTATTTTTGTCCTTTTGGTCTCCAATTTGAATTGTTGCAGCAGACGCAAATGCCCCGGCCTTCATGATTCCAGGACCTGGAATCATACCAACCGATGGGTAGTGGTTTATCGCTCATTCAGCTGACAACGGTCATTTGATGCTCATCCGCACGTACCAAATTGACCAAACCATTACATCAAACCACATGCAGTATAATGCGTGGGGCGTTCGTGACATTGATGGCTATGGCTGCTTTGTGTTTGAGAAAGATCCCAGCTCCGTTGGGCCAGGCCTATTCAACTGGAGGCGGGTTTACAACCTTGGCAACCATTCCTTGTTCCTCGGGCTCAATTATCCGATCATCCAACCAATCATCGATCATATCACTGGCGATGATTACTGTGCTATGCAACTTCCATTCGCGAGGGGGGGCTGTGTTTACACATCATACCATGGGTTTCATGAATCACCATATCCAGAGATTCGTCGACACAACTTGTTGCTAGATAATCTTCAGTGTGTGAAAGTCATCAAGCTTCCATGCGATGGATGGCTTTTGCAAACCTGACATGCGGCGATGTGGTTCATGCCAACAGCAAATATGCACAACTTGATTCGTGTTGATATCTAGACTGAGCCATGTATTCTGCTGCTGTAGCACGACCCTCTTTTGTTGGATATTATGTATTGTTGTTAGTTTGAAGCACTCCTCTGATTTTAAGGATAGATACCTTCCTGGGATCAAGTGCATCCTAACTCACCTGCGTAGGATGTACTGATAATGATGATGGAGATGCTGTGCAGAAGCTATATATATATATTCTGATCCTGGGATTAGAATAATTATTTGGATCACACCTCTCTATATAGGGCCCGATGGGGTTGTTCCTGAGATCCCTAAGAGACAAAAAGCTGGCCCATTATACACCTCCCGAATGGCCTGTTCCACACACACGACCTTCTCCCGGTCACGATGCCTCCCACGATCCCTGGATCCCCGCCGACCAAGCCACCGTGCCGCCCCTCCCCGCCTCACCTCCCGGCCAGCCCCGCGCCAACGGCCCTGCGCCTCCCCTCCCCGCCGGTCCCGCGTGCCTCCTAGATCATGTCGCCACCGGACACCCACGCCGCCGTCCTCCGCCCCAACCACTTCCGCCACTTACATCTGCCCCGACCAATTCAGCTGCCGTCGTCCTCCCGCCGACCACCTCCACCACCGCTCTCCGCCCCGACCACCTCTGTCGCCGCCCTCAACCCCACCCACCTCCGTCCCCGCCCTGCGTCCCAGCCACCTCCACTGCGCCTGCCCCAGCCACCTCCTCCATGGCTGCCCTCCGTCCCGACACCCTCGCCACCAACCTCCGCTGTGGCGTGACCTTCCCTCCGCTCTAGCGCGGCCTGCCCTCTTCTCCTGCGCGTCCTCCGCAACCTTCCTTCTCTCTCCACGATGACGGCAACACAGGGAGCCATAGCTCGTCACCGCCCACTCCTCGTCATCTTGTGGCTAGAGATTTGTTTTGGTTGTTGCTATTTTGTTCAATTTCTTTCGGTTTCTTGCAAGATCTGTGTGTTGGGGCAATGAACTTTGCAAAAATTGTAGTTCACGCCATGCTTTTGCTTGAACCCATGCACCACTACTTCCGAAATCAGCTCTACTCGTTCAAGCTACAGGTTTGATGTTTGTTTCTCCAATATTGTTTGCAAATTCATTACTGTTGGTATGGATGCTTCTCTGCTGTTCATCTTAGTATGTTAAAAAAATAAGCATGAACGATTGGGTCTGTATCTCCATAAAAAGACAGCCCCTTTATGAGTATTGATTTGACAATTCATTTCATATGCTGTTAAAAAAATAACAATGTAGAATGTGAGGAACTGAGATCTACGTGCTAATGTGTGTGTTCATGCATTGGTGTGCGTGCATCCGAGGATCTTTCTAAACTTCTTTATGTCTACAAACAGAGGACCATTCAGAAATCCTAATGTGTAGTATTCTTGTGTGTGTGTTTTGTCCTTCAGAGCATTTTCTTCAGGGGAATGGAGAGCACCCTCACCCTGACCCGATCTACAGCGCCGCCCTGAGTCCTCCCAATGCAGCCCCAAGACGTTCAACTACGCGGCCCCGGGCTGTTCAACGGTGGATCCGCCGGCCGTTCATGAACGCAACACAACCCTGGATCCTGTTGTCAGCTGAATCCGGTAAAGGGAGACTTCTTGTGAGAGCAATTCCCTCTTAATTTTTTCATTCAAAGTTCTAATTTGCTAGCTACTTCAGCTTCAGCTAGCCTGTTATGTGGCTACCAAGGTGGCATGCATTTAGTGGTACTTTGTTTTCGTATCCATATGTCACTAACGGCACTACGAAGAGAAAGGTCAGCATCTGGTCCTCTAGAAGTTCAGTTTGTTGATTTTCTGAAGTTTTTAAAGTGGACTACAATCGTGTATATTTTTGCAGGGCCTTGTGAAGTTCAGTTTGTTTCACTTTCTGAAGTTCAGTTTCTTGATTTTCCGAAGTTCAGTTTGTTGATTTTCTGAAGAAAAAGGTTGCTTCACTTGCACTCCTCTATCTGGTCCTGTGTAGTGATCTCCTCGACTCCTAGGTTAGGCACAAACTGAGAATTGTAGGCATATTTTGAGTTTAAAATGTTTGAATCTACAGTACAGGATTAGATAACTTCCAGAAGGTCTATAGTTCATACCCCGATGTGATAGCAGGGAGCGGTCGTAGGTCGTATGGCGTGCTCTTGGCTTGTTCTGTTGAGAAAAGTTCAGAAAACTAACTGAAGTCTTGGCACGGTCTAGCGGTGTTTGGCTGCATCGGCCACCAGACTGCCAACGTCCACCACCTGACGGCAAGGAGCCAAGGTGTTGAGCTGTTGACGCTGGCACAACACCCCGGCGCAAGCCGAGTCAATTGTAGCCAACGCAAGGAGAGATTAGTATAGTGGTTTGTAGTGTTCAAATCCATACATGGCGTTTTCTGGTGGAATTGGTCAACATGAAGGAGCTACGGGTTAATACTACAAGTGCTTCACTTAAATAGTCCTAGTTGTCCGCCAACTTTTAGTCATTCGCTTTTGCAAGAAGTGCTCATCTTTTTCCTATTGCATGACTAACTTTCAATGGTGATGGCTCTAATTTTTTTGGGAGATGTATGAGAACAAAGGTGCATGTGTGGTAGACAAAAGATTTCTTTGTACATATATACTGTGGTCATTTTGTTCTTTGGACTATGGATGTTTATGACATTGGATTGCTCTGGTTTTATTGAACATATAAAAAAATATTGACACTAGATTTCTCTGGTTTTATACACATTTGTTTGCATTTATCCTCTGAAAAAATTGGCCATTGTTGCAGGCCGGCTTTGCCAGATTCTTGAGTTCAGCCCTAAACAAGGAGCATTATATGTTGTTATCCAGTTTGCTCACTTGTTGGAATGAAAAAAATGGCTGAAGAAAATAAAAAACATGTAATTTCTTTGGATACACTAGAAGTTCGCATAGTAAAAATACAGAAAATCTTATTGCACAGAAAAATGTAAGAAGTTCATAAATATCAAATCAAGAAGTACAAATTAAAATAACGGAGCAATTTAATGTTTATAGAATATCAATCACATTTTCTAAAAAGATAAAACAAAGAAGTTTAGATAAAAAAGATTAGTTTGATGTGTTTTTTTAAAACCATTTTTTCTGTGCTCTACTGTAAAGCGCGGCTTACATTTTGGAAGCGCCGCGGCAGCCACCTCACATCGGCCCCAACTCCTCACCCGCCGCCGACACCCCCACCCTCCCTCCCTCCTCCCCCCCGCGCGCGTGTCACCGGCAACCGCCACCTTGCCACGGCACACCTCCCTGCTGGCGCCTCCTTCCAGGCGCGTCTCCGGCCCCGCCTCCTCCAGGCATGCCGCCATCCCCGCCACCCTGAAGACTATTATGTCATATCGTGTCGCATCGCACCAAGTCTCGTTACAAACCCAAAGAAGGTCATCAAAAAAAGCATCTCAAACAATTTTATAAAAAAGAATTTCTCTATTAAAATAAAACTAGAACTTTAATTTTAAAAAATGGAGCGGCTCGATGTCTATAAAAAATTAGGGTTTTTTCCGTTACTAAAAGAAATAAAACTAGGTAGTCCATATTAAAAAGATGAAGAAGTCTGATGATTATAGAAAACTCAGATTTTCCTCGTTATTAAAGAATGGAAACAAGAAGTTCAAAAATTAAATAAGAAGAAGTTCAACTTTTAAAAATATAGCGCTTCAAAATTTCATTAAAAAATTAAGAAATAAAACTAGGAAGTCCATATTAAAAAGATGGAGAAGTCCGATGATTATAGAAAACTCAGATTTTCCTCGTTATTAAAAAATGGAAACAAGAAGTTCAAAATTAAATAACAAGAAGTTCAACTTTTAAAAATAGAGCACTTCAAAATTCATAAAAAGATTAAGAAATAAACCAGGAAGTCCATATTAAAAAGATGGAGAAGTTCGATGATTATAGAAAACTCAGATTTTTCTCGTTATTAAAGAATGAAAACAAGAAGTTCAAAAATAAAAAACAAGAAGTTCAAATTTTAAAAATAGAGCGCTTGAAAATTTTATAAAAAAGATTAAGAAATAAAACCAGGAAGTCCATATTAAAAAGATGGAGAAGTTCGATGATTATAGAAAATTCAGATTTTCCTCGTAATTATGAATGGAAACAAGAAGTTTTAAAATAAAATAATAAGAAGTTCAACTTTTAAAAATAGAGCGTTTCAAAATTAATAAAAAAATGAATAAAAATTCAGATTAAAATTCATAAAAAACTCAAATATTTTCACGTAACCGAGAGAAGTTCAGATTGATAGCTGACAGAAGTTCACGTACTACACGGTGTGCATTTTATATTAAAAAAAGCAAAGTCTAAAAGTTTTGTTGTTATGAGTTAAAAATTATTGTGAGAGAGGTTTGTACAACAAGAATATCATTTGTGTAACACTGACGAATGGATGAGAAAATTATAAACGAAAATATGTCACAAAAGTTCAACGTGAAAACAGTATGAAGTTCAACTACTATGCTGAATGAATTTCAGATGAAAAAACTTTTAAAATTGTCACAAGTATGAAAAAATGATCAACACGGGAAAGTTATGTGCTTACAACAGCTTTCCACTGGTATATCACTTGCTCAATTCCGGTGAGTGGATGGAGAGTTACGAGCAGTGGATGGAGACCTACGAGCAAAAAAATCACGTGAAAAACAGAGTGAAGTTTAGGTAAACGCGCCGAGAAGTTCAGGTTCTTCACGCGGTGCATTTTCGAAGAATCTGTTACGCGATAAAGGCAGAACGCATGATCCCGCCGTTTTCGAAATTACTTTAAAACGGCTAGGAATCAGAGAAAACCATCAACATTAAAAAGTTTCGCATTTTCCGTAGCTTTTCAGCGGTATATTATTTGCCCCATTCCGGTAAAGTTTGTAGAAATTACGGCGAAAATATGTTTTTCGCCATTTTCGAAACTGACTTAAAACCATAAAGAATTGAGAGAAAATATTTTCGCCATTTTCGAAACTGACTTAAAACCATAAAGAATTGAGAGAAACAATACATACCAAAAAGTTTCGCATTTGTTCAAGCTTTCCAACGCCATATCATTTGCTGCATTCGGACGCACGGTTAAAAAATTAGCTCGAAAATACGAACTCGGTAGGACTTGGACCATTTTCTAAATTACTCTTAAACCATTCAAAATTAGAAAAAAACTTTCAAGATGAAGAAGTAGCGCATTTTCATAAGCTTTCCAACGCCGTATCATATGCCTCCATTGGATTAGCCGTTTAGAAATGACATCGAAAAAACGAACTCAGCTGTTCGGTTTACAAAATTTTACGTTTTTTCAAATTACTCTTTAACCATAGGGAATTAGAGAAAACTTTCAACATGTGGAAGCAGCGGTTTTGCAGCAGCTTTCCAACGCCATATTATATGCCTCATTCCGATAAACAGTTTAGAAATGCGATCGAAAATACGATTCACGTTTTTTGTGCGAAGAAAAAACGGTTTTCAAAACTGCTCTTAAACCGCTTATATTTTGCCAAAAATTTAAGTTGGGTCATGATATTGGGGTCCATAGCTTTCCAACGGTATATCGCAAGCCCCATTTGGGCAATGTTGGCGGAAGTTCAACCTAGTTCACAGGGAAGTTCAACATACTACTAGCGGGGCAGGTCAGGTTGTGATCAGAATATTATTCTGATCCCGTGATCAGAATAGTGTTTATGTGTGTGTGTGTGTGTATATATATATATATCAGTTAGGCTTCAAGTGCGTACTTGTTAGTTAAACCTATGTATAAATTGTGACACTAAATACGACTAGTAAGTAGTACAGTAGCAGTACTAGTATACGTCGGTCAAATTATTCATTATGTCCACGCATTGAATTGACGTGATAACACGCTGCGCATGAGGTGACACAAGAATCCCAGCGGCGTGTTCGGGTATTCTAGACTTCAGATTTGGAGTACCACTTATCTGTCGAAATCTTTCATCATTCACTTAAAACAGTCGATTGATCATACATTGAGTACCATATAACTGGAATTACCGATGCAAGTCGAAGAAGGATTGGCCGGTGCTGCCGGCTGGCGTCAAGTTCGATCCCACGGATTAGGAGCTGATCGAGCACCTTGAGGCCAAAGTGAGTGCTGACAGCGCGAGATTTCAGCCTCTCATCGATTTATACCAACCGTCGACAGAAAGCACGACATATGCTACACCCAACCTGAGAAACTTCCAGGTAAGACATCGATCGGCCGTCTACTTGCACAAACATATTCCTTTGTTTATAGCTCTATTTTTCTTTTTAGACACAGACCTGGTGAAGCAATTACAATTTGACAGTTAATAAAAAGTAAAACAAGTGACAGTAACATGCCAAAGATGTTATGAAAATGCCAACTAGGTACATTAAAACCTGTATTCCACAATACTGCAGGTATCACACTGAGTGGCCTAAGGAAGCATTTCTTCCAGCGCAATTCTAGAGCGTTCAAAAGGGGCACGTGGACGTGTCGCAAGATACAGTCGGAGTGCGGCATGCACGCGATGTGGCACAAGACCGGCAATACCTTGCCGGTGATGGTCAACGGCCGGCAGACGGGCAGCAAAAAAGGTTCTGGTGCTGCACACCAACAAGAACTTCGACCAGCAGAGGACCAACTGGGTGATGCACCAGTACCACTTCGGGGACCTGGAGCAACAGAAGGAGCGGGAGCTGGTCCTCTGCAAGATTTTCTACCAGACGAACACTAGGGCCAGGAGTAAAAAGATTATAAGTTAGTTTGGTATTGGTAGTTGTACTACCTTGTCGTCCGCAAGTTGGTATTGTTGTTAACAATCTTTTGGTATGAACTTGCATTTGCTTCCAACCATCACGCCGAGGGTCGACGTGGATATAAAGCTAAATCATTTGTTTCGAAACGAATTTTCAGGCACCTAATTTTTATTTGATGGGTAGCATAAGCACCCGCCGTTCGAATTCCCAGTTCTCCAATTTTTTCGAAACAAGTGCATGCACTTATTATCACGATAAAAAAACAATATCCGTGCTGCATCCCAGTTATCAGTCTGTACTTGCAGAATTCTCTCGTTTATTGAGCACGTATATTGTTTTTTCAGGTCGAGCAAGTTTCAACTGGGCTGTAGATTGCCGAGGGTTGGTTTTGTTTTTAACAGGCCCAGCCCATGACGACAACGGGGCACAAAGATCCAGCAGGTATCTACTGGCCTCTGGCCCACCAGCGTTAGTTATATTTTGTCTTACAACATCCGCAGGCAGTTTTTACTGAATCAGACACACAACCTAGTTCTATTATCCTCTTCAAACGCATGTCCTACATCCGTTTTCTAATCTCTACCTATAGTTTTACTAGTTCATATACACGTATCATTATATTGAAAACACATAAAATTCCCTTTTCATATTTACATCCTTATTTTTGTTGTTTTTTCCCACCCAACGCTAATTTTTTTACCACTGGTTTTCCCTTAAACCAACTCAATTGTCCCACGTCTTATTTGCTTACAATAACAAAACGATTTTTTGGCAAATCAATAAGTTCTTAAAAAATGTTTATCATCGGGATTACAACAGTTCGGACTCCACCGAAATATGCAAAATAAGGTTGAACTTTTTGACCGTGGTCCTGGGCAGAAAATGGGCTGTAATAAATTACTTAAGAATTAGCAAATGGACTGCAAATTATAAAAAATAGCAAATGGGCTTTATGTTGTCTGCCACAGATTTGGAGGCTGACTTGTGGGCCTACTAAGTTCATGCGTACACAAGGTTTCTCAAAAAAGAAACTTAGTCAACAATCGACTCTACCAGCGTCAGACCGTTAGATGTCAATCTAATGGAAATCGTGCTTCTTCAGTCTCTGATCTTCCTGCCCCAGCCGCCCAAACCAGCGCCGTCGGAATCGCCTGCTCCCGCCTCCCGTGGCCGGCAGTGCTACCGGGCAGGCCTCACGACCCCATCATACTCGCATCCCTGGCCTGTCTATCCCTCTACTCACCCACACCTCCTGTTATTTTCCGGCGACGACAGCCGAACCAGTCAACCCTCGTACTCTCCACCGCGTGGGCAGCCACTGTCGTGTCTTCCCCGGCTCCGTGTCGTTCCCTTCGTAGGCCTTGCCGTCGTCCACCACCCTGGTGCTCTCGGCGCGGCGTGGTCAACGATGTCCATCCAATGACCGTAGTGCTTCTTCAACCTCTGGTCTTCTTGCCCTAGCCGCCCAAAGCAGCGCCGGTCGTGCCGCATGCTCCTGCCTCCCGTGGCCGGCTGTGCTGCCGCGGAGGCCTCACCGTCCCCATACTACTCCCACCGCTGGCCAGGCCATCCCTACACTCACCCACTCCCCCTGTTATTCTGCGGCGACGGCATCCTCACACCGCAGCCGAACCAGTGAACCCTCGTACTCCTCTCCGCGTGGGCATCCACTGTCGCGTCTTCCCCGGCTCCACGTCGTTCCCTTCCTAGGCCTCGCCGTCATCCACCACTGTGGTGCTCTCGGCGCGGCGTGGTCAATGTGGTCAACGACCGACTTCCATCGAAAGAGTACTGTACGTGGAGAGGCCGACAGCTGGGTCCACAGCAGCCGCAAGGAAGTGCCTCCTTATTACGTGCAAAATAATTATTCCTCCACCTGACAGCAGGGACCCACCAGACGGGCCAGCAATATTTTGTAGAAAAAATGTTTCCCCCCTGACTGCTGGGATCCACCGGACGGGCCACCATATTTCGCAAAAAAAATGTTTGCCCCTGACTGCTAGAACCCACCGGACGGACCATCGTATTTCACGAAAAAAACGCCCCCCCGCTGTCAGCTCGGACCCACCGGAAGTGCCTCCTTATTACGCACAGAAAATGAATACTCCCCTGCTAGCTGGGACCCACCATGGTGGAAGGCTGACTTGTGGGCCTACTAAGTTGATGGGGACGGAGGGCTTTGTCAACTTAGTCAATATGAATGATTCTAGCTCCAGCGACCGTATGATGTCCATCCAACGCCCGCCGTGCTTCTTCAATCTCTGCTCTTCCTGCTCCAGCCGCTCAAACAAGCGCCGGTGGGACTGTCCGCTCCCTCCTCCCCACGGCCGGCTCTGCTATCGCGCAGGCCTCACCGCCCCATCATACTCCCATCGCTGGCCTAGCCACCCCTCTACTCACGCACACCTGCTATTATTCTCCGGCGACGGCAGACGAACCAGTAAACCCTCGTACAGTCGTACTCCCCTCCGCGTGGGAAACAACTACCGAATCTTCCCTGCCTCCGTGTCGTTCCCTTCCTAGGCCTCGCCGTCATCCACCGCCCTGGTTCTCTCGGTGCGGCCTGGTCAACGTGGTCAACAACTGACATGCATCTAAAGTGGACTGTACATGGAGAGGCCAACAGCTGGGTCCACAGCCGCATGCAAGGAAATGCCTCCTTATTACGCGCAAAATAATGATTCCTCCACCTGACATCAGGGACCCACCAAAAGGGCCTCTGTATTTCGCAAAAAAACGTTACCGCCGCTGACAGCTCGGACCCACCAGCTATATCTTCGCACGCAAGGAAGTGCCTCCTTATTACGCACAAAAAATGAATACTCCCCCTGTTAGCTGGGACCCAGTATAGTGGCAGGCTGACTTGTGGGCCTACTAAGTTGACGGGGACGGAGGGCTTTGTCAACTTAGTCAATATGCACGTTTCTAGCTGCAGTGACCATACGATGTCCATCCAACGGCCGTAGTGCTTCTTCAACCTCTGGTCTTCTTGCTCCAGCCGCCCAAACCAGCGCTGGTCATGCCTCGTGCTCCTGCCTCCTGTGGCCGACTGCGATGCGGCGGAGGCCTCACCGCCCCCTACTACTCCCACTGCTGGCCAGGCCATCCCTCCACTCACCCACACCCCCTGTTATTCTACGGCGACGGCAGCCTCACACCGCAGCAAACCAGTGAACCCTCGTACTCCTCTACGCGTGGGCATCCACTGCCGCATCTTCCCCGGCTCCACGTCGTCCCCTTCCTAGGCCTCGCTATCGTCCACCGCCCTGGTGCTCTCGGTGCGGCGTGGTCAACGTGGTCAAGGAACAGCTTCCATTGGACGTGGACTGTACGTGGAGAGGCTGACAGCTGGGTCCACGGCCGCAGCAAGGAAGTGCCTCCTTATTATGTGCAAAATAATTATTCCTCCACCTGACAGCGGGGACCCACCAGACGGGCCACCATATTTCGCGAAAAAACGTTTCCCCCTTGACTGCTGGGGCCCACCAGCTACACCTTCGCATGCAAGGAAGTGCGTCCGGGTAAAAAAAAACGATTCGCCCCCCTGACTGTTGGGACCTACCAGCTACATCTTCGCATGCAAGGAAGTTCCTGACAGTTGGGACCCACCTGGTCGAAGCGTACATAGCGTTGTCATTCTGGTCGCGATCGTGTACGTGCATACTGGTCGATGTAGAGGCGTGCACGTGTCGTAGTAGAGGCACACACGTAGCATGTACACGTACGTACAACGGCCAGGGTGCAAGAAAGAAAATATGGCCACGTATGTGTACATACGGGCGGGGTCTCGAACGCCTACTCGCACATACGTACGGCCAGGGCTCGTGTACATGGCTGGGTCGGAACGGAGAAACAACGTTGTCGTCGTTTTCATGGGGAGGCAACGGAATGCGTCGTGTTCATGGGGAGGCAACGGAATGCGTCGTGTTCATTGGGAGGCAACAGAACGCGTGGGAGCCAACCGGCTGGGTCGGAATGGAATGCCTGGTCGTGTTCATCGGGAGGGCTTGGACAGAACAGGCAATGGAAACGAGGCCTAGCGTACCGCAGAACGGAGGAACAGACCTCCTATGGTCGAAACGGGGGTCCTGTTGATCGGGAGGGGTGTGGCGTACCGCAAAACGGAGGAAACGGACCTCCTACGGTCGAAACGGGGATCCTGTTGATCGGGAGGGGTGTGGCGTACCGCAAAACGGACGAAACGGACCTCCTATGATCGAAATGGGGGTCCTGTTCATTGGGAGGGGTGTGGCGTACCGCAAAACGGGACTCCACGGGATACTATTCATCTCCACCGTCAACCTCCTCCAGCCTCCACGGGCTACCGTCGACCTCCTCCAGCCTCCACGGGCTCATGTTCATCCAGCCTCCACCGCGCGCTACTCCACCGACTACTGTTCAACCACCCCTCCATGGGCACCCCTCCACTGTCTACTGTTCATCCAGCCCTCCACACCACAGGGTCCTGTTCAACCACCTCTCCACGGGCACCCTCCACTGTCTACTGTTCATCCAACCCTCCACACCACAGGGTCCGGTTCATCCAGAGGCAACGCCACCGCTCACATTTCATCCACCCCCTAGCAACATGGACCCCACGAGGGTGGAGGGCGTGCCTGGGGGGTAGGCGCGCCCCCTACCTCATGCCCTCCTGGTTGCTTTCTTGACATAGGGTCCAAGTCCTCTAGATCATGTTCGTTGCAAAAATCACGTTCCCGAAGGTTTCATTCTGTTTGGACTCCGTTTGATATTCTTTTTCTGCGAAACCCTAAAATAGGCAAAAAAACATCAATTCTGGGCCGGGCCTCCGGTTAATAGGTTAGTCCCAAAAATAATATAAAAGTGTATAATAAAGCCCAATAATGTCCAAAACAGAATATAATATAGCATGGAACAATAAAAAATTATAGATACGTTGGAGACGTATCAAGCATCCCCAAGCTTAATTCCTGCTCGTCCTCGAGTAGGTAAATGATAAAAACAGAATTTTTGATGTGGAATGCTACTTGGCATAATTTCAATGTACTCTTAATTGTGGTATGAATATTCAGATCTGAAAGATTCAAGACAAAAGTTCAATATTGACATAGAAATAATAATACTTCAAGCATACTAACTAAGCAATTATGTCTCTTCAAAATAACATGGCCAAAGGAAGTTATCCCTACAAAATCATATAGTCTGGCTATGCTCCATCTTCATCACGCAAAGTATTTAAATCATGCACAACCCCGATGATAAGCCAAGCAATTGTTTCATACTTTTAGTGTTCTCAAACTTTTTCAATCTTCACGCAACACATGAGCATGAGCCATGGACATAGCACTATATGTGGAATAGAATGGTGGTTGTGGAGAAGACAAAAGGGAGAAGATAGTCTCACATCAACTAGGCGTATCAACGGGCTAGGGAGATGCCCATTAATAGATATCAATGTGAGTGAGTAGGGATGGCCATGCAACGGATGCACTTAGAGCTATAAGTATATGAAAGCTCAACAAAAAGAACTAAGTGGGTGTGCATCCAACTCGCTTGCTCATGAAGACCTAGGGCATTTTGAGGAAGCCCATTATTGGAATATACAAGCCAAGTTCTATAATGAAAAATTCACACTAGTATATGAAAGTGATAACATAGGAGATTCTCAATCATGAAGATCATGGTGCGACTTTGAAGCACAAGTGTGGAAAAAGGATAGTAGTATTGTCCCTTTATATATATACCTTTATATATATATATATATATATATATATATATATATATATATATATATATATATGGGCCTTCCTTTTTTTGGCCTTTCTCTTTTTTGGGCCAATACTCTATGAATGATGATCATCACACTTCTATTTATTTACAACTCAATGATTACAACTTGATACTAGAACAAAGTATGACTCTATATGAATGCCTACGATAGTATACCGGGATAGCAATGATGCATGAGTGACTTGTACGCAAGAATTATGAACGGTGGCTTTGCCACAACTAAAATGTCAACTACATGATCATGCAAAGCAATATGACAATGATGGAGCGTGTCATAGTAAATGGAACGGTGGAAAGTTGCATTGCAATATATCTCGGAATGGGTATGGAAATGCCATGATAGGTAGGTATGGTGGCTGTTTTGAGGAAGGTATATGGTGGGTGTATGATACCGGTGAAAGGTGCACGGTATTCTAGAGGCTACCAATGGTGGAAGGGTGAGAGTGCGTATAATCCATGGACTCAACATTAGTCATAAAGAACTCATATACTTATTACAAAAATCTATTAGTCATCGAAGAAAAGTACTACGCGCATGCTCCTAGGGGGATAGATTGGTAGGAAAAGACCATCGCTCGTCCCCGACCGCCACTCATAAGGAAGACAATCAATAAATAAATCATGCTCCAACTTCTTCACATAATGGTTCACCATATGTGCATGCTACGGGAATCACAAACTTCAACACAAGCATTTCTCAAATTCACAACTACTCAACTAGCACGACTCTAATATCACCATCTCCATATCTCAAAACAATTATAAAGTATCAAACTTCTCATAGTATTCAACACACTCATAAGATTTTTTTATTAATCTTCAATGCCTAACATAATTAAAGCAAATTAGCATGCTGTTTTGTAGGACTCTCAAAATAATCTAAGTGAATCATGAGAGAACAATAGTTTCTATAAAACAAATCCACCACCGTGCCCTAAAAGATATAAGTGAAGCACTAGAGCAAAAACTATATAACTCAAAAGATATAAGTGAAGCACATAGAGTATTCTAACAATTTTTGAATCATGTGTGTGTCTCTCAAAAGGTGTATACAGAAAGGATGATTGTGTAAAACTAATAAATAAAGATTCAAATAATACAGTACGCTCCAAGAAAAACACATATCATGTGGTAAATAAAAATATAGCTCCAAGTAAAGTTACCGATGGATAGACGAAAGAGGGGATGCCTTCCGGGGCATCCCCAAGCTTTGGCTTTTAGGTGTCCTTAGATTTTCTTGGGGTGCCATTGGCATCACCAAGCTTAGCCTCTTGCCACTCCTTGTTCCATAATTCATCAAATCTTTACCCAAAACTTGAAAACTTCACAACACAAAACTTAAAGTAGAAAATCTCGTGAGCTCCGTTAGCGAAAGAAAACAAAACACCACTTCACGGTAATGTAATGAACTCATTATTTATTTATATTTTTGTTAAACTTACTGTATTCCAACTTC
Organism: Triticum aestivum; assembly: GCF_018294505.1. Taxonomy (NCBI): domain Eukaryota; kingdom Viridiplantae; phylum Streptophyta; class Magnoliopsida; order Poales; family Poaceae; genus Triticum; species Triticum aestivum. The sequence goes on along the minus strand of NC_057797.1, from coordinate 566,465,003 downwards.
TCTATGTTTTATAAACTATTTTAGTAGCCATAGATTCATCAAAATAAGCAAACAACGCACGAAAAACAGAATCTGTCAAAAACAGAACAGTCTGTAGTAATCTGTAGCTAACGCAAGTTCTGGAACCCCAAAAATTATAAAATAAATTGCTGGACGTGAGGAATTTATCTATTAATCATATGAAAAAAATAATTAACTAAATATCACTTTCCAAATAAAAATGGCAGCAATTCTCGTGAGTGCTAAAGTTTCTGTTTTTTACAGCAAGATCAAAAAGACTTTCCCCAAGTCTTCCCAACGGTTCTACTTGGCACAAACACTAATTAAACACAAAAAACACAACCAAAACAGAGGATAGATAAATTATTTATTACTAAACAGGAGAAAAAAGCAAGGAATAAAAATAAAATCGGGTTGCCTCCCAACAAGCGCTATCGTTTAACGCCCCTAGCTAGGCATAAGATTTCAACGATGCTCACAAGAAAGACAAGAATTGAAGCATAAAGAGAGCATCATAAAACACTTGGCAAACACATCTAATTCTAACATACTTCCTATGAATAGGCATATTATAGGCAAACACAAATTATCAAGGCAAGCAAAAACTAGCATATGCAAGGAAGCGGAAAGAAACAATAGCAATCTCAACATAATGAGAGGTAATTTAGTAACATGAAAATTTCTACCACCATATTTACCTCTATCATAATAATTGCATGTGGGATCATAAGCAAATTCTACAAAATAGCTATCACATAAAATATTTTCAACATGATCAACATGCATGCAAAGTTGACACTCTTCCAAATAGTGGGATTAACATTAACTAAAGTCATGACCTCTCCAAACCCACTTTTATCAAAAACTTCATGAGATTGAACATTCTCCAAATATGTGGGATCTAAAGTTGACACTCTTCCAAACCCACTTTCAATAATATTGCAAACACTATTATCAATCTCATAATCATCATGGGGCTTAAATAAATTTTCAAGATCAAAAGAAGAATCACCCCAATCATGATCATTGCAACAAATAGTAGTCATAGCAAAACCAGAATCCCCAAGCTTGAGGTTTTTCATATCATTAACACAATTGATATTAAGATAATTTATAATAACATCATTTCAATCATGCTTTTCATCGAAGGAACTATTAAGTATGGGTGCAATAGCAACGATCTCATGTTTAACATAAGGAACTATAGCAAATTCATCTTCATATATATTGGCATCACGTCCACAAGAATATCAAGCATCATGTTCATCAAGGGATATTTCAATCAAATCATCGGAATCATAATTATCTATAGATTCATGCATATCATTATTTTCTTCCGAAGCAACGGTCATTCTTTCAATAAATTCTTTGACATAGACATTATGAGCATAGTTTTCATAGCAATATTTAAGTATGTCAAAATTTTCAGATTCATAGAGAGTAATATCATATTTTTCAATCAAAGAAGCAACTTCATAAGCACCCTTAAAAGCAACAAATTCTTCAATTCGCTTGATATCATAGTAACTATAAACACCCTTTGCATAAGAAGATAAGATTTCAATATCATTAAACTCACATAGGTAGGGGAGGTGTTTTTTAGGGTTCTTAGAGCAACAAGTATAATCACAAATTTCACAAAGATTCCAAGCATAACACAACAATCTGTTTATTTGATTCCATAAGAGTCTCCCTTTTTCAGACAAACGGTGATGCACAAAATGAGCATGCTCATCTAAAGATTTCCCATCAACTAGGCTAGTTGGGGTATCAGCACGAGCGCATAAGGATTGAAGATGATCTAAGTAGAACACTTTAAGTGGATCCATATCAATAGATTTTTAGCAAGCAAAGATGCAAGCAAATAGAAGGCACATGGAACCACAAACAAGGATACATACGGGAAGAAGGCAAACAGAAAAGAGGGCGAATAAAACAGCAAGGGTGAAGTGGGGGAGAGGAAAATGAGAGGCAAATGGCAAATAATGTAATGCGGGAGATAAGGGTTTGTGATGGGTACTTGGTATGTTGACTTTTGCGTAGATTCCCCGGCAACGACGCCAGAAATCCTTCTTTCTATCTCTTGAGCACTGCGTTGGTTTTCCCTTGAAGAGGAAAGGGTGATGCAGCAAAGTAGCGTAAGTATTTCCCTCAGTTTTTCAGAACCAAAGTAGCAATCTAGTAGGAGGCCACGCACGAGTCCCTCGCACCTACACAAACAAATAAAATCCTCGCAACCAACAAAATAAAGGGGTTGTCAATCCCTTCATGGTCACTTACGAAAGTGAGATTTGATAGATATGATAAGATAATATTTTTGGTATTTTTATGATAAAGATGCAAAGTAAAGAAAGAAAAATAAACGGAAAAGGAAATTGCTTGTTGAAGGAAGATTAATATGATGGAAAATAGACCCGGGGGGCATAGGTTTCACTAGTGGCTTCTCTCGAGAGCATAAGTATTACGGTGGGTAAACAAATTACTGTTGAGCAATTGACAGAATTGAGCATAGTTATGAGAATATCTAGATATGATCATGTATATAGGAATCACGTCCGAGACAAGTAGACCGACTCCTGCCTGCATCTACTACTATTACTCCACACATCGGCCGCTATCCAGCATGCATCTAGAGTATTAAGTTCAAAAGAACAGAGTAACGCTTTAAGCAAAATGACATGATGTAGAGGGATAAACTCATGCAATATGAAATAAACCCCATCTTGTTATCCCCGATGGCAACAATACAATACGTGCCTTGCTGCCCCTACTGTCACTGGGAAAGGACACCGCAAGATTGAACCCAAAGCTAAGCACTTCTCCTATTGCAAGAAAGATCAATCTAGTAGGCCAAACCAAACTGATAATTCGAAGAGACTTGCAAAGATAACCAATCATACATAAAAGAATTCAGAGAAGATTCAAATATTGTTCATAGATAAACTTGATCATAAACCCACAATTCATTTGTCTCAACAAACACACCGCAAAAGAAGATTACATCAAATAGATCTCCACAAGAGAGGGGGAGAACTTTGTATTGAGATCCAAAAAGAGAGAAGAAGCCATCTAGCTAACAACTATGGACACGAAGGTCTAAAGTAAACTACTCACACTTCATCGGAGAGGCTATGGTGTTGATGTAGAAGCCCTCCGTGATCGATGCCCCCTCCGGCGGAGCTCCGGAAAAGGCCCCAAGAAGGAATCTCACGGGTACATAAAGTTACGGCGGTGGAATTAGGGTTTGGCTCCGTATCTGGTAGTTTGGGGGTACGTACATATATATAGGAGGAAGAAGTACGTCGGTGGAGCAACATGGGCCCCACGAGGGCGGAGGGCGTGCCTGGGGGGGGGGGAGTAGGCGCGCCCGCCCTACCTCGTGCCCTCCTAGTTGCTTTCTTAACATAGGGCCCAAGTCCTCTGGATCATGTTCATTCTGAAAATCACGTTCCCGAAGGTTTCATTCCGTTTGGACTCCGTTTGATATTCTTTTTTTACGAAACTGTGAAATAGGAAAAAAACAGCAATTCTGGGCTGGGCCTCCAATTAATAGGTTAGTCCCATAAATAATATAAAAGTGTATAATAAAGCCCAATAATGTCCAAAACAGGATATAATATAGCATGGAACAATAAAAAATTGTAGATACGTTGGAGACGTATCAGCTCCTACATATTCTACAAAGATCTTTATCGGTGAAACCGCATACAACATATGCTGTTCCCTTTGTCATCGGTATGTTATTTGCCTGAGATTCGATCATCTGTATCTCAATACCTAGTTCAATCTCGTTACCGAAAAGTCTCTTTACTCGTTCCGTAATGCATTATCCCGCAACTAACTCATTAGTCACATTGCTTGCAAGGCTTATAGTGATGTGCATTACCGAGAGGGCCCAGAGATACCTCTCCGATACACAGAGTGACAAATCCTAATCTCGATCTCTGCCAACTCAACAAACACCATCGGAGACACCTGTACAACATCTTTATAGTCACCCAGTTACGTTGTGACGTTTGATAGCACACTAATTGTTCCTCCGGTATTTGGGAGTTGCATAATCTCATAGTCATAGGAACATGTATAAGTCATGGAGAAAGCAATAGCAATAAACTAAATGATCAAGCTAATGGATGGGTCAAGTCAATCACATCATTCCGTAATGATGTGATCCCGTTCATCAAATGACAACTCTTGTCCATGGGTAGGAAACTTAACCATCTTTGATTAATGAGCTAGTCAAGTAGAGGCATACTAGTGACACTCTGTTTGTCTATGTATTCACACATGTACTAAGTTTCTAGTTAATACAATTCTAGCATGAATAATAAACATTTATCAAGATATAAGGAAATATAAATAACAACTTTATTATTGCCTCCAGGGCATATTTCCTTCAGTCTCCCACTTGCACTAGAGTCAATAATCTAGACAACATTGTAATGATTCTAACACCCATGGAGTCTTGGTGCTGATCATGTTTTGCTCGTGAGAGAGGCTTAGTCAATGGGTCTGCAATATTCAGATTTGTATGTATCTTGCAAATCTCTATGTCTCCCTCTTTGACTTGGTCGCGGATGGAATTGAAGCGTCTCTTGATGTGCTTGGTTCTCTTGTGAAATCTGGATTCTTTGCCAAGGCAATTGCACCAGTATTGTCACAAAAGATTTTCATTGGACCAAATGCACTAGGTATGACACCTAGATTGGATATGAACTCCTTCATCTAGACTTCTTCATTTGCTGCTTCCGAAGCAGCTATGTACTCCGCTTCACATGTAGATCCCGCCACTACGCTCTGCTTGGAACTGCACCAACTGACAGCTCCTCCATTCAATAAAAATGCGTATCCGGTTTGTGAGTTAGAGTCATCCGGATCAGTGTCAAAGCTTGCACCGACGTAACCGTTTACGACGAGCTCTTTGTCACCTCCATAAACGAGAAGCATATCCTTAGTCCTTTTCAGGTATTTCATGATGTTCTTGACCGATGTCCAGTGATCCACTCCTGGATTACTTTGGTACCTCCCTGCCAAACTTATAGCAAGGCACACATCAGATCTGGTACACAACATTGCATACATGATAGAACCTATGGTTGAAGCATAGGGAATGATTTTCATTTTCTCTCTATCTTCTGCAATGGCTGGGCATAGTCTGACTCAACTTCACACCTTGTAACACAGGCAAGAACCCTTTCTTTGCTTGATCCATTTTGAACTTCTTCAAAACTTTATCAAGGTATGTGCTTTGTGAAAGTCCAATTAAACCTCTTGATCTATCTCTATAGATCTTGATGCCCAATATATAAGCAGCTTCATCGAGGTCTTTCATTGAAAAATTCTTATTCAAGTATCCTTTTATGCTATTCAGAAATTCAGTATCATTTCTGATCAACAATATGTCATCTACATATAATATCAGAAATGCTACAGAGCTCCCACTCACTTTCTTGTATATACAGGCTTCTCCAAAAGTCTGTATAAAACCATATGCTTTGATCACACTATCAAAGCATACATTCCAACTCCGAGAGGCTTGCACCAGTCCATAAATGGATTGCTGGAGCTTGCACACTTTGTTAGCACCTTTTTGATCGACAAAACCTTCTGGTTGCATCATATACAACTCTTATTTAAGATATCCATTAAGGAATGCGGTTTTGACATCCATTTGCCAAATTTCATAATTATAAAATGCAGCAATTGCTAACATGATTCGAACGGACTTAAGCATCGCTACAGGTGAGAAGGTCTCATCGTAGTCGACTCCTTGAACTTGTCGAAAATGTTTTGTAACAAGTCGAGCTTTGTAGACAGTAAAATTACCGTCAAAGTCAGTCTTCTTCTTGAAGATCCATTTATTCTCTATGGCTTGCCGATTATTGGGCAAGTCAACCAAAGTCCACACTTTGTTCTCATACATGGATCCCATCTCGGATTTCATGGCCTCAAGCCATTTTGCGGAACCCGGGCTCATCATCGCTTCCTTATAGTTCGTAGGTTCGTCATGGTCAAGTAACATGGCCTCCAGAACAGGATTACCGTACCACTCTGGTGCGGATCTTACTCTGGTTGACCTATGAGGTTCAGTAGTAACTTGATCAGAAGTTTCATGATCATCATTATTAGCGTCCTCACTTACTAGTGTAGGAATCACTGGAACTGTTTCTGTGATGAACTACTTTCCAATAAGGGAGAAGGTACAATTACCTCATCAAGTTCTACTTTCCTCCCACTCACTTGTTTTGAGAGTAACTCCTTCTCTAGAAAGGATCCATTCTTAGCAACAAATATCTTGCCTTCGGATCTGTGATAGAAGGTGTACCCAACAGTCTCCTTTGGGTATCCTATGAAGACACATTTCTCTGATTTGGGTTCGAGCTTATCAGGTTGAAGCTTTTTCACATAAGCATCGCAACCCCAAACTTTAAGAAACGACAATTTTGGTTTCTTGCCAAACCACAATTCATAAGGTGTCTGAGGGAGTCCTGGATGAAGGGGTCCTCGGGCGTCCGGCCTGTGTGACATGGGCCGGACTAATGGGCTATGAAGATACAAGATAGAAGACTCTCTCTCATGTCCGGAGGGGACTCTCCTTGGCGTGGATGGCAAGCCTGGTGTTCGGATATGAAGATTCCTTTCTCTGTAACCGACTTTGTACAACCCTAGTCCCCTCCGGTGTCTATATAAACCAGAGGGTTTAGTCCGTAGAGGCAATCATAATCATGCAGGCTAGACTTCTAGGGTTTAGCCATTATGATCTCGTGGTAGATCAACTCTTGTAACCCTCATACTCATCAATGTCAATCAATCAGGACGTAGGGTATCACCTCCATCAAGAGGGCCTGAACCTGGGTAAACATCGTGTCCCCTGTCTCCTGTTACCATCGATCTTAGACGCACAGTTTGGGACCCCCTACCCGAGATCCGCCGGTTTTGACACCGACATTGGGGCTTTCACTAAGAGTTCCTCTGTGACGTCGAAGACAAGATTGACGGCTCGCCTTGTTATCAAGGATAGTATCACCTCCAGAGGAGCCCTGGCCCCAAACCAAACCCTCCGGCTGGGTGGCTTTACCATGACCGCCCGTATGGTCGTTAAGCCGACGATGACTTCTCGGGTCATCGAAAATCTCCTCCGTATTGACTCCGAATACTCCAAACGGATGGATCCGACAGAGTTGTCGTCTTTAAACGCACTCCTGGATCGCATCGCAGCCCTGGGGGTCGCTACAGACTACGATCGGATTGGGCTTAAACCCGATCAGAGAGAAATCAAATCTTTTGGGCTAGATTCCTCCTTGTGAAGGACAATATTAAAGATTGCTGCAACAAAGATGTGATCTCAATATTCTGCAATATTTGCACGGACGAAGGAATCCTCAGCGCCTTCAACCACTGCCGCGTATTACACTTCGCTGACTTGGCAACCATAGCACAGAAGTACTAGGCATTGGAAAGCACCTGGAAAACTCACGCAGCTCGCTGGGAACCACCGGTTTCCACTCAACCCCTCATCCGGGCAAAAAGGATGCACCCTCGCGGGGTGCCCGACCCAATAGTAAAGAAATCTAAGCCATTACGGGGTGCGGAACCGTTCTGGAGGGATGGCTCGATAGGCCATGCAAAATACACACAACACCAGATACCATACCAACCCACAACCTTAGAGCATGTTGGATACTCCGGCAAGTGTCCAAGAGCGGCGAGGATATCCTCATCAAAAACACCTCTGAGCATCACTGTCGGTCTCAAAACCGGCGGATCTCGGGTAGGGGGTCCCGAACTGTGCGTCTAGGCCAGATGGTAACAGGAGGCAAGGGACACGAAGTTTTACCCAGGTTCGGGCCCTCTTGATGGAGGTAAAACCCTACATCCTGCTTGATTAATATTGATGATATGGGTAGTACAAGAGTAGATCTACCACGAGATCGGAGAGGCTAAACCCTAGAAGCTAGCCTATGGTATGATTGTTGTTCTGTATGTTGTCCTACGGACTAAAACCCTCTAGTTTATATAGACACCGGAGAGGGCTAGGGTTACAAGTCGGTTACAATGGTAGGAGATCTACATATCCGTATCGCCAAGATTGCCTTCCACGCCAAGGAAAGTCCCTTCCGGACACGGGATGAAGTCTTCAATCTTGTATCTTCATAGTCCAGGAGTCCGGCTGAAGGTATAGTCCGGCCATCCGGACACCCCCTAATCCAGGACTCCCTTAGTAGCCCCTGAACTAGGCTTCAATGACGATGAGTCCGACGCGCATATTGTCTTCGGCATTGCAAGGCGGGTTCCTCATCCAAGTACTTCATAGAATATTTTGAACACAAAGATAGTGTCCGGCTCTGCAAAATACGTTTCCACGTATTGCCATAGAGAGAATAATATTTACACAAATCTAATCTGCTGACGTATTCCGTAGTGTGACATTGCACCACGGCCAAGCCTTTATTCGAATCGTTTTATTGTCCCACCTTAGCGCATCATGCGAGGCGGTTTCCTTGGCACATCTTGTTAAAGCAGAGACCATGTCCCCTTATTCCGGGATTCTCATCAATACGGGTGTGGGTAACCCAACCGCTTCTAGGACTCCTAGACTATAGGCAAGTCCAAACGGCCACGGAGAGGACACTTGATATTCACCCTCTTTATAAAGGGACAAGGCTTTTATTTTTCCTTCCTGTGCTCAATCGAATCCTTCCCCCACCTCAAGCTCAAACACCCAAAGTTCAGGTCAGGTGCTCCGAACCTTCAATCATGTCCAGATCTAGCCTTCAAGGCCGATGGGTGCCTTCCTCCGTCATGGAAGAAGACATCACAAAGTTGAGGGAGGCCAGATATCTGACCGCTGAGGTTTTGCATCAGCTGCCTGCCCGAGGGCAGGCCGTCCCCTCCCCCGAACCCAACGAGAAAGTCGTGTTCGTCTCCCACTTCCTCCGAGGTCTAGGCCTTGCTCTAGATCCTTTCATCAGGGGTTTGAAGTTTTATTACGGGCTAGATTTCCATGATCTAGCTCCGAACTCCTTTCTTCGTATCACGACATTTATTGTCGTGTGTGAGGCCTTCCTCCGAGTTACCCCTCACCTTGGCCTGTGGCTCAAGACCTTTGAAGTAAAGCTGAAGATGATCGAGGGGCAACATGCAGCGTGTGGAGGTGCCTCAGTATGCAAGATGACGGGAGCTCCATGGCCCAAAGGTTCCATTCTAGAGGTGTCTGAATTGTGGCAACAGGAGTGGTTCTACATCACGGCTCCTAGAAGTGCCAAGTGGATGGCTGCCCCTATTTTCCGCTCGGGCCCTCCACCACAACTGATGTCATGGATCAGCAGAGGTCTGAGCTGGGGTCCAGCCAAGGACATGCCTATACTGCAAAGCCGCATTCGAGATCTCTTCAATGGAGATTTTAGTTTGGTTTGCGGTAATACAAGTTATGCTGGTTCGTCAAGTCCAGCCTTGCAAATGCCGGCCCCTTCGCTTGTGGGAGATCAATCCCGAGGGACCACGTGTCATTCAAAATTTCCTCGGCCTGACATACGAGGAGATGTACAAGTCATTCTTCGGACCTCAGGTAGAGTGTCCGGAAATCACCGAGGACGTGGGCCTGAGCAGTAACCGTGCCGCCGAACAGGTAAGGAATCTTCCGGCCGAACATACTATCTCTCATTTGTTACGAAGTTATTTCTGAGAGTTCGCTTGTTGACCAGGATTGCTAACAAAGGCGAAGTTGATTCGGTGTTCGCCCCCCCTCCCTGAGGGTTTGGACAATCCGGTAGTGGAAAAGATGCTCCAGGTCGCACCTTGCCCGGAGCCCTTGAAGGAAGATACCGAGGAGGATAATACGGGCGGACGCGGGCCCCCAACGCTGCCCATTCTAACCGAGGGAGCGAGCGTCTCCATGAAGGAAGACGACCGGAGGAGGAAAAGGACTGCGCCCGGGGATTCGGAAGCCGAAGCTTCCAAACGGGAGAAGAAGTCTCCCACAGAGGGTCCTACCTTGGGGGGTGCTTTTGCCGCACAAAGTCCATGGGGGGATCAATTCTCCAGTGAGTCGTAAGTGACCCGAAATACTTTAATAGTACAGGTATGCCATCTTTTTCTTCTAAGAAAATAACCACCGCACATATCTTTGCAGTTTGGCCTTAGCCCCTCTCAAATGAGCTCGTCTTCGGGGGATCTTCTTCCAGAGATGATGGAGAGAGAAACGCCTCCTCCAGACTCCTCCGCTCCAGAAGCGGGAGACCCCAAAGTGTCGTCACGGAGGGCCTCTCCGAGTCCGGTGAGGCCAGAAGATAATCCCATTGACCCCCGAAGCCCCCAGTGTCCGGCTCCCGAAGAGAGCGGACAAAAGAGTCCGGCACCGTCTAGTGTGTGATCGGATGTTCTGAGGGAGTTGGTGGGGCGACCGGCCATCTCAGATGAACACTGTGTGCTGATGAATACGGTGATGGAGATAATCTCGTCCGCCGAAAGCCGATTGCATGAAGCTTTTATGAGTCTACTGACAGGCTTTGAGGTACGTAAAATAATGTATGATAGTCCTGCACATGCTAGGTGTGCCCTGTGTAGATAGTAGCCCCTGATACTCTGGTTGTCGTCGGAAATGACGACGAACAGAGGATCATATTCCCAGGTAATAACCATACTGCCTCTATGTGCAGGTGATGGAAGCTCTGGTGGCTAGCCGGACTAGCAAGTTTGCCCATTTAAAACGGCAGTTGGATGCGGCAGACGCCGACATCGAGCTTGTTAACAAAAGGCTTGACGAGGCACAGGGTAGGTGTCATTATCTGGTAAATGCCACATAGTAAGAGCAGCATGATGCCAGCATCTTTTAATATGTCGTGACTGCAGATGGAGCTGCCACTGTTGAAGCCTTGCGGGCAGAACTTGCCCGAGCCAAGGAACAAGCAAGGTTTGGTAATGCGGCTGCTTTGAAGGCGGCCGAAGAGTTGAAAGCCGAGAAGGCCGCGCATGGCGAGAGCCGAGATAAGATGGCCATAGAATTAAAAGCCGCCACTGACCGTTGCCGGGTTCTTGAAAAGGAAAACCTAGCGAAGGCACCGGACCTTGAGAAGGCTGCTGCGACGAGAAAAGACATCCGCTCTGCTATGAGGGCGAAGAAGGAGGAGCTGAGGGAAGCCAGGGATATTGTAGCTGGGAAATCCTTTATGTTGCGGAGGAAGTTCGGAGATCCACGGTATGCCTCTCTGGATCGGCTGTGGAGTTCGGAGGATGTGTAGATGGATTTGGCGGCGAGCGCTGCCAATGCGGCCAAGTACTTCCAGGGTCAGACGGACCATGAAGTGGACCAGCTGTTTTGGACACAATTCCATTCTCCCGAGCGTCCGCTTTCATTGACTGACCAATTAGCCGAATGGGCCGAACTGAATAGATTGTCCGGACTCGCCATGAGGTCTGTTGTGGATCAGCTATGGCCGGAAAGGCCAAAACTGAACAGCTATTTCAGCTTGGTGCAGCAGTTCCTTGACGTGGTGCCACGCATTAATGCGATGAAGAGGTCGGCGTGCATAGAGGGCTCATGGATGACCTTTGCCCGTGTTAAAGCATACTGGGCGGAGATGGATGCTACCACTGTTGCAGCGCGGGATTCGGCCATAGGTCGAATGGCTGTTGAGCACTACTTTGAAGAAGTTCTTGAGGGTGCTCATTTGATAGAGACCCAGTGCTCAAAAAATATTATGGTTGAGTGATATGTAATCTCATTGTAAGCGAAATGCTTTTATAAATTTTTATAAGGCTATTTTTATACTTTTGCCTGAAAGTAATATGATGCCTCCTGGGCGGCCGTTTATGTATACATGTGTATAACCTGAAAGATTGCAGCCGTCGGCTTCAACCCCCACGCATATAATGCGGAGGTGCTCACAAAAAACACGCGTTCACACTTAACCCAACGTCTTGGTCCTATTAAGGAGGTGATAGCGGAGCGAGCGAGGCAACCGGACTATAATGCTTTAGCACTTTCACTTAGCCATAGGAGTTTGACAGTGGGGCTACTAGATAGCCCCTGGTTGCTCCGCACTCTCCCGATACCGGGGTGCGTACATGCCTGGCCGGAAAATGGCCCTTCGTTAAGGCGGAGGAATTCTAACATTCCAACAGGTCATCGAGTGGTTGACCAGTCTCACGCTATATCATGACAGTCAGTTTTCGGCTTTCTCTACTGAGGTGCTCGTCCGGATGAACCAGGGCACAATCGCAGTAGTTCTCCTGGTGCTACCTTAGCCGGTAAAGCGGAACGTAAGGCACCAAAACACAGGAGCCGGGAAAACCCAACATTTTACCAAAGACAATGATTCGGAGCTGATGCATATAGGGCCAAACTTGCGATGCCGAACACTCCCTAAGGTCTTCGGTCTTTGTGGTATAAACCGGGCCTAAATAATGGCCTTTGTAAGAAGCCCCTTGTGTCCAGGTACGTGCATTGTTCTGGTGTGGCCACATGCCAAGACGTCAGCATCCTTCTCAACGGTGGATATGTATCAACAAGAGACAGTAAAAAAGGTTTATGCAGGGTCTTAATCTAAAAAGAATCCTTGGAGCGGGTCCCTGCTGCACGTCGCGCCTGTGTCGCTATTGTGCCGTATCCTGGACGGGTGTAGCAGGATGATCGTCTGTAAAAGAGAGGAATTTAGGTGAAAAAGTTGTCGTGCAAAAAGATAGTTTTTAAAGAAACCATGTATAATTCAAGATGAGAAGAAATTGCCACTTGTCTGCGCGCGTTGAGCCCCTTGTATTGACAAATAGGGGTGTGACCATTTATTCAGTATAAATAGCGGCGCCGGACTTGATTAGTTGTGTCTGAGGTCTTGACGACCTATTGGATGCTTTCGCTGGTCCGGGCGCCTTTTGTGTGCAGCTGCCAAGGCAGCCGCACTCTCTTCGGCGCGCAGAGATCGCTTGATATTTCCGTTCACTGAAATGATGCCACGTGGACCGGGCATCTTGAGTGTGAGGGAGGCGTAGTGTGGTATTGCATTAAAGCGAGCGAAAGCTTCGCGTCCGAGCAGTGCTTGATAGCCACTTTGGAACGGAGCGATGTGGAAGATTAAATGCTCGCGACGGAAGTTATCAGGGGAGTCGAATATAACTTGTAGTAGGAGGGAGCCGTACAACGAGCCCCTGGGCCTGGCGTTACTCCTTTAAAGGTAGTATTGCTATGGCGAATTTTTGTTGGGTCTAACCCCATCCCACAGATTGTATCCTGATATATTAGGTTTAGATTGCTGCCACTGTCCATCAAGAGTCGTGTGAAGTGATATCCGCCAATTATTGGGTCTAATACCAGGGCAGCCCATCCTGCACGTCGGATACTTGCTGAGTAATCGCGATGGTCGAAAGTGATCAGTTGAGATGACCAGTGGCAGGACTTCACGGTGACAGGCACTTGGGTATATTTTCCTGGGAGTGCCGCGTTGTTTTTTCCCTTGATCACGTGTAACACGTTTACTGTTTTGACTTCTGGTGGAAATTTCTTTTCTTCCCCAGTGTCTTGCTTGGGAGGCTCGCCCTCGTCTTCACTTGGTGTATCCTCCCCCTTATGTACTGCGTTGAGCTTGCCGGACCGCTTGAAGACCCAACATTCTCTGTGGGTATGATTAGCAGGTTTACCAGGGGTACTATGGATCTGACATACTTGGTCCAGAATTTTGTTGAGGCTGGACAGTTCATCCCTGGTGCCTTTAGAGGGCGGCTTTTGACCTGGCTGAGAGCTTTTGAATCCGGCGTTTACTGCCGTGCCCTTCGTGCTGTCTTCTTTATTCCGGCATTTGTTATTGCTGTTGCGCCGTGATTTCCCGTTTCCATCTTTAACTTCAGATGTACTGGGGCCGCTGGTGCTGCATCTGGCTAGCCAGCTGTCCTCACCTGCGCAAAAGTGGGTCATGAGGCTTGTTAATGCGGCCATCATTCTCGGCTTATTTTGGCCGAGGTGTCTAGCGAGCCATTCGTCACGGACGCTATGCTTAAAAGCTGCCAAGGCTTCGGCGTCCGGACAGTCGACAATCTGGTTCTTTTTAGTAAGAAACCTGTTCCAAAGCTTTCGGGCTGACTCTCCGGGCTGTTGAGTTATATGACTCAAATCGTCCGCATCCGAAGGTCGGACATAAGTCCCTTGAAAATTTGCCCGAAAGGCGTCTTCGACCTCTTCCCAACTTCCAATGGAGCTTTTGGGGAGGCCTTTAAGCCAATGACGAGCTGGCCCTTTGAGCTTGAGGGGTAAGTACTTGATGGCGTGGAGATCATCTCCTCGAGCCATAAGGATATGAAGGATGTAGTCCTCAATCCAGACCCCAGGGTCTGTTGTTCCGTCGTATGTCTCTATGTTTACGGGTTTGAATCCCTCTGGAAATTCATGGTCCAGCACCTCATCGGTGAAACATAGGGGGTGTGCGGCACCCCTGTAGCTGGGTGTACCGCGTTGTTCGGATGTTTGTTGTGTTGCATTGTATGCTGGGGCGCGCTTGCGTGGTCCATAGATGAATCTTGTTGTGCCATCCTTTGGGTGCGAGCCCTCGCATGGGTCGCATGTTGTATTGTGAGTGGCGTTGTATGCCGCTCTGTGTTGGTAGAGGGGTCGTCTATCCGGCCAGGTGGCTGCTTTGATATTTGGTTGTGGGGGGGGGGTCTGAGGCCTCCTCATCGAATTCAGGTAGCAGCTTCCCCTCTGGGTAGCTCTTGGAGGGGCGATTGTCGCCGTACCTCGTTGCTGTGTTGAGTATTTTACTCCATCTAATTTGGAGTGTGTCTTGCGCAGCCTTGAGCCTTTGCTTCTGCTTTTTAAGACTCCTCGCGGTGGCAACAAGCCTTTTACGGGCATTCTGCTGCTCCGGGTGCCTGTCCGGCGTTATGTCGTCCGGACCATTATCCTTGATAGAATTTGTTTGTTCGGTTTGATTATCCGGATTGCCGTTGTCCAGCAGCGGTTCGCCCTACTCCAGTGTTGGGTCTGTGTGATCGTTATTTCTGTCGAGGCGGGATTTGGGGCGGCGCTTGCGTCGCCGCTTTGACTGCTTCTCGAGGGAACAAGCCTTCGGTGCGTCCTTCCGCTCCTCGTCGTCATCTTTTTGTGCGTCCACCATGTATATGTCATATGACGAGGTGGCTTTCCAGGGCCCAATAGGCGCTGGTTCTTCATCGGCGTCCATACCGTCGATGTCTTCGGAGTCGAAGTCGAGCATGTCGGTTAAATCGTCGACAGTGGCTACAAAGTGGGTAGTGGGTGGGCTTTGAATTTCTTCATCGTCCGTATCCCAACCTTGCTGACCGTAGTCCAGCCAGGGCTCTCCTAATAAAGAGAGAGACTTTAGTGTCTTCAGAATAGCGTCGAAAGGCGAGTGCTGAAAGATGTCCACGACAGTAAACTCCATGATCGGTGCCCAATCGGATTCGATCGGCAGGGGCGCGGAGGGTTCGGAGTCCGGAGAGGAGTCCGGCTCCTTGGAGTCACGAGCCTCGCGGAGTGCGGGGCTGGTGTTCGGCTCAATCGCCATTGGGATCGCAGCCCCCGAGGCAGCGTCCAACCACCCATCATCGATCGGCGCAGTTGGCTCCGAATTAAGGGTCGAAGCCGATGAGGGTGCGGCCTCCAGGGCACTGTTTGGCGGCAGAGCTAGATCATGCTCGTCGTGACAGTGCGGCGCGCTCGGCAGTGGCTCGAATCCGTCGAAGATCAAGTCCCCGCGGATGTCAATCGTGTAGTTTAAACTTCCAAATCTGACCTGACGGCCAGGGGCATAGCTTTCGATCTGCTCCAAATGGCCAAGTGAATTGGCCTGCAGTGCGAAGCTGCCGAAGACGAAGATCTGTCCGGGGAGGAAGGTCTCTCCCTGGACTGCATCGCTATTGATGATCGTAGGAGCCATCAAGCCTAACGGCGACGACACAGAGGAACTCTCAATGAAAGCACCAATGTCAGTGTCAAAACCGGCGGATCTCGGGTAGGGGGTCCCGAACTGTGCGTCTAGGCCGGATGGTAACAGGAGGCAAGGGACATGAAGTTTTACCCAGGTTCGGGCCCTCTTGATGGAGGTAAAACCCTACGTACTGCTTGATTAAGATTGATGATATGGGTAGTACAAGAGTAGATCTACCACGAGATCGGAGAGGCTAAACCCTAGAAGCTAGCCTATGGTATGATTGTTGTTCTGTATGTTGTCCTACGGACTAAAACCCTCCGGTTTATATAGACACCAGAGAGGGCTAGGGTTACACAAAGTCGGTACAATGGTAGGAGATCTACATATCCGTGTCGCCAAGCTTGCCTTCCACGCCAAGGAAAGTCCCTTCCGGACATGGGACGAAGTCTTCAATCTTGTATCTTCATAGTCCAGGAGTCCGGCTGAAGGTATAGTCCGGCCATCCGGACACCCTCTAATCCAGGACTCCCTCAATCACCCCCCGGAAGACGACGACCACAGAGTATTGACAGTCTTCGAGACCTTCACTTCAAACAAATGGCGCAAGAGGGCACTCCGCGACCTCGCCAAAGTCTGCCAAGTCGCAACAATAAATCCCTGGAATGACACGACCATAACTTTCAATGCCAGTGACGAACCAAAAATCCGGTCAGTCCCGGCACCAGCCGCCTTGGTCCTCAACCCAATTGTGGATGGCTTTCGGCTCACTAAAGGGCTCATGGACGGCGGCAGCGGACTAAACCTCATCTACGAGGACACACTGAATAAAATGGAAATAGACAGGAGTCGCATCGAGCATAGTAATACGACGTTCCGAGGGATCATCCCCAGCCAGGAGGCGTGATGCGTAGGGAAAATTACACTTGACGTGGTATTCGGAACGCCAGAGAATTATCGGTCCGAAGAGATAACCATCCAAGTGGCCCCTTTCAACAGTGGATATCACGCCTTGTAGGGGCGAGACGCATTCATACGCTTTCAAGCTATACCTCATTACGGGTATATGAAGCTCAAGATTCCCGGGCCCAATGGTATTATCACTCTTGCTAGGGATCCGTACATAGCCCTCCGCGCCGAAAACAAAATCGCATCCCTGGCCCTCGAGGCACTGTTTGAAGCCCTCGCGGCCGAAGAGTTAACCGCGCTGCGCTCTACGGTGGACAAGGACGACGTAATCCTGGACAAGCAACCCAAATCCACCTCCTTTGAACCAGCAGATGAAATAGTCAAATTTCAAGTCCACCCGACGGACCCTAAGAAGACAGCATCCATCAAGGCACAGCTGGACCCAATGGTTGACGCCGCGCTACGAGAGTTCCTGAGGGAGAACTGGGACATATTCGCCTGACACCCTTCTGATATGCCAGGAATCCCATGCAGGTTGGCCGAACACAGCCTCAACATATTGAAGGGATATAAACCGGTTAAGCAAGCACTGCGGCGCTTTTCTGAACCCAAACGACAAGCCATGGGGGAGGAGCTAGCCAAATTAATCGAGGCCGGATTCATTAGAGAAATAAAACACCCGAACTGGCTAGCAAACCTGGTGATGGTACCAAAGAAGGATAAATCCTGGCGCCTATGTGTCGTTTTCAAAGACCTCAACAAGGCCTGCCCTAAGGATCCCTTCCCCCTCCCTCGCATCGATCAAATTATTGACGCTACTACAGGACACGACTCACTGTGTTTCCTCGACGCTAGTCCTGGCCATCTCAGGCCTGGCCCTGTCGGCCCAGCCAGGCCCGGCCCTAAAATCCAGGGCCTAGGCCCCATGGGCTTACCCGTGGGTCGGGCTTGGGCCTGAGTTTTGAGCCCACCAGAAGGGCCTGGAAGGGCTTGGGCTAGGCATATTAGCATTTTAAGGAAGAGGCCCGACCGACGGCCCTAAGCCCTAAGGGCTTTTGAGGGCTTTTTACCAGATGGGTCGGGCTTGGGCTTGAAAAGTAGGCCCGATGGTAGGGCCTGGGCCTCAGTTTTTTGCCATGGGATTTTTTAGGCCCGGCCAGGCCAGGCCCATGGCCAGGTATACTCGACGCATACTCCGAATACCATCAAATCAAAATGAAGGAGTCCGACCAAGCCGCAATGGCATTCATTACCCCATATGGGTCATTCTGCTTCAACACTATGCCTTTCGGACTTAAGAACACTGGCGCCACCTACCACGCATGATCCAAACATGCCTGGAGAAACAGATCAGCAAGACAGTTGAAGCATATGTGGACGATGTCGTCATCAAAACTAGGCACGTCGAGTCATTGATAGATGATCTGCGTCTCACATTCGACAACCTCCGCACATATGACATCAAGCTCAATCCGGAAAAGTCTATTTTTGGCGTTCCCGCCGGCAAACTGCTGGGCTTCATCATCTCCAATAGAGGAATTGCGGTAAATCCATCCAAAATACGAGCTTTTTCCCAGTTGGCTACACCAACAGACCTCAAACAGGTCCAAAAGCTAGCTGGATGTGTGGCAGCCTTAAGCCGCTTTATCTCCAGACTAGGAGAAAAAGCATTCCCACTTTATCGCCTTCTCCGACGCACCGACCACTTCGAGTGGACGGATGCGGCAACGGCCGGACTGGAAGAGATAAATGCTCTTTTAGCAAGCAACCCAATCTTGGCCGCGCCGAACATTGGCAAACCCATGTTGTTATACATCTCGGCAACACACCAGGTGGTGAGCGCGGTGCTCGTCGTCGAGCGAGAGGAGGACGGACACAAATTCCCACTTCATAAACCGGTATACTACGTATCAACTGTCCTCACACCATGCAAATCCCGGTACCCTCATTACCAAAAGATAGCATATGGGGTCTTCATGGCATCCCGGAAGCTACGACACTACTTTCAAGAGTGCTCAATCATGGTGGCTTCCGAAGTACCACTCAATGACATAATAAACAATCGCGATGCCACGGGCCGGATCGCAAAGTGGGCCATTGAGCTCCTTCCATTCGACATAACATACAAGCCACGCCAGGCCATCAAATCCCAAGTATTGGCCGACTTCATCGCCGAATGGACAGAGGCCGAACCCCCTAAAGAGTATGGCACATATTCCAACTAGGTCATGCACTTCGATGGCTCCAAAATGCTGGCGGGCTTAGGAGCGGGTGTCGTCTTAACGTCCCCCACTGGAGACACAGTTCAGTACGTACTCCAAATATTATACACGTACTCCAACAATGCAGCCGAATACGAGGCCCTATTACATGGTCTTCAGATGGCTGTCTCCATGGGCATACAACACCTGGAGGTGCGCGGGGATTCAAACCTCGCAATATCCCAAATAAATGGAGATTTCGATGCCAAAGATTCGAAGATGGTGGCCTATCGTAATGCCGTTCTCAAAATATCGGCTCGGTTCGAGAGGCTCGAGTTTCATCATGTGGCTCGAGAAGGTAATCAAGCAGCGGATGTCCTTGCTCGCATCAGCGCCAAGCGCGACCCCGTCCTGCCTAACATAATCCTGGAAAGGCTCTTCAAGCCATCCATGGTGTGGCAGGGGGAGAGCGGCAACAACAGTCCAGACCCGATTATACCCCCAGATTCCGAACACAATACCAGTATCATTGGGGGCTTAGCCATCGAAATAACACCATCGGCCCATCTTATCATGGCAGTAATTGCCCCATGGACCGAACCCTTCTTGGCCTTCCTTAATAGGCGAGAGCTCCTCGAGGATCAGAACGAGGCTTGCTGCATTGTCCGGCGCTCGAAAGCCTACAAGGTCCATGACGGAGAGCTCTACAAGAAAAGCGCTACCGGAGTACTTCAAAGATGTATCTCTGAAGAAGAGGGATGACAACTCTTGGCCAAAATTCACGCCAGTCTCGGTGGCCACCACGCCGTGGCTCGGGCCCTTGTAAGTAAGGCCATCCGTACAGGTTTCTATTGGCCGACGGCCCGAGCAGATGCACAGGACCTTGTCCAAAGTTGCGTCGGATGCCAGCTTTTTGCCAGCCAAAGCCATATGCATCCCACTGCTCTACAAACAATCCCCATTACTTGGCCTTTTGCGGTCTAGGGGCTTGATATGGTCGGACCCCTTAAAGGAGGAAGCCATAAGAAAAAATGTCTGCTGGTAATGGTAGATAAATTCACCAAATGGATAGAGGCTAAACAAGTTAACACGGCCGAACCCGAACCAGTGATAGACTTTATATCTGGTGTTGTGCACCGTTACGGCGTCCCACACTGCACCGATAACGGCTCCAATTTTACAGCCGATGAGGTGAAAGCCCGGTGTGCTAACCTGGGCATTAAGCTCGATTATGCCTCTGTCTATCATCCATAAACAAACGGTCAAGTAGAACGAGCTAATGGTCTTATTATGAGCGGCGTTAAGCCTAGACTAGTGCTGTCTTTGAAAGAATCAGACAAGCACTCGGTTGAGGAGCTCGACTCCGTACTCTGGGGGCTGTGGACCACGCCCAATCGCACTACCGGATATACACGCTTCTTCATGGTGTACGGCACATAGGCTGTGTTGCCCTACAACATTATTCATGACTCACCTCGAGTGCGCATGTATGAAGAGAGAGAGTCCGAGATTGATCAGCAGGACGACTTAGATGCCCTGGAGGAGGAGCGCGACGTCGCAAAAGCTCGTTCCACACTTTATCAACAACAGGCTCGCAGATATCAAAGCAGAGAAGTGCGGGCCAAGACTTATAACATTGGCGAACTCGTTCGATGCTTACCAGAGAAGAAAAAGGACAAACTCAAGCCCAAGTGGGAAGGTCCCTTCATCATATATGAGGTTCTCACTAGAGGAGCATACCGCCGCGTGATGCATCTGACAATCGCCTAGAGCCGAACCCATGGAATGCTGCAAGAATCAGAAGATTCTATGCCTAGAGCCATACTCTTTGTTCGTCTTCTTCTCACTTTGTTTTCATTTTTTACCCTCTTTAATTTTTCTCTAGCTCTTTAGCTCTTGTGCGGCCAAACTACACACCTATGATGTGCACATCCTTAAAAGTACATCCTTAAAAGTATACACTCATAATACCTGGGGGCTTCTTTTACAGAAGCTTATCATTATTATTTTCCGAGCATCAAGCTCAACACATATGTGTCCTCTTCCGCATATGTACCTTTTCTTCGCCATTATATGCATCGTTATGACTTAAGTTTTGGCCAAGCTAGGTTGCCTGGCTCCTGTGCTTATGCCCTACGTTCCCGTTTATTCGGCTAGGGCATAAAGGGAGCACCTCTGTGATTGTTACTGCCGGGTTATCTGGACGTGTACCTCAGACTGGGTGAAGCCGAAAGCTAGCATTCTTAAGGGAATATTTGGTCGGGGACTAAAGACATTTTTCATCACACCATGAACCCCCAGATGTTATGTATACTGCGATTTTTCAATCAAAGTTCGGACATGCATACTAACGCATATCCGCCCAGGGAAAGGAACGCTTAACAAAACTATTCTCCCTGGAAGATGTTTCTTACAATCAACATGTAATATAACATAGCTAGCCGGATACAACTTGTCTATTCAAGCAACTATGACCCCTATGCTTGGTTTCCATGCATGCCCCGGTCTATATTACTGAGCGGGTATTCGGAAACACTCCGAGCCTTCGGGTCCGGAGGTCGAAGCGAAAAGGTCTGCCATGAGAATCGCTTTACAATCCGGCTAGGGAGAAGTTTGTCATTTGAAGTACATAGTCATTTGGACTCAAAAACTTCTTCCTCTATGCTGCTAACAAGCTATGTAGCTTACAATCCTGTTGGCAATATTTGGCGGCTACATTTACTTGGTCATATACCAAACTAACTGGAATTTCTTTTCCATCTGACCCGTTAGGTCCGACCCGGGCCATATCATTTGGATCGAGCTTGGTGTATCGTTTTTTTACCATGGCCTAGGCCTCTCATGCACCTTCTCGGCAGACCGATATCTTCCATAATTGGAAGCGCCGCTGAGCTCCCTGGAATAGCTTCACAAGCTCCTACATACTTCCTGGAGGAGAGGCGGACGACCACAAAGCTTTGGCAATGCTCCGCATTGCTTGCCGAGCTCGCTCGTGCAATTGGGACAGCTCTTGCAGAAGGTCGCCTTGAGAGCTGGACATTTCCTCTTCGGGACGGCCAGTCAGCATACTTGTAGACATAAATCTGTCAGATCATTTCTTCGCTAAAATGCATAAAGGTGAGGTCAAAAACATACTGAATATGCCGCCTTGTAGCCTCCTATTCTCCTTGACGGCGTCAGCTAGCTGGGCTTGCACATCTTTTAGTTCTTCACCCAGCAGGGTATTGGAATCCTTCTGCTTGTTCTTTTCATCCTTGACCCGCGTCAGCACACGTTCGCCTGCCGCATGTTGCCTTTTGGCCTCCTGTTCACCAGCCTAGGCGATTTTCAGCTTTTCCCTCAGCTGATCCACTGATCCTGTCAGCGGAAACACAACAATATTAATATCACTAGTATATGATTATGTTTCCTCGATGGAGGGGAACATTACCAGGCGATGCCTTCTTGGATTTCTCAAGTTTAGCGGTAGCAGCAGCTAGCTGGGTCCGACACTTTTCCAGCTCTTGAGTCAACAGGTTGTTCTTCTCTATAAGCACCTGGTTGTACAATGATCCTTAAATCAGTTGTATCAACTGCTTCAAGTCTCGGGGGCTACTGGTATATAATTATTAGATTTGCACAAATGTGTACCTACCCACATATCTTTCAAATGCTGGTATGCGGCTATGGTAAGCCCATCTCGAGCAGCTCAGATGTATGCATCAGCTGAGTTGAAGGCGTTGAATGCCTCTTTTGTAAAGTCTGGGTCGTGAAGAGTGGCCTTCCGGTGCCGATGATTCATGGCTTTTCCACTTTAGATTTTGTGACGGATACATCATCTGAGATCCTCTGCTGATGGACAATCCGGTGTCACTCTCATATCAGCCCTTGCCTTTAAGGCAGGGTCTGGAACCTGACTTGTGGAGGCATGGCTGGCAGGATCCCCGGACATAGTCCGGCGAACGCTTTTCCTGATAAGACACAACGGATAATGTCACAGTTTGATGTGACTGCCAGGAGGCATGATTAAATAATCATACCTCTTTGATGAAGGTTCTGTCGTATTGTCGTTCAACTTTCTCTTCGAAGATTTTCTCGGCGCGGGCGTCGCTCTCCTAGGAGATGCCTCTGGTGAATGTTGAGGCCTCGAGCGTCTCCCCTTTGAAGCACGAAATAGTGCAGTGGGTGAGACGTAATGAGGAATCTCTTTCAAAGGAGGTGTCTCTTGATTACTTACATGTGTGGCAGGAAGGAGGCCGGGATAGTCGGCTACGATCGACACTACTGTAGAATACTCCCTCCTCGAGCTCTACAAATATGTCCGGATCTTCTTCGTATCCGGTGTCAAGGTCCCGGTTATGGCTCTCCGGTTGAGGAGCGGGGCTATAAATCCCCGCTATAACCTTCCGCCATTCCTATTACAAATGGAAGGGTTTATACCAATTAAGCATAACTCAGGGAGAGGATTGAGTAGAGTAATGGGATAAAAACTCACCTAGCTAGGAGGATTGTACATAGAGAATCCTTGCCGAAGCGTAAGACGAGTGAACTCCTCTCTCTCTCCCCTTTATACAGATCGGCCAGTATTGTAGCCAGGGTGGTAAGGGAATCCGGACCCTTTCGTCCACAGCGTGAGGCGTCATCTTCCCCATTGTAGTGCCACATGGGAAGCCCCCTGAATCAGAGCAGCTAAACACCTCGCACTATGGAAATGGCTATTACATCGATTATGGATAATCCGGACTGTGCAAGTGTCCTTATCTTGCCCATTAACTGTTGGACTTCCGCACTATCTTCCTCCTCGAGGCTCCGAGGGCGCCAGCTGTGGCATTTCTTCAATGGAGCACTAGTAAATTCGGGAAGGCCCATTCGGACCGGGTCAAGGAGAGCAACGTCCTCAATATGAAACCACTCTGAGGGCCACCCTTCGAATGCCTTCGTCGGCGTGCGAGATAAGTATCCGGTCCCGGCTATGCGCCATATCTCAGCGCCGCCCAGCTCGAATATAGATCCCTTTTGGGAGCGAGGGACGAGGCAGAACAGTTTCCTCCATAGTTCGAAATGGGCCTCACAGCCCAGGAATAGCTCGCAAAGAGCGACGTAGCCCGCAATGTGCAGAATGGAACCTGGCGTGAGATTGTGCAGTTGGAGGCCGTAGTACTCCAGAAGACCTCGGAGGAAGGGGTGGATTGGGAACCCGATGCCTCTTATTAAGAAGGATGTAAATCACACTCGCTCTCCCCTGGCAGTATTGGGGAAATTTTCCTCCAAGGCTTCGCCTGTAAAAGAGGTTAACCCTACTCGAACGGGGACTAGATCTGCGGGGGAAGAAACCCCTGTGTTTGAAGCTTGGCCAGCTGATCGTGGGATACAAAACATCTCTCCCAATCACCTTTTTCGGAGCCGTGGGGGCGGGAGGAAGAACTGGGAGCGCTAGTGTAACACCCCGGATATGACTTTCCCAATTTGTACTCCAACTCTTGCCGTTTCCGGCGTTAAGTTATTTTATTTTCTCGGGTTCGGCTTTTTGTCTCCGTGTGTTGTTATCGTTGTCATGCATCTCATATCATGTCATCATGTGCATTGCATTTGCATACGTGTTCATCTCATGCATTCGAGCATTTTCCCCGTTGTCCGTTTTGCATTCCGGCGCTTCGTTCTCCTCCGGTGGTCATTTCTACCTTTCTTTCGTGTGTGGGGATTAAACATTTCCGGATTGGACCGAGACTTGCCAAGCAGCCTTGGTTTACTACCGGTAGACCACTTGTCAAGTTTCGTATCATTTGGACTTCGTTTGATACTCCAACGGTTAACTGAGGGACCGAGAAGGCCTCATGTGTGTTGCAGCCCAACACCCCTCCAAGTTGGCCCAAAACCCACCAAAACCCTCTCCTTCATCTAGAGCGTTCGATCACAATCGTGTGGCCGAAAACCGCACCTCATTTGGACTCTCCTATCTCCCTCTACCTCTATTTAAAGAACCCCCAAAAATCTCCTTCTCCTTCCTCCCGAAAACCTAGCTCCTCGTTCCCCGCGCCACACCGGACAAAACCCGCGCCAACGGACATTGTTCGCGCCGCCGCCCACGCCTACCAGGAGTCGCCACATGGCGCGTGCCGCCGCCCCCGCGCCACCGGCCCGCCGGCCCGCGGGAGGCCCCCCGAGCCCGCCTTCCTCCGCCGCCAGGCCACGCCTCCTCGCCCGAGCCGCTGCTCCGCCGCCCCGCCGCCGTCCAAGCTCGCCGTCGCCCTGCGCCGCCGCATCGCCGACTCCGGCCGCCACCGCCTCTCCTCGCCGTGGAGCCGCCCCACGTCGCCGGAGGCTGCGCCGCATCGCCCGGGCCGCCTCGCCTCTCCACCCTCCTCCTTCCGCGGATCCGCCGGCCGCCGTCGACGTCGTCAACTCCTGCGAGCTCCAGCCGGTGAACCTCGTAATCCATGCATGAACAGTGCCGGATCTCAGATCTAGATCCGTTTGGGTTGGCTTTTTGCCCGTAACCCTAATTCATGTGCTCCTGTTCATCATGCTATATCTCCGCATCCGTAGCTCCGTTTTTGGCATATAGCATATCAAAATGTTCATCTCAGAGAGTACATCATTCCATTCCATTGCATCATTTTCATTTGAGTTCATCTTGATGCCTGAAATGCGGTTAGAAGAGGGTTACTTGAGATAATTGTCAGATCTGCTACTCCATTTGCATATTTGTCATTTTTGCCATGATTATTGTGTGCATGATATGCCCATGAGCTCTACATATGTTTTGTTAAGGGTTTTGCCATCTTTCCAGAGGTGCAACCCCTGTATTTTTGTGATGTGTGTGGTGACTAGCACAAGCTTGCCAAGTGAGGCACTTGGTAATTCTGATTTCAGGGACTTAGCATTTCCACTAAGTCCTTGGGCTGTTTATTTCATATGGCCATATGTTCATGTTGTTTCCTAGTGATCCGTGCCTCTTTAGAGGATGATCAGTAAGGATGTTTTGTTAATATTGTAGTGCTCTATCCATCCATGTCTTTGTTTGAAATTATGGAGCATCCTAGCTTGAGTCAATCGAGCTCTACTTTTGCTACTTCGTAAATCTGGGCAGATTGTCTACTTGTTAACGATTTTGCCAATGATATTGTAGTTGATCCGTGCATGCTATGCTATTGTTCTTGCCATGTCTAGATTGCATTTTGTGTATTCTTAATGGGTGTATGATTAGCTTGTCATGACTTGCTCCGTAGTGAGTGCATCGAGCTCGTAAACATGCCTACTTGATATCTGTTTTCAGCATGCTCCAGTTTTCACTAAGTCTGAGAACTGATTATGTTTTTGCCATGTTCACATGCTTGCAATTGTATTTTCTGATCCCTTTTGGCTCAAGGTCACTAAGGGACTTTTGTTAAGCTCTTTGAGTAGATCCATGCCATGCTTTACTTTGCCATGTTCAGGTCCTGTAGCATGTAGTTTTGTTGCTCCGAAGAGTGCTATCTAATCTGAGATTCCAGACAAGTGTTAATTTCACTAAGTCTGAAATCTGTTTGCCATATGCATTTTTTCCATGCTTGTTTGAACCTGTTAATGGATGATTTGGCCATAGCTCAGTGCTAGACTTTTGTTAAGCATCTCGAGTGCATCCCTGCCATGTATTTTGTTGTCATGTTTGGGTGCTGTAGCATGTTCATCTCATTGCATTTAGATAGCTACTTGCTGTAAATCGCAGACCGGTGTCATATTTGTTTTGTTTGCCATTTCCAAACCGTAACTCCGATTCCGACGTTCTTTATATTGTTTTCAAGCGATTTCATCTCATATTTCCAGTGGCACACTTGGAATTCCAAGTTGAGGCCAGGTTCATGCATTCCTTGTCACATCTTGCATATGCATCCCGCATCGCATCCCGCATAGCATACCATAATTATATCATATTGTTTGAGCTTTGCACGTGGTTGATTGTGTCCTTGTTGCTTGTTTGTCTTGTTTGGGTAGAGCCGGGAGACGAGTTCGCTAACGAGGAGCCCGTTGAGTTTGCTTTCGAGGATCCAGTCAACTCTGACAACTTTGCAGGCAAGATGATCATACCCTCGAAATCACTACTATCTTTGCTTTGCTAGATTGCTCGCTCTTTTGCTATGCCAATGCTACGATGCCTACCACTTGCTTTCAAGCCTCCCAAATTGCCATGTCAAACCTCTAACCCACCTTGTCCTAGCAAACCGTTGATTGGCTATGTTAACGCTTTGCTCAGCCCCTCTTATAGCGTTGCTAGTTGCAGGTGAAGATTGGAGGCCGTTCCTTGTTAGAACATTTATTTACTTGTTGGGATATCATTATATTATCTTGTTATCTTAATGAATCTATATACTTGGTAAAGGGTGGAAGGCTCGGCCTCTCGCCTAGTGTTTTGTTCCACTCTTGCCGCCCTAGTTTCCGTCATATCGGTGTTATGTTCCCGGATTTTGCGTTACTTACGCGGTTGGGTTATAGTGGGAACCCCTTGATAGTTCGCCTTGATTAAACTTTTCCAGCAATGCCCAACCTTGGTTTTACCATTTGCCACCTAGCCTCTTTTTCCCTTGGGTTTCTAGATCCCGAGGGTCATCTTATTTTAGCCCCCCTGGGCTAGTGCTCCTCTGAGTGTTGGTCCAACCGAGCGATGTCCGGGGCTACCAGGGGCAACTCTGGGCTGGCCGACCCAACGTTTGGCTCATATGAGTGTGCCCTGAGAAGGAGATATGTGCAGCTCCTATCGGGATTTGTCGGCACATTCGGGCGGTGTTGCTGGTTTTGTTTTAACCTGTCGAAGTGTCTTGAAGAACCGAGATACCGAGTCTGATCAGAACGTCTTGGGAGGAGGTCTATTCCTTCGTTGACCGTGAGAGCTTGTCATGGGCTAAGTTGGGACTCCCCTGCAGGGATTTGAACTTTCGAAAGACGTGCCCGCGGTTATGGGCAGATGGGAATTTGTTGATGTCCGGTTGTAGATAACTTGAGCCTTAACTTAATTAAAATGAATCAACTGAGTGTGTTACCGTGATGGCCTCTTCTCGGCGGAGTCCGGGAAGTGGACACGGTGTTGGAGTAATGCTTGCGCAGGTTGCTCTCTAGTTTCTCGCTCGCGCTTTGCCTCCTCTTCTTGCTCTCTCTTCTGCGAACAAGATAGCCACCATATATGCTAGTCGCTTGCTGCAGCCCCACTTACTTTTACCTTGTCTTACCTATAAGCTTAAATAGTCTTGATCGCGAGGGTGCGAGATTGCTGAGTCCCTGTGGCTCACAGATTACTATTACACCAGATGCAGGGCCTGATGATTCCGCTCCAGGTGACGCGCTCGTGCTCAAGTGGGAGTTCGATGAGTACTCTCAACGTTACTATGTCTCTTTTCCTGACGATCAGTAGTGGTGCCCAGTTGGGGGTGATTGGGACCGTGTCGCATGTTGGGTTATCTTTTATTTTGGCGCCGTAGTCAGGCCATGAGTGTTTGGATGATGTAATGTTATTTATGTACCTTGATTGACGTGGCGAGTGTAAGCCAACTATGTTATCTCCCCTTTATTATTATATTACATGGGATGTTGTAAAGATTACCTTACTTGTGACATATGCCTTCAATGCGATTATGTCTCTAAGTCGTGCCTCGACATGTGGGAGCTATAGTCGCATTGAGGGTGTTACAAGTTGGTAATCAGAGCCTTCCCCGACCTTAGGAGCCCCATTGCTTGACCGTTTTTAGCAGCCGAGTTGTGTCTAGAAAAATGTTTTGAGTCAGTTAGGAATTATATATCGGAGAGCTTAGGAATTCTTTTTACTTCCCAGTCTCTTCATCGCTCTGGTAAGGCATCCTGACGTAGAGTTTTGACTCTTCTCTTCTCAAATTTCACAAAAAAAAATTTAGGATCATGCGGGTATCTTGGAATCGTTCCGATGGTTTTATGATGAGAACATTGTCTTGGTGCCTCCTGTCAGGGGTTTTGTGGAAGTGTCCCGGGGAGTTGAGCTCTGAGGTGTTGTCGTCATAATTTTATCGTTGCAGTTCTGGAATACCTGAGTTTAGTACGCCGACATCAAAAATCTCTTTTATGCAGTTCGTTGGTGAGATAACCTCGACGCCACCCAGTACTGGGGCGGGAGTTTGGGAGTATCGCCATAACTTGTATAACGGATGCTTTTCGAAGGTTGAGGTAGATGGTTTCCGAAGTTTTTCTCGGTTATGTGTTGAAGGATGGATATAGCTGGATGTAGGATTTGCTAGATTTGGGTGAGATATTATGCTTCCCATGTATCCCCAACACCTGATTGCATAACCGGAAAGGTTCAGGAGTTTCATAGGTGGGAATTCTCGTAGCTCTAGTTCTTCTTCCACGGATATTGGTTTGAGATTGGGATTTCTTTCCGATTATTCGTTCTTGATCCATACCTTGTTGATTTATTTCTCTACCTAAATTCTAAGTAGCTTCTCAATTTATGGATATGTGACCATTTCAAGAGGAATGCATTCGTTCATTTTGTTCGGATGTGAAGACTATATGTTGCAATTTTCATTCCGTTGGATTCAGCTTCAATATTTGTCTATCAATGTGCTATTGGATGTCAACCTCTTCAGGATGGCTCCTCCAACGCGCACGACTCCGAATCCTGATCCGCCACCACCTCCACCTCCTCCGGAGGCATGGCAAGCTGTGATGGCCGCAACCAATGCAAACACACAGTTGATCATGCAAATTCTTCAAGAGCGCAATCAAGGCAACCAAGGGAACCAAGGCAACAATCAGAATCACTCTACTACACTCAACCAGTTCCTTGCTAACGGGCCTAAGACTTTTAGCAATTGTGTTGAGGCAACCGATGCTGACGATTGGCTTGTGGATCTGTGCAAGCATTTCGAGTGCAGTAACGTCAGGCCTGAGGACTTTGTCAAGTTCGCTTCCTTCCAACTCAAAGATCAAGCTGTAGAATGGTTCCAGCAGTACAAGGACTCTAGAGGTGGACATGTTATCACTTGGGATGAATTCCGTCAAGATTTTAGAGCTCACCATATCCCTCAGAGCGTGGTTGAAAGCAAGCATGAGGAATTCCGCAACTTGAAGCAAGGCTCTTTGTCTGTCTATGACTACAACAAGTTGTTTCAGAAGCTTGCCCGCTTTGCCAAGCAGGACGTCCCTGATGAGAAGAGCATGATATACCAGTTCAGGGGTGGTCTCAGAGAAGAAATCCAGCTCGCTCTTGTTCTCTTCGAGCCCTTGAGATACGATGAGTTCTACAACATGGCATTGAAGCAAGAGGCTGCTCAATTGAGGTGTGATGCTTCCAAGAAGCGAGTCAGAGATGTTACTCCTTCTTCCTCTACTCAAGTGGCCAAGCATCAGAAGTATTGGCTTCCTCCTCCTCCGTTCCGCCAGCCGTATCAGTAGAAGAGCAAAGGTGGTAGTGGATCTTCCCACCCACCCAACCCTGGCTTTCAGAACAAGACTTCGTCTCAACCTCCAAGATCGGGTGCTCCGTATCACCGTCCGCTCTCAGAGGTCACGTGCAACAAGTGCCAACAGAAGGGTCACTATGCCAACAAGTGCTTCAACCAGAGGCGTCTTCCTCCTCCTCCTCCTGTCAGATCGGCAAGTACAGTTGTTGTCAAGCATAACCCCAAGTCCGCCAAGGTCAACTTGATGAACGCAGCTCAGGCAGAGGACTCGTCAAACGTCATCATGGGTAACCTTCCTGTTAATGATATTCCTGCAAAAGTTCTTTTTGACACGGGCGCATCGCATTGTTTCATCTCGAGACCATTTGTTTCTAAGCATGAGTTGCCTTTACAAGATTTGCCTAGACAGTTATCTGTTGTTTCTCCGGGTAAATTCATGAATGCAAGCGCTATCGCCCCGGATGTTACTATCACGTTGGGCGACTACAAGTTTCTCTCTTCTCTGGTGGTTCTTGGTAACTCGGATATTGATCTTATTCTCGGAATGGATTGGCTTTCTAAGCACAAGGCACATCTTGATTGTGCAGCCAGGCAGATTCAATTGACTCATTCGTCTGAGGATATAATTGTCTTTGCCGCTCGTGATGATACCATCCGTTTGTTTTCCCTCAATGAGAAGGGTGAACTCGATGCTATCTCACAAATTCCTGTCATTTGCGAACATCAAGACGTCTTTCCAGAAGAGCTTCCAGGAATGCCTCCGCACCGGCCAGTTGAATTCGTCATTGATCTTGAGCCTGGCACGGAACCTGTGTGCAAGCGTCCTTACAAGCTCGGACCTGAAGAGTTGAAGGAGCTGAAGAAGCAACTCGATATTCAAGAGAAAATGGGTCTCATCTGGCCTAGTTCTTCTCCGTGGGGTTGTGGTGTTCTTTTTGTGAAGAAGAAGGATGGAACGGACCGACTTTGTGTTGATTACCGTCCATTGAGCAAGAAGACCATCAAGAACAAATACCCACTTCCCAACATCAATGAGCTGTTCGAACAACTCAAAGGTGCCCAAGTATTCTCCAAGCTTGATCTCCGTATGGGTTATCATCAGATTCGAATCCGTGAGCAAGATATTCCCAAGACAGCTTTCAGGACAAGCTATGGTTCATACGAATACACTATCATGTCTTTTGGACTCGTCAACGCTCCTCCGATGTTCTCTCGCATGATGAACTTCATCTTCAACGCCTACACCAATGACTTCGTTTTGGTCTATCTCGACGACATTCTGGTTTTCTCGAAGAACAAGGAAGATCATGCCAAGCACTTGCGTTTGGTTCTTGATAAGCTCAGAGAACATCAGTTCTACGCCAAGTTCTCCAAGTGTGAATTTTGGCTCGATGAGGTTCTTTATCTTGGTCATATCATCTCTGCCAAGGGCATTGCGGTGAATCCTGAGAAGGTGTCTGCAATTGTGAATTGGGAACCTCCTCAGAACGTGAAGCAACTCCGTAGCTTCCTCGGTCTCGCAAGCTATTGCCGAAGATCCGTTGAAAACTTTTCTAAGATCGCGAAACCTCTCTCTAATCTTCTCTAGAAGCACGTCAAGTACGTTTGGTCTCCGGAGTGTGACATTGATTTCAACACTTTGAAAGAGAAATTGATCACTGCTCCAGTTCTGACTCCGCCTGATGAATCCAAACCGTACGAGGTCTTTTGTGATGCCTCTCTCCAAGGTCTTGGCGCAGTGTTGATGCAAGAGAAGAAAGTTGTTGCTTATACCTCTCGCCAGTTGAAGCCTAATGAGAAGAACTACCCCACTCATGATCTCGAGTTGGCGGCAGTTGTGCACGCTCTTTTGACTTGGAGACATCTCTTATTGGGAAGAAAAGTGGACATTTTCACTGATCACAAGAGTCTCAAGTACATCTTCACTCAGCCTAATCTCAACCTCAGGCAAACTCGATGGGTCGAAATGATTCAAGAGTATAATCCGAGTATCGAGTATACTCCAGGCAAGGCCAATGCGATTGCTGACGCATTGAGTAGAAAGGCTTATTGCAACAGTCTGATTCTCAAGCCTTATCAACCCGAGCTTTGTGAAGCTTTCCGCAAACTTAATCTGCAAGTCGTTCCTCAAGGTTTCCTCGCCAACCTTCAAGTCTCTCCTACCTTAGAAGACCAGATTCGCCAAGCCCAGCTTCTTGATGCTATGGTGAAAAAGGTGAAGATTGGGATTGCCAAGAGTCAACCCAAGTACAAGTGCTACCGCCTTGATGACAAGGATACTCTCTTCTTCGAGGATCGTATTGTTGTACCCAAAGGTGACCTCCGTAAAGTGATCATGAATGAGGCTCACAATTCTCTCCTCTCCATCCACCCTGGGAACACGAAGATGTATCAGGACCTCAACCAGGCTTATTGGTGGACTCGAATGAAGCGCGAGATTGCTCAATTCGTGAATGAGTGTGATGTCTGCAGAAGAGTGAAGGCAGAACACCAAAGGCCAGCTGGTCTCCTCCAACCTCTTGCCATTCCAGAATGGAAGTTTGACCACATTGAGATGGACTTCGTGACCGGGTTTCCAAAGTCCAAGCGTGGCAATGATGCTATATTCGTTGTCATCGACAAACTCACTAAAGTGGCTCATTTTCTGCCTATCAAAGAGTCAATCACTGCAGCTCAATTGGCGGAACTCTATACCTCTCAAATTGTCTCTCTGCACGGTATTCCACAAGTGATCTCTTCAGACCGTGGCAGCATCTTTACCTCCAAGTTTTGGGATTCTTTTCAGAAGGCCATGGGCACTAACATCCGCTTCAGCACAGCTTTCCATCCTCAAACTAGCGGTCAAGTCGAGCGTGTCAACCAGATTCTTGAAGATATGCTCAGGGCTTGTGTGATCTCATTCGGCATGAAGTGGGAGGATTGTCTTCCTTATGCTGAATTCTCCTATAACAACAATTTTCAAGCAAGTTCGGGCAAGGCCCCATTTGAAATTCTGTATGGCAGGAAGTGCCGTACCCCTCTCAACTGGTTTGAAACCGGTGAACGTCAGCTTTTGGGAAATGACTTAATCACAGAGGCAGAGGAAATGTGCAAAGTCATTCGTGATAACCTCAAAGCAGCCCAATCCCGTCAGAAGAGCTACTATGACAGTAAGCACCGTGATTTGGCTTTCGAGATCGGAGATCATGTTTACCTCCGTGTCTCTCCTATGAAAGGTACTCGTCGCTTCGGTATCAAAGGGAAGCTTGCCCCTAGATACGTGGGACCTTTCAAGATTGTCAGCAAGAGAGGCGATCTCGCCTATCAACTCGAGCTTCCTTCACACTTTGCAAATGTTCATGATGTGTTCCATGTCTCTCAGCTCCGGAAATGCTTCAAGACTCCTGACCGTACCGTCAACTTCGAGGACATTGAGCTCCAAGAAGATCTTTCCTATCGTGAGCACCCAGTTGCTATTCTTGAAGAGACTGAACGCAAGACTCGCAATTAGTCAATCAAATTCCTCAAAGTCAAGTGGTCACATCATTCCGATCGTGAAGCTACCTGGGAACGCGAGGATCACCTCCGTTCTGAGTACCCGGCGTTCTTTCAGTCCTAGATCTCGGGACGAGATCCTTTCGTAGTGGTGGAGTGTTGTAACACCCCGGATATGACTTTCCCAATTTGTAATCCAACTCTTGCCATTTCCGGCGTTAAGTTATTTTATTTTCTCGGGTTCGGGTTTTTGTCTCCGTGTGTTGTTATCGTTGTCATGCATCTCATATCATGTCATCATGTGCATTGCATTTGCATACCTTTCTTTCGTGTGTGGGGATTAAACATTTCTGGATTGGACCGAGACTTGCCAAGCGGCCTTGGTTTACTACCGGTAGACCGCTTGTCAAGTTTCGTATCATTTGGACTTCGTTTGATACTCCAACGATTAACTGAGGGACTGAGAAGGCCTCGTGTGTGTCACAGCCCAACACCCCTCCAAGTTGTCCCAAAACCCACCAAAACCCTCTCCTTCATCTAGAGCATTCGATCACGATCGTGTGGCCGAAAACCGCACCTCATTTGGACTCTCCTAGCTCCCTCTACCTCTATTTAAAGAACCCCCAAAAATCTCCTTCTCCTTCCTCCCGAAAACCTAGCTCCTCGTTCCCCGCGCCACGCCGGACAAAACCCGCGCCGACGGACATTGTCCGCGCCGCCGCCCGCGCCTACCAGGAGTCGCCACATGGCGCGCGCCGCCGCCCCCGCGCCACCGGCCCGCCGGCCCGTGGGAGGCCCCCCGAGCCCGCCTTCCTCCGCCGCCAGGCCGCGCCTCCTCGCCCGAGCCGCTGCTCCGCCGCCCCGCCGCCATCCAAGCTCGCCGTCGCCCTGCGCCGCCGCATCACCGACTCCGGCCGCCGCCGCCTCTCCTCGCCGCGGCGCCGCCCCACGTCGCCGGAGGCCGCGCCGCACCGCCCGGGCCGCCTCGCCTCTCCACCCTCCTCCTTCCACGGATCCGCCGGCCGCCGTCGACGTCGTCAACTCCGGCGAGCTCCGGCCGGTGAACCTCATAATCCGCACATGAACAGTGCCGGATCTCAGATCTAGATCCGTTTGGGTTGACTTTTTGCCAGTAACCCTAATCCATGTGCTCCTGTTCATCATGCTATATCTCCGCATCTGTAGCTCCATTTTTGGCATACAGCATATCAAAATGTTCATCTCAGAGAGTACATCATTCCATTCCATTGCATCATTTTCATTTGAGTTCATCTTGATGCCCGAAATGCGGTTAGAAGAGGGTTACTTGAGATAATTGTCAGATCTGCTACTCCATTTGCATATTTGTCATTTTTGCCATGATTATTGTGTGCATGATATGCCCATGAGCTCTACATATGTTTTGTTAAGGGTTTTGCCATCTTTCCAGAGGTGCAACCCCTGTATTTTTGTGATGTATGTGGTGACTAGCACAAGCTTGCCAAGTGAGGCACTTGGTAATTCTGATTTCAGGGACTTAGCATTTCCACTAAGTCCTTGGGCTGTTTATTTCATATGGCCATATGTTCATGTTGTTTCCTAGTGATCCGTGCCTCTTTAGAGGATGATCAGTAAGGATGTTTTGTTAATCTTGTAGTGCTCTATCCATCCATGTATTTGTTTGCAATTATGGATCACCCTAGCTTGAGTCAATCGAGCTCTAATTTTGCTACTTCGTAAATCTGGGCAGATTGTCTACTTGTTAGCGATTTTGCCAATGATGTTGTAGTTGATCCGTGCATGCTATGCTATTGTTCTTGCCATGTCTAGATTGTATTTTGTGTATTATTGATGGGTGTATGATTAGCTTGTCATGACTTGCTCCGTAGTGAGTGCATCGAGCTCGTAAACATGCCTACTTGATATCTGTTTTCAGCATGCTCCAGTTTTCACTAAGTCTAAGAAGTGATTATGTTTTTGCCATGTTCACATGCTTGCAATTGTATTTTCTGATCCCTTTTGGCTCAAGGTCACTAAGGGACTTTTGTTAAGATCTTTGAGTAGCTCCATGCCATGCTTTACTTTGCCATGTTCAGGTCCTGTAGCATGTAGTTTTGTTGCTCCAAAGAGTGCTATCTGATCTGAGATTCCAGACAAGTGTTAATTTCACCAAGTCTGAAATCTGTTGGCCATATGCATTTTTGCCATGCTTGTTTGAACCTGTTAATGGATGATTTGGCCGTAGCTCAGTGCTAGACTTTTGTTAAGCATCTTGAGTGCATCCCTGCCATGTATTTTGTTGTCATGTTTGGGTGATGTAGCATGTTTATCTCATTGCATTTAGATGGCTACTTGCTGTAAATCACAGACCGGTGTCATATTTGTTTTGTTTGCCATTTCCAAACCATAACTCCGATTCTGACGTTCTTTATATCGTTTTCAAGCGATTTCATCTCATCTTTCCAGTGGCACATTTGGAATTTCAAGTTGAGGCCAGGTTCATGCATTCCTTGTCACATCTTGCATATGCATCCCGCATCGCATCCCGCATAGCATACCATCCTTGCATCATATTGTTGTAGCTTTGCACGTGGTTGATTGTGTCTTTGTTGCTTGTTTGTCTTGTTTGGGTAGATCCAGGAGACGAGTTCACTAACGAGGAGCCCGTTGAGTTTGCTTTCGAGGATCCAGTCAACTCTGACAACTTTGCAGGCAAGATGATCATACCCTCGAAATCACTACTATCTTTGCTTTGCTAGATTGCTTTCTCTTTTGCTATGCCAATGCTACGATGCCTACCACTTGCTTTCAAGCCTACCAAATTGCCATGTCAAACCTCTAACCCACCTTGTCCTAGCAAAGCGTTGATTGGCTATGTTACCGCTTTGCTCAGCCCCTCTTATAGCATTGCTAGTTGCAGGTGAAGATTGGAGGTCGTTCCTTGTTAGAACATTTATTTACTTGTTGGGATATCATTATATTATCTTGTTATCTTAATGCATCTATATACTTGGTAAAGGGTGGAAGGCTCGGCCTCTCTCCTAGTGTTTTGTTCCACTCTTGCCGCCCTAGTTTCCGTCATATTGGTGTTATGTTCCCGGATTTTGCGTTCCTTACGCGGTTGGGTTATAATGGGAACCCCTTGATAGTTCGCCTTGATTAAAGCTTTTCTAGCAATGCCCAACCTTGGTTCAACCATTTTCCACCTAGCCTCTTTTTCCCTTGGGTTTCCGGAGCCCGAGGGTCATCTTATTTTAGCCCCCCTGGGCTAGTGCTCCTCTGAGTGTTGGTCCAACCGAGCGATGTCCGGGGCTACCAGGGGAAACTCTGGGATGGCCTACCCAACGTCTGGCTCATCTGAGTGTGCCCTGAGAACGAGATATGTGCAGCTCCTATCGGGATTTGTCAGCACATTCGGGCGGTGTTGCTGGTTTTGTTTTAACCTGTCGAAGTGTCTTGAAGAACCGAGATACCGAGTCTGATCGGAACGTCTTGGGAGGAGGTCTATTCCTTCGTTGACCGTGAGAGCTTGTCATGGGCTAAGTTGGGACTCCCCTGCAGGGATTTGAACTTTCGAAAGCCGTGCCCACGGTTATGGGCAGATGGGAATTTGTTAATGTCCGGTTGTAGATAACTTGAACCTTAACTTAATTAAAATGAATCAACTGAGTGTGTTATCGTGATGGCCTCTTCTCGGCGGAGTCCGGGAAGTGGACACGATGTTGGAGTAATGCTTGCGCAGGTTGCTCTCTAGTTTCTCGCTCGCGCTTTGCCTCCTCTTCTCGCTCTCTCTTCTGCGAACAGGATAGCCACCATATATGCTAGTCGCTTGCTGCAGCCCCACTTACTTTTACCTTGTCTTACCTATAAGCTTAAATAGTCTTGATCGCGAGGGTGCGAGATTGCTGAGTCCCTGTGGCTCACAGATTACTATTACACCAGATGCAGGGCCTGATGATTCCGCTCTAGGTGACGCGCTCGAGCTCAAGTGGGAGTTCGACGAGGACTCTCAATGTTACTATGTCTCTTTTCCTGACGATCAGTAGTGGTGCCCAGTTGGGGGTGATTGGGACCGTATCGCATGTTGGGTTATCTTTTATTTTGGCGCCGTAGTCAGGCCATGAGTGTTTGGATGATGTAATGTTATTTATGTACCTTGATTGATGTGGTGAGTGTAAGCCAACTATGTTATCTCCCCTTTATTATTATATTACATGGGATGTTGTAAAGATTACCTTACTTGCGACATATGCCTTCAATGCGATTATGTCTCTAAGTCGTGCCTCGACACGTGGGAGCTATAGTCGCATCGAGGGTGTTACAGCTAGCCATGCTGGAATGGTTTCTCCTAGCAAGCTCTAAGGATTTTTTTTTTCTCGATGTGGGATGGGATCTGAGATCCAGTCCCTTTAAATAGACACCCTTCTTACATGGCCAGGTTGGTATGTGCAAAAAGTACTCTGACCTTCCGTGTTCGCTTGACATGTGGAAGCCGAAGCGGTGGAGGCGCATAAGCCAATGGGTACGACATTAAATGGAAAGCCGAGTATGACTCTTTGGATCAAAAGCTTTGAAGTGTTCGGAGGAAGAACCCACCTTGCAATGCCGAAGACTATCAGCGCACCAAACACATCGTCATTAAAGCCTGGTTCGGGGGCTACTGAGGGAGTCCTGGATGAAGGGGTCCTCGGGCGTCTGGCCTGTCTGACATGGGCCAGACTAATGGGCTAGGAAGATACAAGATAGAAGACTCTCTGCCGTGTCCGGAGAGGACTCTCCTTGCCGTGGATGGCAAGCCTGGCATTCGGATATGAAGATTCCTTTCTCTGTAACCGACTTCGTACAACCCTAGTCCCCTCCCGTGTCTATATAAACCGTAGGGTTTAGTCCGTAGAGGCAATCATAATCATATAGGCTAGACTTGTAGGCTTTAGCCATTACGATTTCGTGGAAGATCAACTCTTGTAACCCTCATACTCATCAATAACAATCAAGCAGGACGTAGGGTATCACCTCCATCAAGAGGGCCCGAACCTGGGTAAACATCGTGTCCCCTGTCTCCTGTTACCATTGATCTTAGACTCACAGTTCAGGACCCCCTACCCGAGATCCGCCGGTTTTGACACCGACAATGTCGTCTCAATGGATTTTGATGGTGCCCTATTTAACATGAATGCAGCTGTCTCTAAAGCATAACCCCAAAACGACAACAGTAAATTACTAAGAGACATCATAGATCGCACCATATCTAATAAAGTTCTATTATGACGTTCGGACACACCATTACGCTGTGGTGTTCCAGGTGGCATGAGTTGCGAAACTATTCCGTATTGTTTCAAATGAAGACCAAACTCATAACTCAAATATTCACCTCCACGATCAGATCGTAGAAACTTAATTTTCTTGTTATGATGATTTTCCACTGCACTCTGAAATTCTTTGTTCTTTTCAAATGTTTCAGACTTATGTTTCATCAAGTAGATATACCCATATCTGCTCAAATCATCTGTGAAGGTAAGAAAATAACGAAACTCGCCGCGAGCATGAACACTCATCGGACCGCATACATCAGTATGTATTATTTCCAATAAGTCTGTTGCTCGCTCCATTGTTCTGGAGAACGGAGTCTTAGTCATCTTGCCCATGAGGCATGGTACGCAAGCATCAAGTGATCATAATCAAGTGATTCCAAAATCCCATCAGCATGGATTTTCTTCATGCGCTTTACACCAATATGACCTAAATGGTAGTGCCACAAATAAGTTGCCCTATCATTATTAAACTTATATCTTTTGGCTTCAATACTATGAATATGTGTATCACTACTATCAAGATTTAGTAAAAATAGACCACTCATCAAGGGTGCATGACCATAAAAGATATTACTCATATAAATAGAACAACCATTATTCTCTGATTTAAATGAATAACTGTCTCGCATCAAACAAGATCCAGATATAATGTTCATGCTCAACGCTGGCACCAAATAACAATTATTTAGGTCTAAAACTAATCCCGAAGGTAGATGTAGAGGTAGCGTGCCGACGGCGATCACATCGACTTTGGAACCATTTCCCACGCGCATCGTCACCTCGTCCTTAGCCAAACTCCGCTTAATCCGTAGCCCTTGTTTCAAGTTGCAAATATTAGCAACATAACTAATATCAAATACCCAGGCGCTATTGCGAGCATTAGTAAGGTACACATCAATAACATGTATATCAAATATACCTTTCACTTTGCCATCCTTCTTCTCCGCCAAATACTTGGGGCAGTTTCGCTTCCAGTGACCAGTCCCTTTGCAGTAGAAGCACTAAGTCTCTGGCTTAGGTCCAGACTTGGGCTTCTTCACTTGAGCAGCAATTTGCTTGCCGTTCTTCTTGAAGTGCCCCTTCTTCCCTTTACCCTTTTTCTTGAAACTGTTGGTCTTGTTGACCACCAACACTTGATGCTCCTTCTTGATTTCTACCTCCGCAGCCTTTAGCATTGTGAAGAGCTCGGGAATTGTCTTATCCATCCCTTGCATATTATAGTTCATCATGAAGCTCTTGTATCTTGGTGGCAGTGATTGAAGAACTTTGTCAATGACACTATCAACAGGAAGATTAACTCCCAGATGAGTTAAGTGGTTGTGGTACCCAGACATTTTGAGTATATGTTCACTGACAGAACTATTCTCCTCCATTTTGCAGTTGTAGAACTTATTGGAGACTTCATATCTCTCAATCCGGGCATTTGCTTGAAATATTAACTTCAACTCATGGAACATCTCATATGCTCCATGACGTTCAAAACGTCATTGAAGTCCCTGTTCTAAGCCGTAAAGCATGGCACACTGAACTATCAAGTAGTCATCAGTTTTGCTCTGCTTGACATTCATAACATCTGGTGTTGCTCCTGCAGCGGGTTTGTCACCTAGCGGTGCTTCCAGGACGTAATTCTTCTGTACAACAATGAGGACAATCCTCAAGTTACGGACCCAGCCGTGTAACTGCTACCATCATCTTTCAACTTAGCTTTCTCTAGGAACACATTAAAATTCAATGGAACAACAACACAGGCCATCTATCTACAACAACATAGACATGCAAAATACTATCAGGTACTAAGTTCATGATAAATTATAGTTCAATTAATCATATTACTTAAGAACTCCAACTTAGATAGACATCCCTCTAATCATCTATGTGATCACATGATCCATATCAACTAAACCATGTCAGATCATCACGTGAGATGGAGTAGTTTTCAAGGTGAACATCACTATGTTGATCATATCCATTATATGATTCACGCTCGACCTTTCGGTCTCAGTGTTCCGAGGCCATATCTGCATATGCTAGGCTCGTCAAGTTTAACCCAAGTATTTTGCGTGTGCAAAACTGGCTTGCACCCGTTGTATGTGAACATAGAGCTTATAACACCCGATCATCACGTGGTGTCTCAGCACGACGAACTGTAGCAATGGTGCATACTCAGGGAGAACACTTGTACATTGAAATTTAGTGAGATATCATCTTATAATGCTACCGCCGAACTAAGCAAAATAAGATGCATAAAGTATAAACATCACATGCAATCAATATAAGTGATATGATATGGCCATCATCATCTTGTGCATTTGATCTCCATCTCCAAATCACTGTCATGATCGCCATCGTCACCGGCTTGACACCTTGATCTCCATCGAAGCATCATTGTCATCTCGCCAACTATTGCTTCTACGACTATTGCTACCGCTTAGTGATAAAGTAAATAAATTACATCGCGATTGCATTTCATACAATAAAGCGACAACCATATGGCTCCTGCCAGTTGCCGATAACTCTGTTTCAAAACATGATCATCTCATACAATAAAATTTAGCATCATGTCTTGACCATATCACATCACAACATGCCCTGCAAAAACAAGTTAGACATCATCTACTTTGTTGTTGCAAGTTTTACGTGGCTGCTACGGGCTTAGCAAGAACCGTTCTTACCTACGCATCAAAAACCACAACGCGGTATAGTGATTGCTTTTTGATATTCAGAAAGAACCCTGTTCATTGAATCTGATTCAACTAAAGTTGGAGAAACATACATCCACTAGCCACCTGTGTGCGAAGCACATCGGTAGAACCAGCCTCGCGTAGGCGTACGTGTAATGTCGGTCTGAGCCGCTTCATCCAACAATACCATTGAATCAAGAATCAAGTAGTGACAGCAAGCAATATGTATATACCCACCCCCACAACTCCTTTGTGTTCTACTCTTGCATATAACATCTATGCATAGACCTGGCTCTGATGCCACTGTTGGGGACGCAGTAATTTCAAAAAAATTCCTACGCACACGCAAGATCCATCTAGGTGATGCATAGCAACGAGAGGGGAGAGTGTTGTCCATGTACCTTCATAGACCATAAGCGGAAGCGTTATGATAACGCGGTTGATGTAGTCGTACGTCTTCACGATTAGACCGATCCTAGCACCGAAAGTACGGCACCTCCGCGATCTGCACGCGTTCAGCTCAGTGACGTCCCATGAACTCTAGATCCAACTAAGGTTGAGGGAGAGTTTCGTCAGCCCAACGGCGTGATGATGAAGTTACCGACGCAGGGCTTCGCCTAAGCTCTACAACGATATGACCAAGGTGGAAATCTGTGGAGGGGGGCACCGCACACGGCTAAACAATCAACTTGTGTGTCTATGGGGTGCCCCCCATATATAAAGGAGTGGAGGAGGGGAGGGCCGGCCCTCTATGGTGTGCCCCAAGCGGGGAGTCCTACTCCCGGTGGGAGTAGGATTCCCCCTTCCCTTGTTGAAGTAGGAGAGAAAGGAAGGGGGAGAGAGAGGGAAGGAAGGGGGCCGGCCTCCCACCCAATTCGGATTGGGCTTGGGGGGGCGTGCACTCCACCTTGTCCGCCTCCTTCTCTCTCCCACTAAGGCCCATTAAGGTCCATACACTCCCCGAGGGGTTCTGGTAACCCCCCGGTACTCCGGTAAATGCACGAACTCACCCACAACTATTCTGATGTCCAAACATAGCCTTCCAATATATCGATCTTTATATCTCGACCATTTAGAGAATCCTCGTCATGTCCATGATCATATCCGGGACTTCGAACTACCTTCGATACATCAAAATTCACAAA
The DNA here is from genome assembly GCF_018294505.1 of Triticum aestivum. Classification (NCBI taxonomy): domain Eukaryota; kingdom Viridiplantae; phylum Streptophyta; class Magnoliopsida; order Poales; family Poaceae; genus Triticum; species Triticum aestivum. The sequence continues at coordinate 566,422,043 of NC_057797.1, read as the reverse complement.
GTTTCCGTGAACATGAACAAAGTTCAAGGAGCTCCCCCACTTCAACAATGCTTGTCTCTCTCACTTTCACTTTCCTTTTTGAAAAAGTTTTGGGTTCCCCTCTTTATTTTTTTGTTTTTAAACTATATGAAAGCACTGAATAGAAATAAATGACTCTCTAAAACTTCCGGGTTGTCTCCCTGGTAGCGCTTTCTTTAAAGCCATTAAGCTAGGCATAAAGTGCTCAAGTAATGAATCCACCCGGATCCCAAGGTATATCAAAGCCAATTTTAATTAACAATGATTTGTAATTTAGTAGTGAGCACAAAGTAACATATATCATGCAACAACGAAGTCTAACTCTCTTCCTATGCATAGGCATGTCATAAAAGAACAATTCATGCACACATAGTAATGGCCAATGCATAGTATAAATAGTTTCTTGTAATTTTATCGTGTGGGAAACATAGAGAGGTGGAGATGTAGTTCCTCTCTCGTAATAATTGCAAGTAGGAGCAGCAAGCACATGCATATTATATCTATCAAAATCATCATGTGCAAAGGTAAAAGGCAACCCATCAATATAATCCTTAATAAGGGCAAACTTCTCCGATATAGTGTAGTCGGGAGAATTCAAAAAGATAATAGGACTATCATGTGTGGGTGCAATAGAAACAATTTCATGTTTAACATAAGGAACTATAGCAAGTTCATCTCCATAAGCATAATTCATATTGACATCTTGGCCACAATCATAGCAAGCATCATCAAAAAGGGATATTTCAAGAGAATCAACGGGATCATAACACTCATCATAGCAATCATCCTTCGGTAAGCACGAAGGGAAATTAAACAATGTATGAGTTGAAGAGTTACTCTCATTAGAAGGTGGGCATGGGTGATCAATCCGCTCTTCCTCCTTTTGTTCTTCTCTCTCCTCATCATGTTTTTCATCCAATGAGCTCACAGTTTCATCAATTTCTTTTTCCATAGACTCCTGCAAAATATTAGTCTCTTCTTGGACAGCGGAGACTCTCTCAGTAAAATCATCAATATCGGAATTAAATTCATAATTATCATAGCAATATTTAAGGATAGCTAAATTTTCAAGTCTATAAACTGAATCATCAAAATTTTCACACTCTTTAAACAAAGATTCAATTTCATAAGCACCCATAAAAGCAACAAATTCTTCTATTTGTTCCACATCATAGTAATCATATATACCATTAGCATAAGAAGCCAAGGTTTTATCATCATTAAATTTGCATGAAAAGGGAAGGTGTGGAGCCTTCATCCTAGAGCAACAAGTATAGGCATATCTCAAGCATAGTTCCCGAGCATACCAATGCAACATATGAATTTGATCCCATAATAGTTTCCCTTTTTGAGTTAAGCGATAATCCCTAAAGTATTCACATTGATCCAACGTGTCTCCCATTACATAATTGAATGGGGTTTTCTCAGGATTATCAAAGTAGTACATAATATTTTTCACATAACCAGCTCAGTAACGTCCCACAAACTCTAGATCCAGCTAAGGTCGAGGGAGAGTTTCGTCAGCACGACGGCATGATGACGGTGATGATGAAGTTACCGACGCAGGGCTTCGCCTAAGCTCTACAATGATATGACCAAGGTGGAAATCTGTGGAGGGGGGCACCGCACACGGCTAAACAATCAACTTGTGTGTCTATGGGGTGCCCCCTCCCCCATATATAAAGGAGTGGAGGAGGGAAGGGCCGGCCCTCTATGGCGTGCCCCAAGGGGGGAGTCCTACTCCTCGTGGGAGTAGGATTCCCCCTTCCCTTGTTGAAGTAGGAGAGAAAGGAAGGGGGGGCCGCCCCCCACCCAATTCGGATTGGGCTTGGGGGAGCGTGCACTCCACCTTGGCCGCCTTCTTCTCTCTCCCACTAAGTCCCATTAAGGCCCATACACTCCCCGAGGGGTTCCGGTAACCCCCCGGTACTCCGGTAAATGCCCGTACTCACCCGGAACCATTCCGATGTCCAAACATAGCCTTACAATGTATCGATATTTATGTCTCGACCATTTCGAGACTCCCCGTCATGTCCGTGATCATATCCGGGACTCTGAACTACCTTCGGTACATCAAAACACATAAACTCATAATACTGATCATCACCGAACGTTCAAGTATGTGAACCCTACGGGTTCGAGAACTATGTAGACATGACCGAGACTCATCTCCGGTCAATAACCAATAGCAGAACCTGGATGCTCATATTGGTTCCTACATATTCTACGAAGATCTTTATCGGACAAACCGCATAACAACATACGTTGTTCCCTTTGTCATCGGTATGTTACTTGCCCAAGATTCGATCGTCGGTATCTCAATACCTAGTTCAATCTCGTTACCGGCAAGTATCTTTACTCATTCCGTAATGCATCATCCCGCAACTAACTCATTAGTCACATTGCTTGCAAGGCTTATAGTGATGTGCATTATCGAGAGGGCCCAGAGATACCTCTCCGATACACGGAGTGACAAATCCTAATCTTGATCTATGCCAACTCAACAAACACCATCGGAGACACCTGTAGAGCATCTTTATAGTCACCCAGTTACGTTGTGACATTTGATAGCACACTAAGTGTTCCTCCGGTATTCGGGAGTTGCATAATCTCATAGTCATAGGAACATGTATAAGTCATGGAGAAAGCAATAGAAATAAACTAAACGATCATAGTGCTAAGCTAACGGATGGGTCAAGTCAATCACATCATTCTCTAATGATGTGACCCCGTTCATCAAATTGTCCATGGGTAGGAAACTTAACCATCTTTGATTAATGAGCTAGTCAAGTAGAGGCATACTAGTGACACTCTATTTGACTATGTATTCACACATGTACTAAGTTTCCGATTAATACAATTCTAGCATGAATAATAAACATTTATCAAGATATAAGAAAATATAAATAACAACTTTATTATTGCCTCTAGGGCATATTTCCTTCAGTTGCGTGGAGACCGTCTAGTCGAAGAAGAAGCCGGTGTAGTCAACGCCGATGTTGGAGTAGAGGCGCACGAGGTGTCGATGGCGGCAGCGTGCGACACAAACTGATCGTAGATCGGAAAACCGAAAAGAAAACACCGATCAAACCGACCGGCGGGAGAGAGTGATAACCCACAAGTATAGGGGATCAATTGTACCCTCTTTCGATAAGTAAGAGTGTCGAACCCAATGAGGAGCTAAATATAGAACAAATATTCCCTCAAGTTTTATCGACCGCCAATACAACTCTACGCACGCTTGACGTTCGCTTTACCTAGAACAAGTATGAAAATAGAAGTACTTTGTCGGTGTTTTTGGATAGGTTTGCAAGATAATAAAGAGCACGTAAGTAAAAGCTAGGGGCTGTTTAGATAATGAAGCAATAAAGTTATTATAGTGAGTGTGGAAAAGTGGTGGTAGGAGTTGTGAAATTGTCCCTAAGCAATTGACTACATTACTAGATCGATAGCAAGTTTTATGTGGGAGAGGCCACTGCTAGCATGTCATCCCTGACTCGGAATTCTATGCACTTATGATTGGAAGTATTAGCAAGCATTCGCAACTACTAACGTTCATTAAGGTAAAACCCAACCAAAGCATTAAGATATATTGGTCCCCCTTCAATCCCGTATGCATCAATTTCTATGCTAGGCTGAAGTTTCTGTCACTCTTGCCCTCCAATACATAGTCCTATCAACATACAACTAACCCTATGGTGTGATCCATGCGCGCACTCATATGATGGGCACCAAAGGACAGCAACATAACCACAAGCAAATTAAATCAATCATAGCAATTCATCAACCACCGATAGGACAACGAAAATCTACTCAGACATCATAGGATGGTAATACATCATTGGATAATAATATGAAGCATAAAGCACCATGTTCAAGTAGAGGGTACAGTGGGTTGCGGGAGAGTGGACCGCTGTAGATAGAGGGGGGAAGGTGATGGAGATGTTGGTGAAGATGGCGGAGGTGTTGGTGTAGATTGCGGTGATGATGATGGCCTCCGGCGGCATTCTGACGCCACCGGAAGTGAGGGGGAGAGAGTCCCCATCCTTCTTCTTCTTCCTTGACCTTCTCCCTAGATGGGAAAAGGGTTTCCCCTCTGGTCCCTGGCCTCTATGGCATGGGAGGGGCGAGAGCCCCTCCGAGATTGGATCTGTCTCTCTGTGTTTCTGCATTCTCTGATTCTGCCCTTTCACCGTTTCTTAAATTCCCGGAGATCCGTAACTCCGATTGAGCTGAAATTTTAACATGATCTCTATCCGGATATTAGCTTTACTGCGGCGAAAGAATAGCATCAACCGCCTTATGAGATGGCTACGAGGGCCCAGGGCGCGCCTGACCCCCTGGGGCGCCCCCCTACCTCGTGGCCCCCTCGGGCATCGTCTCACGTTCATTCTTGTTCCCCAAAATCACATATATTCCAAAAAAATCTCTGTCAGTTTTTATCCCGTTTGGACTCTGTTTGATATGGATTTTCTATGAAACAAAAAACATGCAACAAACAGGAACTGGTACTTGGCACTGGATCAATATGTTAGCCCCAAAAATAGTATAAAAAGTTGCCAAAAGTATAAAAAAGTTGTAGAATATTGGCATGGAACAATCAAAAATTATAGATATGATGGGGACGTATCAGAGAGAAAACCCGGATCAATAGATTGGGAAAAAGAATCTCTAGGGCAGCCGGTCAACACGACCGGCGGAAGAACCCTAGGTACGGGCGGCGCAACCCCCGGCGGCGGTCATGGAGGCCGACCGTCCAGGGGACAGCGCGCGGGGCGGAAGCGGTGAGCGGCGGCTAGGGTTTGAATCGGCCAATATGATACCATGTTAGAAGAGAGAGAGAGAGGTGTTGGGGGTGTCGTGCGACATATGCCAAAGGATGGCTTATCGTGGTGGGGGATAGTAAGACGTCGCCGGTGCCAGGAAGCGGGATGAGGCGTAGACACGTACGCTGACAAACTTTACCCATGTTCGGCGATCTCCTAGGAGACAACACCCCTAGTCCTGCTCCGCGGGGTCTCCGCATGATCACTAGATCGTCAAAGGTGGCTACAAGCTTGCTCCTCGAGCCATTTCTCTAGTGGAGGAAGAAGAGCAAGGCTAGCCCTAGATTCCCTCTCTCTATGTGTGTGTGTAATCTCTATGAGGCTGAACCCTTTGCATGGGTGCCCTGGGGGGTTTATATAGGCCTACCCCCAGGGGTACAATGGTAATCTAGCCAGATGTAGGACCCGGCTGTCAGTGTCTATGGTCGCCGGCTTCTCCGCCGGTTGCTCGGGCCTGCCGCCTGGTGGGTCTCGCCGGCTGTCTCGTACTTCACCGACAGGCAGCGCCCGCCGCTTGCGGGTCTTGCCAGCTGTTTAGTGTTGTGGCAGTTCCACTGATGATGCATGCTTTGTCGGGGAGAGTGTGGCTACAGCGCCGCCGCCTGGTGGGTGTTCACTGTAGCCATTCTCTGTCTCTTCTGATTAATGGCGCACAGACTTTGAGGGAGGGGGAGGGCCGCCTGGTGGGGAGTCGGCCTCCCCGATGCTGTCTGGTCAGGAGTCGGTCTTTCACGGACAGGCAGGGCCCGCCGCCTGCGGGCTGTACCGATAGCCCGTAGTGGGAGCATGGCCTCCTTTGCCATGGGTGATGTCATGGGCTTCGTGGCAATAGTGCCACGCCGGGTGGGGATGTCTGCCCAGTACGCTGCACTGTGGCCACACTCCGCCCTGGATTCACGGGTGGCGAGCTACACTATAGCCATGCCTTGTCTCGCCGCCATAATGTGGTGCAAACTTCAAGGGGGCGGAGGGGGCCATCTGCTAGGAGCCGGCTTCTCTGGAGGCCTTCTGCTAGGAGTCGGCCCACCTCATGGCTGTCTTATGGGAACCGCCGCCCTCTGGCAGCCGGCCGCTAGGAGTAGTCGGCCTTGAGAAGGCGACTCTTCGTCTTCGAGGCTTGAGGGCCGCAGCTGGCCTCGATGTCTCAAATCGCCATGGGGAGCAGATGAAGCTACCCGTGGTCATTTACTCCGACAATAGTCCCCGAAGTTGGTGGGTCGCCACGGCTAAAGAGGCGAGGAGCTCCAGCAACTTCCTACTCCGAGTGGTCTGATTGATCCTGCTTCATCCGTCTTACGAAGCGCCGACTGCTAGGAGCCGGCCGTGGCCAGGCAGGCCGCCTGATGATTTTGAAACGTTGACGCGGGAGCCAGGTGGCGCGCCAGCCAAGCGTCAGGCTCACCGCCCCCGCCTGCGTGCCACCCGGCGCAAGCCAGCCAGGCCGGCCTGCCAAGCCACGCGCGCGACGGGACATCGCCGCAGGCTAGGGGCCACCACTACTGGGCCTCGGCATGCGCGTGAATCTGGTGCAGCCGAGGCAAGCGGTTGGGATTCTGTGGCGCAGTAACTACACGTTGTTACCACACGGTAAATGCAGGGGCATGGGGTCATGGGCGTAGTTAATCCCATGTCCCCCACGTTCTCGCCCCCTCGGCTTCGCTGCCTGGGGCTATAAGTAGGGGGAGGAGGGGTGGCGGGAGACGCACGCACGCGCTCCTCACCCTTCGCCGTCTCCTTTCTTCACTGCCGTAGCACCTCTACCTCTTGCCGAGGCGCTGAGCTTTCCCTCCCACGGTGTCGCTCCTCCTCCGCGGGCTCGCTCAGTCTTCACCATGTCGTGCCTCCGTTGGCCCAAGCTCTCCTGGCGCGCTCCGGCAACTGGGCCGGCTCGAACGTCCACAATGATCACCTCTCCTTCCTCCACCAAATGCAGCGGCTGCCCGGAGAAGGCTACGTGAAGGTACGCACCCCGCCTGCAAGGGAGATTTCGTCAGCGCCGAAGGAAGGCGAACGCGTCGTCTTCCGGTCGCACTTCCTTTGCGGCTTGAGACTACCGGCAAGCGGCTTGCTCCGGTCCTTCCTTCAGTTCTATCGCCTCCAGCCGCACCACCTCACACCAAACACGGTGGTGCTGTTGTCCGCCTTCGTCATGCTCTACGAGGGTTACCTCGGCGTTCTCCCCACCCACAAGCTCTGGGGGGAGTTCTTCTACACCAAGCTCGGCACTGCCTGTTGGAAATATGCCCTAGAGGCAATCATGTGATTATGACATTTCCATATGTATTCATGAGTCCTTTGTATTGTCCTCGAACATCATCAATGATATGTATCAATAAGTATGTGACTTGTTTGTGGAACTATGTATTATATGATGATTGTTCTAATGGTCCCTAGTTGATAAGGTTGTGCGAGCACATATCCTTGACTAGTATACGACTCGGTTGATGACTATGTTTCACAAGTCATGTGCATGGAGATGCTAAACCGATAGTATGGGCACGGGGATGGAGATCACCGAGCCGGACAGACCCACTTTGAGACGCAACGAGATATAGTCATCTGTTAGTCTCAAGTGCAATGTCTATGCCATGTCCTAGCCCTGAGGTCCTCACATGTTCTCGGGATGAGGATCGACTCACTTAGGGTCTATAAAACGCTACTCCGTAACTGGGTAGTTATAAAGGTAGCTTTCTGGTGAGTCGTGGGACATGCCGTGAGACGTGGTTGAGCAAGATGGGATTTGCCCCTCCTATTTGGAGAGATATTCTCTGGGCCCTCTCGAGTGATCAGATTCCGAAAGCATGGCCATGCGACTTGGGTTAAGTCTTAACCCAGTTCGGGAATCTGTATCATGGTTTCGAGAAGAGAGGTTGAGCTATCACAAGGGTGACAAGTACTTGCCTTGAGCTCGACAACAAATATCGTGAGGCAAAAGGAATGTTGCATATGCCACATTGTTGAGGTTCATCAAACGACTTTACACCCACATGGGAGTTGGCACATTCTGCTAGGAGCCGCTACCAACTATTGACTCTGTTCGTGTCCATGTGTACGTGAACCTATTGGGTCGCACACTTAAGGGGTTGCAGCCCATTCAGATTGGATCCGAGTGGAAAAATGGATGTGGACTCCTAGTGGGCTCAAGTGTTGAGCCCATCTCGGAGGTCTATATAAAGGGAAGTGGGCCCACCACTTAGGGTTGATCCATTTTGAACCCTGGTTAGCCACCGCCACTCCCCACGCCCATGCCGTGCGACCGGACCTAGCAGTCCGCCGCTCGACGCTGCTCCCCGTACGTGTCGATATCTTGGAGGCATCGCATCTGTGGTGCTTGGACGAACCGTTCGAGGGAACCGCGAGGTGCCGTTCGCTGGAGATCACCGTTCATGGGTCTTCGCTGTTTGTGGGAGATCGACAACGCGAGGAGGAGACGGCCCGGGAGATCGGCTACACGCATCACCAACTCTACTTCCGCTGCGGTGACTGCGTGTCTAGTGGTAAACCTGATCCCGTGATCTATTTCCAGCAGCATGATCTTGGGTGCGCGGTAGAAAATTTTATTTGGCGCTAGCGTAGTGTACCGCGTGTTCCAATAGTGGTATCAGAGCCTCCACTGTGTGGTGATAGATTCGATCATATGGATATGAGATATGTAGATCGGTTCAGTTGCGGGTCGATGAGATCGGTCGCGCATGTCAGTGTTGAAGGTTGGTTTCGTGATCTTGTTTCCGTGATCATGATGCAGAGGTCGTGACACGACTTACCCCTACTTGTCGGTTTCCGCCATCGGGGTAGACAGTGGAACGTAAATCCGGATGCCGCACGCGAAGATCAATGAGATTGATCGAATCGGAACATAGATCAACACCTTGGAAATGTGATTTCCGCGGTGCTGAAATCTGTTGGAGCGGTCTCGGTAAAACGGCTGTAACTTTTGCATACGAACTCCGATTTTGCTCCATGACCTGTCAAACTGAAGCTAACGAAAAGTTGGATTAGCTATGAAATACTGGACCAGGATTTCGGCACTTCTGGCTAGGCCAAAATCTGCTTGGAAGATAGTGTTTCAGGAGGTTTTATCTTCGGCGGTAGAACGTCTGACTCGTTTTTGGAGGGAATGACTGTGATTTGGTATAGCCCATGTATGTTGCTTGTATATTATTGTTTCATGACCTGCGTGTCATGAGTGTGGCAACCGGCAGGAGCCATATGGTTGTCCCATTATTGTATTAATGACCTGCGTGTCAACATGAGAAGCCATGTAATGTAATTTACTTTCAGTAGTTATTAGTTTTTAATCGCATAGTACCTTATGTAACACTTGGCGGTTGACACAATGGTGTGGAGATGGAGATCACCATGAGGACAACTATGCATGGGCAGACCCGCACATGGAGATGGAGATCACCATGCACTGTGAAAAGGGGCTATACCATATCACACATACATAAACTGCCTGTGAAAGTTTATCCCTTTTATGCACCCTTCTTTTTGCATGGTAGATGTTTTAAGTAGGGTGATCCCTCAAATAATGTCAAGTACAAATGCCTCCCCAATTGCTACACCTTCACATGTCAAGTATATTTAGTGGCGGGCCTATGAAATTAGGGTGCCACTAGATCTCCTTGAAGTGATGGGTTTGTGTCGGACACTTACAGACGAAGCGTTGCTTTACTTGTCATGGCTATCAAAATTGTTTTGGGCTATGAGGCATAGGAGTTTGCGAGGCATGAGATGTCCCCAACAACAAGAGTCGTATGGAGATACGATTAGCAAGAGTTGCTTACCCAGTGATCTTGTCCTCTAGCGGTGATGCAAAAGCTCACTTGTTGACATGTTGATCTTGGATCTTGAATCACTAAGTATCAACCGAGGGATGTTGATTTTAGTGGGAGTAATGATCTTATTAAAATATTTAATACGAATTACTCTTCATGAATACATGTCTTAGTGTTTTGCATATTTCTGTTGTAGATCAATGGCACCACCTGCTCAAGTTACCCCATTTGCGTTGAAATCAATCCTGGAAAAAGATAAATTGAATGGAACAAACTTTACCACCTGGTATAGAAACCTGAGAATTGTTCTTAGGCATGAGAAAAAGGAACAAGTTCTAGAGAATCCGCTTCCAGAGGAACCTGCCGATAATGCTAATGCCACAGCCAGAAATGCCTACCAGAAACTCGTTGATGAATCAAACGAGATCAGCTGTCTCATGCTGGCTTCTATGGAGCCCGATCTGCAGCAGCAGTTCGAAAATATTGAGGCTTTCGATATGATCGAGAACCTTAAGAGCATGTTTCAAATGCAGGCTAGGACCGAAAGGTTCAACGTCTGGCGATCCTTGATGGATTGTAAGCTGAAAGAGGGTGATCCACTGAGCCCGCATGTGATCAAGATGATCGGGTACATGCAAGCTCTGGATAGGCTGGGCTTCCCACTTGGGGATGAGTTGTCCACAGATACAATTCTGGGTTCTCTTCCGGATAGCTATGGGCCGTTCATCTCGAACTACCATATGCATGGGATGGAAAAGAAGCTCACTGAATTGCATGGGATGCTCAAAGTGGCAGAGGAGGATATCAAGAAAGGTACGCATCGTCAAGTGTTGATGGTGCAGAACTCGGCTAAGTTCAAGAAGAGCTGGTCCAAGAAAAAGGCTAAGGCAAAGGGCAAAGAGAAGGAGGCAACTCCAACTGCAGCCGCTGCGCCTAAGTTAGGGACGGCTTCGGGGAGTATTTCCTTTCATTGCAAGGAACCCAGACACTGGAAAAGGAACTGCAGCAAGTGGCTTGCTGAGAAGGGCAAAAAGACTAGAAGCATGACTTCTTCTTCAGGTACACTTGTTGTATATGTTATAGACATTTATCTTGTTGATGTTTCTAGTAGCTCTTGGGTATATGATACCGTATCGGTTGTTCACATATGCAACTCGATGCAGGGGCTAAGCAGAACTAGGAATGTCGCAAGAGGAGAAGTTGACATTCGCGTCAGGAATAAAGCAAGCGTTGATGCATTGTCCGTCGGCACTATGCAACTTAATTTACCTTCGGGATTTGTAATGGAACTTGATAATTGTTATTATGTTCCTACTTTGAGTCGAAACATTATTTTTGCCTCATGGTTGATGAGACAAGGTTATGAATTCAGTATTAAGGACAATGGTTGTTCTATTTACTTGAATAATATGTTTCATGGCTTTGCACCCGTTGTGAATGGGTTATTTATCCTAGATCTTGAAGGTGAATCAGTCTATAACATAAATGTCAAGAGGCATAAGCCTAATGAGATAAATCCGACTTACATCTGGCATTGTCGACTAGGACACATTAGTCAAAAGCGCATGAAGAAGCTCCATGATGATGGAATTCTAACTTCGTTTGATTTTGAATCATTCGAGACATGCGAGTCTTGCCTACTCGGTAAGATGACTAATACTCCTTTTACAAAGAGTTGCGAGAGGGCGTCCGAGCTGTTGGAACTTACACATAGTGATGTATCTGGACCAATGAGCACGACAGCCAGAGGTGGTTTCCAATACTTCGTGACTTTTACTGACGACTTGAGTAGATATGGATGTCTACTTGATGAGGCACAAGTCGGAAACTTTTGAAAAGTTCAAGGAGTTTCAGAACGAAGTGGAAAATCAACTCGGCAAGAAAATCAAACTTCTATGATCTGATCGTGGCTGTGAGTATATGAGTCAGGAGTTTGATGATCATCTTAAGAGTCGTGGAATAGTTCCACAGCTGACTCCCCCGGGTACGCCACAGAGAAATGGCGTGTCAGAACGGAGGAATCGGACTCTGTTGGACATGGTCCGATCAATGATGAGTCAGTCGGACTTACCCTTGTCATTTTGGGGATACGCTCTAGAAACTGCAGCTTTCACACTAAACAGGGTACCATCTAAGTCCGTAGATAAGACACCATATGAGATATGGACTGCGAAGAGTCACAATTTGTCTTTTCTAAAAATTTGGGGATGTGAAGCATATGTCAAACGACTCCAGTCAGACAAGCTCCCACCCAAATCGAACAAGTGCATATTCGTGGGATATCCAAGGGAAACCTTGGGGTATTACTTCTACAACCATGAGGGCAAAGTGTTTGTCGCTCGACATGGAGTTTTCCTTGAGAAAGAGTTTCTTAATCGGAAGGCTAGTGGGAGGACGGTTCGAATCAAAGAAATTCGAGAACAACACGGGGATGTTCCGGTAGGTGATTCTGTCACAAAGGAATTAGTCAGGGACCCGTCGTGGAGTCGATGCCGGTTCCACGGAGGTCGGAAATGTTACGCAATTTGCATGACTGCAATGTGTTGTTCTTGGAGAATAACGAGCTGACTACGTATGCGGAAGCAATGGAGAGCCCTGATTCTGAGTTATGGCTTGAGGCCATGAGATCCGAATTAAAGTCCATGGATGACAATCAAGTTTGGAACTTGGGTGATCTGCCAGATGGCGTACGAGCCATTGAGTGCAAGTGGATCTTTAAGAAGAAAACTGATATGGACAGAAATGTCACAGTCCATAAGGCTCGACTTGTTGCTAAAGGTTATCGACAAGTTCAAGGAGTTGACTACAATGAGACTTACTCACCGGTAGCGATGCCTAAATCAATTCGGATCATTCTTACTATTGCGGCATATTTCGACTATGAAATATGGTAGATGGATGTCAAAACGGCTTTCCTTAATGGAAATTTAACCGAGGATGTGTATATGACACAACCCGAGGGTTTTGTCGATCCAAAGAAGTCTAGCATGGTATGCAAGCTTCAGAGATCCATTTATGGATTAAGGCAAGCATCTCGGAATTGGAACATTCGTTTTAATGAAGCGTCAAAGAGTTTGGCTTCATCAAGAATGACTGTGATCATTGTGTATTCAAGAAGGTCAGTGGGAGCTCAGTTGCATTTCTGATCTTATATGTGGATGACATATTATTGATTGGAAATGATGTTCAAATGCTTGAATCTGTCAAGGACTCATTGAAAAATAGTTTTTCTATGAAGGACTTGGGAGAAGCAGCTTACATTTTGGGAATCAAGATCTATAGAGATAGATCGAGAAGGCTTATTGGATTAAGCCAGAGTGCATATATTGACAAGGTGTTGAAGCGGTTCAACATGCAAGATTCCAAGAAAGGTTTCTTGCCCATGTCACATGGCATTAGTCTTAGCAAGAATCAGAGTCCTACGACTCCTGATGAGCGAAGACGCATGGATGGGATTCCGTATGCTTCGGCTGTTGGGTCCATCATGTATGCTATGGTATGTACTCGTCCCGATGTCAGTTTTGCTCTTAGCGTGATGGGCAGATACCAGGCCAATCCAGGTGAGAGTCACTGGACAGCGGTTAAGAATATCCTTAAGTACTTGAGAAGGACTAAGGATATGTTCCTGGTTTATGGAGGTGAGGATGAGCTCGTTGTAAAGAGTTACACCGATGCTAGTTTCCAAACAGATAGGGATGATAGTCGATCGCAATCTGGGTTTGTGTTCATTCTGAACGGAGGAGCAGTGAGCTGGAGGAGCTCCAAGCAAGATACGGTAGCTGATTCTACAACAGAGGCTGAGTACATTGCGGCTTCTGAAGCTGCAAAAGAGGGTGTTTGGGTGAAGAATTTCATTTCTGATCTTGGTGTGGTTGAGGGCGCGCCTAAGCCATTGGACCTCTATTGTGATAATAGTGGTGCCATTGCGCAAGTCAAGGAACCACGAAACCATCATAAAACCCAGCACATACTCAGGCGTTTTAACCTTATTCGCGACATTGTCGAAAGAGGTGATGTAAACATATGCAAGGTACACACAGATGCAAATGTTGCTGATCCATTGACGAAGCCTCTCCCACGGCCGAAGCATGAGGCGCACATGAGCTCCATGGGCATACGATGCCTAAATGATTGACTCTAGTGCAAGTGGGAGACTGTTGGAGATATGCCCTAGAGGCAATCATGTGATGATGACATTTCCATATGTATTCATGAGTCCTTTGTATTGTCCTTGAACATCATCAATGATATGTATCAATAAGTATGTGACTTGTTTGTGGAACTATGTATTGTATGATGATTGTTCTAATGGTCCCTAGTTGATAAGGTTGTGCGGACACATATCCTTGACTAGTATACGACTCGGTTGATGACTATGTTTCACAAGTCATGTGCATGGAGATGCTAAACCAATAGTATGGGCTCGGGGATGGAGATCAACGAGCCGGACAGACCCACTTTGAGACGCAGTGAGATATAGTCATCTGTTAGTCTCAAGTGCAATGTCTATGCTATGTCCTAGACCTGAGGTCCTCACATGTTCTCGGGATGAGGATCGACTCACTTAGGGTCTATCAAACGCTACTCCATAACTGGGTAGTTATAAAGGTAGCTTTCAGGTGAGTCGTGAGACATGCCGCGAGACATGGTTGAGCAAGATGGGATTTGCCCCTCCTATTTGGAGAGATATTCTCTGGGCCCTCTCGAGTGATCAGATTCGGAAAGCATGGCCATGCAACTTGGGTTAAGTCTTAACCCAGTTCGGGAATCTGTATCATGGTTTCGAGAAGAGAGGTCGAGCTATCACAAGGGTGACAAGTACTCGCCTTGAGCTCGACAACAAATATCGTGAGGCAAAAGGAATGTTGCATATGCCACATTGTTGAGGTTCGTCAAACGACTTTACGCCCACATGGGAGTTGGCATGTTCTGCTAGGAGCCGCTACCAACTATCTACTCTGGTCGTGTCCATGTATACGTGAACCTATAGGGTCGCACACTTAAGGGGTTGCAGCCCATTCAGATTGGATCTGAGTGGAAAAATGGATGTGGACTCCTAGTGGGCTCAAGTGTTGAGCCCATCTTGGAGGTCTATATAAAGGGGAGTGGGCACACAACTTAGGGTTGATCCATTTTGAACCCTGGTTAGCCACCGCCACTCCCCACGCCCATGCCACGCGACCGGACCTAGTAGTCCGCCGCTCGATGCTGCTCCCTGTACGTGTGGATACCTTGGAGGCATCGCATCTACGGTGCTTGGACGAAACGTTTGAGGGAACCGCGAGGTGCCGTTCGCGGAGATCACCGTTCACGAGTCTTCGCTGTTCGTGGGAGATCGGCAACGCGAGGACGAGACAGCCCGGGAGATCGGCTACACGCATCACCAACTCTACCTCCGCTGCGGTGACTGCGCGTCTAGTGGTAAACCCGATCCTATGATCTATTTCCAGTAGCATGATCTTGGGTGCGCGGTAGAAAATTTTATTTGGCGCTAGAGTAGCATACCGCGTGTTCCAACACTACCGTCAAGGGGGAGGCGGCCCAGTGGTGCGCCGTCCGAGCTCTAGGAACCGCTTCCCGTCCATTAGCTTGACACAGTCGGTCAAGCTGTGGCAAAAATCTTACTTCTATGTCAAGAATGTCCCCCCGAGGGCCGACTTCGTCAACCTGCCGGCTTACGCAACCGGCCCACCAGCTGAGCCCCGCACCAACTAGACCTTCAAGCCGAGGACGTTGTCGGCCGCCTCCTCTGCTGCCATTACCCAGCTCAAGGAGATGACGGAGTCAGAGGGCCTCAAGGGGTGGGATCTGCTGACCGCCTTCATGGAGCACCGAGTGCTTCCTCTCCAAGTTCGGTCGCACATGATCAGTCGGATGAGCGGGCATCGAGGCCCGCCCGGCTAAGCACTAAGGAGATGACGGCCACGGAGGTGGCCCGACTTGTGAACTACATCTCGAACTGTAAACTTTCAAAGGGGGGTGGCAGTTCGGCAAGCGGCCATACTCCCACGCAGATCCACCGCCCGCGGTAAGTCCTTGACTCTTCTTTCCTTTTACTAGCCGGCTTCTTCTTTTGCCGCATGATCAGTCGGCCATAACGCAGATCCTCACACCCCAGCCGGCAGCCGACGCCCTGGAGCATGGCCAGGAGTACCAGCCGGACCGGGTGGTGAGCGACGTGAACAACCCCGACTTGGGACCGGCCGCCATGGAGGAGGGCGATGCCACAGGCAGTGGTGGCGGGGCGAGCCGCTCCGGAGGAGGCGATGTCGAGGGCTGGCCGGACGATGAGGAGGAGGCCAAGCCGCGCCGCCCGCCCGGCACCGACAAGACGGGCGCGGGCTCCTCAGTCGTGCTGGCCACACGAGGCGGCGCGCAGGAGTGGCGAGCCGGCCCGCCGCAGTTCGGCAGCCGGCCGAAGAAGCCCAGGAACACGACCGCCGCAACTAGGCGATAGGAGGTCGCCATGAAGGTGGCCCAGTTCCAGAAGGCCCTGAAGCAGCCGCCGACGGTGTCTTGGTAAGTGCATGTTTTCACTTGCTTTTTCCTCTTGTGCTTCTTGAAAAACTCCTTAGTTTCTTCTTGTCTTGCCTGAGCAGGTCCCCGGTTACTCTTGAGCGGTCGGCCTCCGCCTCCGTGATTAAGGCGACGGATGGACCCACTAACACCCGCCGTGTGGACCCGCGCACCGAGTTCTAGGCGGCGACGGAGCGGAAAATGCAGGAGGCGCACGAGGAGCGGGAGGAGGTGGAGTGATACGTCTCCAACGTATCTATAATTTTTGATTGTTCCATGCTATATTATATTCTATTTTGGACATTATTGGGCTTTATTTTACAATTTTATATTATTTTTGGGACTCACCTATTAACCGGAGGCCCATCCCAGAATTGTTGTTTTTTGCCTATTTCAGAGTTTCGCAGAAAAAGAATATCAAACGAAGTCCAAACGAAATGAAACCTTCGGGAACATGATTTTCGGAACGAACATGATCCAGAGGACTTGGAACCTACGTCAAGACATCAACCAGGAGGCCACGAGGTAGGGGGTGTGCCTACCCCCTAGGCGCACCCTCCACCCTCGTGGCCCCCCTATTGCTCCACCGACGTACTCCTTCCTCCTATATATACCTATGTACCCCCAAACTACCATATACGGAGCCAAAACCCTAATTCCACCACCATAACTTTTTGTATCCACGAGATCCCATCTTGGGGCCTTTTCCGGAGCTCCACCGGAGGGGGCATCGATCATGGAGGGCTTCTACATCAACACTATAGCCCCTCTGATGAAGTGTGAGTAGTTTACCTCAGACCTTCGGGTCTATAGTTATTAGCTAGATGGCTTCTTCTCTCTTTTTGGATCTCAATACAAAGTTCTCCCCCTCTCTTATGGAGATCTATTCGATGTAATCTTCTTTTGCGGTGTGTTTGTTGAGACCAATGAATTGTGGGTTTATGATCAAGTTTAAATATCTTTGAACAATATTTGAATCTTCTCTGAATTCTTTTATGTATGATTGGTTATTTTTGCAAGTCTCTTCGAATTATCAGTTTGGTTTTGCCTACTAGATTGATCTTTCTTGCAGTGGGAGAAGTGCTTAGCTTTGTGTTCAATCTTGCGGTGTCCTTTCCCAGTGATAGTAGGGTCAGCAAGGCACGTATTGTATTGTTGCCATCGAGGATAACAAGATGGGGTTTATATCATATTGCATGAGTTTATCCCTCTACATCATGTCATCTTGCTTAAAGCGTTACTCTATTCTTATGAACTTAATACTCTTGATGCATGCTGGATAGCGGTCGATGTGTGGAGTAATAGTAGTAGATGCAGGCAGGAGTCGGTCTATTTGTCTCGGACGTTATGCCTATATACATGATCATACCTAGATATTCTCATAACTATACTCAATTATGTCAATTGCTCAACAGTAATTTGTTTACCCATCATGAATACTTATGCTCTTGAGAGAAGCCACTAGTGAAACCTATTGCCCCCGGGTCTATTTTCCATCATATTAATCTTCCAACACTTAGTTATTTTTATTGCATTTTATTTTACTTTGCATCTTTGTCATAAAAAGTACCAAACATATTATCTTATCATATCTATCAGATCTCACTCTCGTAAGTGATCTTGTAGGGATTGACAACCCCTTATCGCGTTGGTTGCGAGGATTTATTTGTTTGTGTAGGTGCGAGGGACTCGTGCGTGGCCTCCTACTGGATTGATACCTTGGTTCTCAAAAACTAAGGGAAATACTTATGCTACTTTGCTGCATCACCCTTTCCTCTTCAAGGGAAAACCAACGCAATGCTCAAGAGGTAGCAAGAAGGATTTCTGGCACCGTTGGCGGGGAGGTTCATGCAATACAAGTCAAGATTTGACTCCCGACAACGAGTCACTTCTGGCGACGTTGCCGGGGAGGTCTATGCAAATGTCAACACACCAAGTACCCATCACAAACCCTTATCTCCCGCATTACATTATTTGCCATTTGCCTCTCGTTTTCCTCTCCCCCGCTTCACCGTTGCTGTTTTATTTGCCCTCTCTCTCCGTCCTCCTTCTCTTTCCCTATTTTCCTCTTCTTTTGTTTGCCTTCTTCCCATATGTCTCGTTGTTTGTGTTTCCATGTGCCTTCTATTTGCTTGCATCTTTGCTTGCTAAAAATCTATTGATATGGATCCACTTAAAGTGTTCTACTTAGATCATCTTCGATCCTTATGCGCTCGTGCTGATATCCCAACTAGGCTAGTAGATGGGAAATCTTTAGATGAGCATGCTCATTTTGCGCGTCACCGTTTGTCTGAAAAAGGGAGACTCTTATGGAATCAAATAAACAAATTGTTTTGTTATGCTTGGAATCTTTGTGAAATTTGTGATTTTACTTGTTGCTCTAAGAACCCTAAAAAACACCTCCCCTACCTATGTGAGTTTAATGATATTGAAATCTTATCTTCTTATGCAAAGGGTGTTTATAGTTACTACGATACTGAACGAATTGAAGAATTTGTTGCTTTTAAGGGTGCTTATGAAGTTGCTTCTTTGATTGAAAAATATGATATTACTCTCTACGAAACTGAAAATTTTGACATACTTAAATATTGCGATGAAAACTATGCTCATAATGTCTATGTCAAAGAATTTATTGAAAGAATGACCGCTGCTTCGGAAGAAAATAATGATATGCATGAATCTATAGATAATTATGATTCCGATGATTTGATCGAAATATCCCTTGATGAACATGATGCTTGCTATTCTTGTGGCCATGATGCTAATATTTATGAAGATGAATTTGCTATAGTTCCTTATGTTAAACATGAGATCGTTGCTATTGCACCCATACTTAATAGTTCCTTCGATGAAAAGCATGATTGCAATGATGTTATTATAAATTCTCTTAATGTCAATTGTGTTAATGATATGCAAAACCCTAAGCATGGGGATGCTAGTTTTACTATGACTACTATTTGTTGCAATGATCATGATTGGGGTGATTCTTCTTTTGATCTTGAAAATTTATTTAAGCCCCATGATGAATATGAGATTGATAATAGTGTTTGCAATATTATTGAAAGTGGGTTTGGAAGAGTGTTAACTTTAGATCCCACATATTTGGAGAATGTTCAATCTTATGAAGTTTTTGATAAAAGTGGGTTTGGAGAGGTCATGACTTTAGTTAATGTTAATCCCACTATTTTGGAAGAGTGTCAACTTTGCATACATGTGGATCTTGTTAAGAATATGTTTTGTGATAGCTATTTTGTTGAATTCGCTTATGATCCTGCATGTAATTATTATGAGAGAGGAAAATATGGTTGTAGAAATTTTCATGTTACTAGATTACCTCTCATTATGTTGAGATTGCTATTGTTTCTTTCCGCTTTCTTGCATATGCTAGTTTTTGCTTTCCTTGATAATTTGTTTGCCTATAAGATGCCTATGCATAGGAAGTATGTTAGACTTAGATGTGTTTGTCACGTGCTCTATGATGCTCTCTTTGTGCTTTAATTCTTGTCTTTCATGTGAGCATCATTGAAATATTATGCCTAGCTAGGGGCGTTAAACGATAGCACTTGTTGGGAGGCAACCCAATTTTATTTTTATTCCTTGCCTTTTGCTCCTGTTTAGTAATAAATAATTTATCTAGCCTCTGTTTTGGTTGTGTTTTTTGTATTTAATTAGTGTTTGTGCCAAGTAGAACCGTTGGGAAGACTTGGGGAAAGTCTTTTTAGTCTTGCTGTAAAAAACAGAAACTTTAGTGCTCACGAGAATTGCTGCCATTTTTATTTGGAAAGTTCTATTTATTTAATTATTTTTGAAGGTGATTAATAGATAAATTCCTCACGTCCAGCAATTTATTTTAGAATTTTTGGGGTTCCATATCTTGCGTTAGCTACAGATTACTACAGACTGTTCTGTTTTTGACAGATTCTGTTTTTCGTGTGTAGTTGGCTTATTTTAATGAATCTATGGCTAGTAAAATAGTTTATAAACCATAGAGAAGTTGTAATACAGTAGGTTTAACACCAAAATAAATAAAGAATGAGTTCATTACAGTACCTTGAAGTGGTGTTTTGTTTTCTTTCGCTAACAGAGCTCACGAGATTTTTTGCTTTAAGTTTTGTGTTGTGAAGTTTTCAAGTTTTGGGTGAAAGATTTGATGGATTATGGAACAAGGAGTGGCAAGATCCTAAGCTTGGGGATGCCCATGGCACCCCAAGATAATCTAAGGACACCTAAAAGCCAAAGCTTGGGGATTGAGGGAGTCCTGGATTAGGGGGTCTCCGGACAGCCGGACTATATCCCTTGGCCGGATTGTTGGACTATGAAGATACAAGATTGAAGACTTCGTCCCGTGTCCGGATGGGACTCTACTTGGCGTGGAAGGCAAGCTAGGCAATACGGATATGTATATCTCCTCCTTTGTAACCGACCTTGTGTAACCCTAGCCCCTTCCGGTGTCTATATAAACCAGAGGGTTTTAGTCCATAGGACAACATACAATCATACCATATGCTAGCTTCTAGGGTTTAGCCTCTCCGATCTCGTGGTAGATCAACTCTTGTAATACCCATATTATCAAGTATAATCAAGCAGGACGTAGGGTTTTACCTCCATCAAGTGGGCCCGAACCTGGGTAAAACATCGTGTCCCCTGCCTCCTGTTACCATCCGCCTTAGACGCACAGTTCGGGACCCCCTACCCGAGATCCGCCGGTTTTGACACTGACATTGGTGCTTTCATTGAGAATTCCTCTGTGTCGTCGCCGTTAGGCTTGATGGCTTCTTCGATCATCGATAGCGATGCAGTCCAGGGTGAGACTTTTCTCCCCGGACAGATCTTTGTATTCGGCGGCTTTGCACTGTGGGCCAACTCGCTTGGCCATCTGGAGCAGATCGAGAGTTACGGCCCTGGTCACCAAGTCAGGTTTGGAAGCTTAAACTACAGGGCCGATATCCGCGGAGACTTGATCTTCGACGGGTTCGAGCCCCCGCTTAGTGCGCCCCACACTCACGATGAGCATGATTTAGCTCTGCCATCAGACAGTGTCTAGGAGATCGCGACGGCAACAACTCCGACCCTCGATTCAGAGCCAGTTGCGCCATCCATGGACGGGTGGACAGACCCCGCCACGAAGGCCGCACTCTCATCGGCGATCGAGCCGAGTATCGACCTTACCCTTTACGGGAGCCGTGACGCCGAACTACCGGATTCCTCCCCGGCCACGGACTCCGAACCGCCTACGCCCGTGCCTATCGAATTCGATTGGGCGCCGATCATGGATTTTACCTCCGCGGATATTTTTCAGCACTCGCCCTTCGGCAACATATGAACTCATTAAGGTCTCTCTCCTTGTCAGGAGAGTCCTGGCCAAACTATGCCCGGCTAGAGGAGGAAGCACCAAAACCTACATCTCTAGCGTATGACGCGGCTGATCGGCCACCTCGTGGCCGCGACAAAGAGGCATTCCAGCCAAAAGTTCAGCCCGCACCCCGACACCACTCAAATAAAAATGTTATGGGATGGGGAAATACGCCAGACCCGCAAGATGTATTGGAGGACAAAGCAAAACACGCAAGATTGATCTATGGATCACGAGGGCGCGCCACTATGCGAGACGATAACCGTCACACCGGATACAGTAAAAGTAAATCCGGCCGGGCCGAACACAGCGGACAAGACTCATTTGAGCTACGTCGCGATATAGCCCAGTACAGGGGCACCGCACACCCCCTATGCTTCACAGACGAAGTAATGGATCATCAAATCCCAGAGGGTTTCAAACCCGTAACTATAGAATCATACGACGGCACAACAGATCCTGCGGTATGGATCGAGGACTTCCTCCTGCACATCCACCTGGCCCGCGGTGATGATCTACACGCCATCAAATACCTCCCACTCAAGCTCAAAAGACCAGCTCGGCATTGGCTCAACAGCCTGCCCGCAAAATCCATTGGCTGTTGGGAAGATCTGGAAGCCACATTCCTTGACAACTTCCAGGGCACTTATGTGCGACCACCAGATGCCGATGACTTGAGCCACATAATTCGGCAGCCTAAGGAATCGGCTAGGCAATTCTGGACATGGTTCCTAACAAAGAAAAATCAAATCATCAACTGTCCGGATGTAGAGGCCCTAGCAGCTTTTAAGCACAACATCCGCGATGAGTGGCTCGCCCGGCACCTTGGCCAGGAAAAGCCGAAATCTATGGCAGCCCTCATGACACTCATGACCCGCTTTTGCATGGGAGAAGACAGCTGGCTGGCTCGAAGCAATAACATATCAAATAACCATGGTACTTCGGATACCAAGGATGGCAATGGCAGGTCACGTCGCAACAAACATAAGCGCCGCATTAACAACGACAATACCGAGGATACGACAGTCAATGACGGATTCAGAGGCTCTAAACCCGGTCAGCGGAAAAAGCCATTCAAAAGAAGCACTCCGGGCCTGTCCAGTTTGGACAGTATACTCGATCGTTCGTGTCAAATACACGGCACCCCCGACAAGCCAGCCAACCACACCAACATGATTGTTGGGTGTTCAAGCAGGCCGGCAAGTTAAATGCCGAAAACAAAGATAAGGGGTCACATAGCGATGACGAGGAGGAGCCTCGGCAGCTGAACACCAGAGGACATAAAAGGTTCCCCCCACAAGTGCGGACGGTGAACATGATATACGCAACCCACATCCCCAAGAGGGAGCGGAAGCGTGCGCTAAGGGAGGTATATGCGTTGGAGCCAGTCGCCCCAAAGTTCAACCCATGGTCCTCCTGTCCGGCCACCTTTGATCGCAGGGACCACCCCACTAGCATCCGTCATGGCAGATTCGCTGCACTGGTCTTAGACCCAATCATCGAGGGATTTCACCTCACTCGAGTCCTTATGGACGGTGGCAGCAGCCTGAACCAGCTTTATCAGGACACATTGCACAAAATGGCAATAGACCCCTCGAGGATCAAACCCACAAAAACAACCTTTAAATGCGTCATACCAGGTGTAGAGGCCCATTGCACGGGCTCAGTCACGCTGGAAGTGGTCTTCGGATCCCCGGATAACTTCCGAAGCGAGGAATTAATCTTCGATATAGTCCCATTCCGCAGTGGCTATCATGCACTGCTCGGGCGAACCGCATTTGCAAGATTCAATGCGGTACCGCATTATGCGTACATCAAGCTCAAGATGCCAGGAACTCGGGGGGTCATCATAGTCAATGGAAACACAGAGCGCTCTCTCCGCATGGAGGAGCACACTGCGGCCCTCGCAGCAGAAGCACAAAGCAGCCTCTTAAGGCAATCCACCAGTTCGGCGATTAAACCCGAACTCCTTCAAGCGCGCCCGGAGTAATCAGCAGCAAGACCACCTGGCACGTTCCGAGCTTGCATAGCAATGCGGCCCCCACCCCAGTCCCAGCCAAACGGCAAAATCCGTGCCCGCCGTACACAACTGCGCATTGAAAATACCATGGGCACAGGTGGGGAGGGGGGCACGACTACGACACGCCCCAAGACGCGGCTCAACCACACTAGGGGCTTCCCACCTCATTATTTTTTTCTCTCTTTCAGGACTTTAATCTCTGGAAACCCCGTCTGGCAGTATGGTTGCCGGACATACGATGCAACAACCAAGGAGGCAGGAAGCTACGTCGCACCACGGAACTCCCAGGTGGTCTGTGACAACGAGTGAAATACCTGCTTTACATACCATTCCTGAGCTTGCCCTTGGAGGGGACATGTCAAATAGTCCTAGTTTTTGCTTATCGCACTACTTGTATCATTCTTCTTTAACGCACCTTTTTGAATAAACAATGCATAGCGGTAGACTATTATCGCATTCTCTATTCTTCTTATATATATATATATATATGTGTGTGTGTGTGTGTGTGTGTGTGTGTGTGTTCATTCATGACATTCAGCACCCGTACACTCTGGTACGGCCAATACGCTAGGGGCTTAAGCATACCCCATAATATGGCGTGAGAAGTCCGAACACTTTTGACAATGCGGCACCCCGAACTTATAGCATTATATGCATCAGCTCCGAATCATGTCTTGGGTCAATAGTTGGGTTTGCCCGGCTCCCATGTTTTGGTACCTTACGTTCCGCTATATCGGCTAAGGTAGCACTGGGAGAACTACTGCGATTGTGCCCCGGTTCAGTTGGGCTAAGCACCTCAGTAGAGAAAGCTAAAACTGACTATCATGATAAGGCCAGAGACTGGTCGCTGTTTGAGAGGTTTCGAGTCCCTAAAGACTTATGCCGCTTAGAGCGAGGAGTAGGCTTTGTCCGGGTTAAGGTGTGTATAGCGCCCCAAATTCGGCCTTCCGAATACTAGGGGCTTTGCCAAATTTTAAAATTATAGAATTCTATGGCTAAGTGAGAGTGATAAAGCATTATAGTCCGATGGCCTTGTTCGTTGTGCTGAGCACCTCCCTCGAAGGACCCAAAAATGGGAAACAGAGTGCTCAGGTTTATCCCGAACACCCCAGCATTCGTGGCATGGGGGCAGAAGCCGACGACTAGCCATCTCTCAGATTTGATAAACAGCCGAACAGAAGGTAATATTTTAAATTCAAACAAGCGTTGCATAGAGCATATGAACAAGTTTTCATACTACAGGATCACACGAGCAAGTTCATTCAAATATTACATCTTTCGCACACTCGTCCGCTACAAGACGGGCACCCTTCAGGACACCCTCATAATACATCTCGGGGTGGTGATGCTCCTTGCCCTGCGGTGGCCCCTCCTTCACCAGCTTCTCAGCGTCCATCTTGGCCCAGTGCACCTTCGCACGGGCAAAGGCCCGGCGTGCACCCTCGATGCAGACGGACCACTTTATGGCCTCCAGCCATGGGCAGGCATCCATAAACCGCCTCACCAGGCTAAAGTAGTTGTTGGGAAGGGAGTCGCCAGGAACATCCAGACTATAAGGCCCCTCATGGCCTGTTCGGGCGCCTTGTGCAGCTCAACCAGTTGCTTCAGCTGGTCGCTCATAGGCATCGGGTGTTCGGTCCCAGTATATTGAGACCAGAATAGCTTCTCCGTCCAGCTTCCCTCCTTGGCCTGGTAAAACTTTACGGCGTCCGACACGCTGCGGGGCAAATCTGCGAATGCTCCTGGAGAGCTCCGGACTCGGGTAAGTAACAAGTAATTTACTCTCACATGCTTGCTTTGCATATTGAATGCCTTACCCGCCGCTATCTTCCTCATCGCCTCAATCTCCTGGAGGGCCTTTTGGGCTTCAGCCTTGGCATTCTTTGCACTCTCGAGGGCCGCGGCAAGCTCAGACTCTTGCGTATTCGAGTCAAGCTCCAACGCCTCGTGCTTCATCACGAGAGCTTGGAGCTCTTGCTGCACCTCGCCCACCCGTGCCTCTTGCTTTTCCCGCTCGGTGTGCTCCTTGGCCTCTTTGTCTTCGGCCTCGGACAACGCTTGCTTTAGGGTTGCCACTTCGGTCGTGGCCCCTGGCACATTCATGATGATCCTGTCATTTCGCAATCGCATCTTTTTTGTATATATATATCTATAGACAAGGTATTACTTACCTTTGTTCTCCTCGAGCTGCCTCTTGGCAAGGCCGAGCTCTTTCTCGGACCCCTCGAGGTCCTGCTTTAGTACGGCGACCTCCGCAGTCAGTGCGGCAGAGGTAAGCAGCGAAGCCTGCATACGCATATAGACATACTTATATTAGACTCGTGTAGATATTATTCGATCCTCTATTCGGCTTTTCTTTGTGAACACCAAACATAGCATCAGGGGCTACTGTCTATGCGGTAATATTTTTCCTATATTTTAAATACTTACCTCAAAGCCTGTTAGAAGGCTGGCACAGGCTTCAGTCAGTCCGCTCTTGGCGGACTGAACCTTCTTGATCACCGCACTCATAATAGTGCGGTGCTCTTCGTCGATGGAAGCGCCGCGAAGCGCTCCCAGCAGGTTGTCCGGTGCCTCTGGATGGACAGAGGTCACCAGCACGGGCGTCTTACCCCTTTTGGAAGGGGGCCGCAAGGCCCGAGTCCGGAACCACTGGAGGTACCGGTGCGGTGATCGGCTGAGAGCCGAACTTGAAGTCCCCGGGAGCCTTGCTCCCTTTGCTCCTGGAGTCCGGAAGGTCGCCTTGAGGCGCCTCCGGGACTGTCTCCCCCCGGCTCGGTGCCCCTTGAGACAATACCTCGGCATTGTCCGTAGGGCAAGGGGAGGAGGCGGCCGGAAGTGGATCACTATCCATATCCGACGAGTCCAAGGAACCGTCTAGCGAGGATACGTCGATACGGGCTTGGGGCGGTCTGCATAATCATATTCGTCGTTAGGAAAAGCAGTGCGACAAAGGTATGCTATGAGTTACTCTGGTATTCGAATACTTACAAGTTCGCCAGGGGCTTGGCCCTGAGCATCCACTCATCTTCTCCTTCGGCGGCGGTGGTGGAGCAGTCCGGAAGGAGAGTCCTTCCTTTCTTGGACCCTTCGGCCTCCCTGGTTGGGCGTCCTTCCTTTTTCTTGTCTCCCCCGGCTGGAGGGGGAGCATCTTCATCTTCCTCCTCCTCGTTTTCATGGAGGAGTGCATCTCGGAGTTGTCAGACGATGAGTCCGATACCACCTGGTGCCGGGAACTCTTTCGGGTTCCCTTGGCCTTCCTCTTGGTCTTATCCGGCACCTCATAAGGAGCCGGAGTCCGCATCTCCATCAGGAGAGCGTCCGTAGTGTCTTCGGGCAGAGGGGCCGGACAGTCAATCTGCTCCGATGCCTCCACCCAGTCCTGTTAAAGGCATGGGAGCTCAGACCCCGCACATGGTTAAGCTATGGGAAATAAATATCCTACCAGGTGTAAATAACTTACCAGATTTGCAGGGCGCTTCACGCTTAGCCCGTGGTCCTCGGTGAGAGAGGGAGGGACCTCGGCGCCCTTGAACAGCACCCTCCAGACGTCTTTGTGCGTCGTGTCGAAGAGCTCGCTTAGAGTCTGGTGCCGGGCCGGGTCGAACTCCCATAAGTTGAAATCTCGTTGTTGACACGGGAGGATTCGGCGGAAGAGCATGACCTGGACTATGTTGACAAGCTTAAGTTTCTTGCTTGTCATGTTCCGGATACACTTCTGGAGTCCGTCCAGCTCCACCGATGAACCCTAGGACAGGCCCTTCTCCTTCCAGGAAGTGAGCCGCGTGGGGATTCTGGATCAAAACTCGGGGGCCTCCACCCAGTTGGTGTCACGCGGCTCGGTGATGTAGAACCACCCTGATTGCCACCCCTTTACGGTCTCCACGAAGGAGCCCTCGAGCCATGCAACGTTGGGCATTTTGCCCACCATGGCTCCGCCACATTCTGCTTGTTGGCCACCTACAACCTTCGGCTTGATATTGAAGGTCTTCAGCAATAGGCCGAAGTGGTCCAGATGCGGAGGAAAGCCTCGCACACGACGATGAACGCCGAGATGTTGAGGATGAAATTCGGGGCCAGATCATGAAAGTCCAGCCCGTAGTAGAACATGAGGCCGCGGACGAATGGATGGAGGGGAAACCCCAATCCACGGACGACATGGGGGAGGAAAACCACCCTTTCGTGAGGTTCTGGGGTAGGGACGACCTGCCCCGCGGCTGGCAGCCGATGAGCGATGTCCGCGGCTAAGTATCTGGCTCCCCGTAACTTTTTGATGTGCCCTTCTGTGACGGAGGAGGCCATCCACTTGCCTCCCGCTCCGGACATGTTTGGAGAGAGTTGAGGAGGAGGATGCGGACTTGGGCGCTGGAGCTCAAGTGCGCGAGAATGGATGAGCAAGGAGGAAGAAGGCGTGCGTAGAAAAAGGTGAGATCTTATCCCTTTATAAGGGCGGACTAAACTATGCGCCCCCACTAGCCTGGTAAAACTCGCTTATCCCCCAAGCGCCTTAATTGATGGCGCGGTTGGGTTACCCACGTCCGTATTGATGATAATCCTGTAATAAGGGGAACACGATCTCTGCTTTGACAAGACGTGTCAAGAAACCGCCTCGCGTTATGTGCGGGGCTGGTTAAAGAAAAACGGTTTGAATAATTACCGGGCCATGACATGATGTCATGCTACCAAAATGTGTCAGTAGATTAGATTTGTGGAAATGTTATTCTCTCTACGGTGGTATGTGGAACTTATTTTTCAGGGTCGGACACTATCCTTGTATTCAAACTCTTTCGTGGTGTATTCGGAGGAGGAACCCGCCTTGCAATGCCGAAGACAACACTGCGCGCCGGACTCATCGTCATTGAAGCCTGGTTCAGGGGCTACTGAGGGAGTCCTGGATTAGGGGGTCTCCGGACAGCCGGACTATATCCTTTGGCCGGATTGTTGGACTATGAATATACAAGATTGAAGACTTCATCGCGTGTCTGGATGGGACTCTACTTGGCGTGGATGGCAAGATAGGCAATACAGATATGTATATCTCCTCCTTTGTAACCGACCTTGTGTAACCCTAGCCCCTTCCGGTGTCTATATAAACCGGAGGGTTTTCGTCCGTAGGACAACATACAATCATACCATAGGCTAGCTTCTAGGTTTAGCCTCTCCGATCTCGTGGTAGATCAACTCTTTTAATACCCATATTATCAAGTATAATCATGCAGGACGTAGGGTTTTACCTCCATCAAGAGGGCCCGAACCTGGGTAAAACATCGTGTCCCCTGCCTCTTGTTACCATCCGCCTTAGACGCACAGTTTGAGACCCCCTACCCGAGATCCGCCGATTTTGGCACCGACAGGGATGCCCCGGAAGGCATCCCCTCTTTCGTCTACTTCCATCAGTAACTTTACTTGGAGCTATATTTTTATTCACCACATGATATGTATTTTGCTTGGAGTGTCTTGTAAGATTTGAGTCTTTGCCTTTTAGTTTACCACAATCATCCTTGCTTTACACAACTTTTGAGAGAGACACACATGATTCAGAAATTATTAGAATACTCTATGTGCTTCACTTATATATTTTTGAGTTATATAGTTTTGCTCTAGTACTTCACTTATATCTTGTAGAGCACAGTGGTGGTTTTGTTTTATAGAAACTATTATTCTCTCATGCTTCACTTAGATTATTTTGAGTCTTAAATAGCATGGTAATTTACTTAAATAATCCTAATATGCTATGTATTCGAGACTAGTAAAAACTTTCTTATGAGTGTGTTGAATACTAAGAGAAGTTTGATGCTTGATGATTGTTTTGA
The DNA here is from genome assembly GCF_018294505.1 of Triticum aestivum. Lineage (NCBI taxonomy): Eukaryota > Viridiplantae > Streptophyta > Magnoliopsida > Poales > Poaceae > Triticum > Triticum aestivum. The sequence continues at coordinate 566,392,719 of NC_057797.1, read as the reverse complement.
GACATGGAGATGGTGATATCAAAGTTGTGATAGTTGAGTAGTTGTGAATTTGAAAAATACTTGTGTTGAAGTTTGCAAGTCCCGTAGCATGCACGTATGGTAAATGTTATGTAACAAATTTGAAACATGAGGTGTTCTTTGATTGTCCTCCTTATGAGTAGCGGTCGGGGACGAGCGATGGTCTTTTCCTACCAATCTATCCCCCTAGGAAAATGCGTGTAGTGCTTGGTTTTTGATGACTTGTAGATTTTTGCAATAAGTATATGAGTTCTTTATGACTAATGTTGAGTCCATGGATTATACGCACTCTCACCTTTCCATCATTGCTAGCCTCTTCGGTACCGTGCATTGCCCTTTCTCACATTGAGAGTTGGTGCAAACTTCGTCGGTGCATCCAAACCCCGTGATATGATACGCTCTTTCACACATAAACCTCCTTATATCTTCCTCAAAACATCCACCATACCTACCTATTATGGCATTCCCATAGCCATTCCGAGATATATTGCCATGCAACTTTCCACCGTTCCGTTTATCATGACACGTTCATCATTGTCATATTGCTTTGCATGATCATGTAGTTGACATAGTATTTGTGGCAAAGCCACCATTTATAATCCTTTCATACATGTCACTCTTGGTTCATTGCATATCCCGGTACACCGCCGGAGGCATTCATATAGAGTCATACTTTGTTCTAGTATCGAGTTGTAATCATTGAGTTGTAAATAAATAGAAGTGTGATGATCATCATTTTCTAGGGGATTGTCCCAAGTGAGGAAAAATAAAAAATAAAAAAGAGAGAAAGGCCATAAAAAGGAGAAGGCCCAAAAAATGAGAGAAAAAGAGAAAAGGGACAATGTTACTATCCTTTTTACCACACTTGTGCTTCACAGTAGCACCATAATCTTCACGATAGAGAGTCTTTTGTTTTGTCACTTTCATATACTAGTGGGAACTTTTCATTATAGAACTTGGATTGTATATTCCAACAATGGGCTTCCTCAAATGCCCTAGGTCTTTGTGAGCAAGCAAGTTGGATGCACACCCACTTAGTTTCTTTTGTTGAGCTTTCATATATTTATAGCTCTAGTGCATCAGTTGCATGGCAATCCCTACTCCTTGCATTAACATCAATTGATGGGCATATCCATAGCTCATTGATTAGCCTCGTTGATGTGAGACTTTCTCCCTTTTTATCTTCTCCGCATAACCCCCATCATCATATTCGATTCCACCCATAGTGCTATATCCATGGCTCACGCTCATGTATTGCGTGAAGGTTGAAAAAGTTTGAGATTACTAAAGTATGAAACAATTGCTTGGCTTGTCATCGGGGTTGTGTATGATGAGAGCATTTTTGTGTGACGAAAATGGAGCATGACTAAACTATTTGATTTTGTAGGGATGAACTTTCTTTGGCCATGTTATTTTGAGAGGACATAATTGCTTAGTTAGTATGCTTGAAGTATTATTATTTTTATGTCAATATTGAACTTTTATCTTGAATTTTTCGGATCTGAATATTCATACCACAATTAAGAATAATTACATTGAAAATATGCCAAGTAGCATTCCACATCAAAAATTATGTTTTTATCATTTACCTACTCGAGGACGAGCATGAATTAAGCTTGGGGATGCTTGATACGTCTCCAACGTATCTATAATGTTTTATAGGTCCATGCTATATTATATTTTGTTTTGGACATTATTGTGCTTTATTATACACTTTTATATTATTTTTGGGACTAACCTATTAACCGGAGGCCCAGCCCAGAATTGTTGTTTTTCCCTATTTCAGAGTTTTGCAGAAAAAGAATATCAAACAGAGTCCAAACGGAATGAAACTATCGGCGTTCTCGGAACGGGGGTCCCCAGACTTGCCTGCCTGCGGCCCGCGGCGTGGCTGAGCCAGTAGGCCGTATGGCCCATCATCACCAGCAAAGAACCCAAGACCCTCGCGAGGTGGGCGACGCAAGGCCTCCTTGGGAGTAGCCTACCTAGGCAGGCTCATGAGGAGAGGAGATATCAAGGCGGGGCAAACCTCACAAGACCCTCGTGACATGAGCCATGACGCACGACACCAGGCGGGAGCCAGGCGGGCGCCAGAGTGCACAACGTCCTTGTTTCCACTTTGGTGCTAAGGAGGCCAGCGCAGGCGAAGAGTGTCGAGGCATCAGGCAAAGGTTGCTATATTGGTGCAACGAGACCAAGACCAGGAGGACGGCAAGAAGGAGGTCATCGTGGAGCCCAAGACGGTGTCACCACCAGAGCCTTTGGCAGACGAAGACCATTTTTGTCAGGATAACTTGTACTAGTTGTCCCCCTTCGAATTAGCCCACCATTGTTGGCTCCCTTCCCGCTCGATATTTGGGAAGAGGACCAGGGCCAGTATAAATAGGACTAGCCACCACCTTAGAGAGAACATGGATCATTCAGACCACCCACACATACAAGCTCACCGAGCTCAAGAACACCTCAATCTTAGGAGGCTGTTCTTCCCTTGTACTGTTCATCATCAGCCCAAGAGGCAATCCACCACCACCACACTGGAGTAGGGTATTACACCACAATGGTGGCCCGAACCAGTATAAATCTCGTGTCTTTTTGTGTTGCGAGTTCATCGAGTTCGTCCATGAGATCTTAGTAAGCTAGAGCGTTGATTGGTGGGAAGGAAAGACTTCGCACGCACCCCAGTGTTCAAACCTTAAGGGTTTGCCGGAACCCCACATCCGACATTTGGCGCACCAGGTAGGGGTGTGTCGGGGCTTCTCTCCACCAACCAACGCCCCGTACCGCCGCACTACGCGCCCATGGCAGGTGCCCCCCACCAACCTCTGCGGTCAACACCAGCAGTAGGGAGTCTGGGTACCGAGCCCTGGCGCCCGCTCTGCGGCGAGTGTAGTGGCTGGCCAAGTTTAGGCCAGAGATGCCACCGTGTTACGATGGCGCGGCAGACTCGGTGCTGTTCCTGCTGGCATACGAGGAGGCCGTCCTCAAGGCCGGAGGCGATGACAAGATCATGGCAAACTTGTTCCCCTGGCCCTCGCCGGCGAGCCACGTCCTTGGCTGCTCAACCTCCCGAGATCCACGGTGACGTCCTGGGGGGAACTCCGCGACCTCTTCACTGCGTGCTATGCGGCGCCGGCACACCACGCAGTCGCGGCACTGCTGGGTGGCTCCCAAGCACCTCCTTCAGATCGCCATGTCAAGCCTTTCTTCCGTAAGATTGGGGCAGCCCGCAAGCACCCGGGGGCTCCACCGGTTTGGACTGCGCCGGAGGCCGACCTCACCTTCGACTCGGAAGACCAGCCCGGCTCCACCGCCGGCTCAGGGATGCTCCCGATGCTCTACACTCCCACCATCTGCAATGTGGCCGTCACCAAGACCCTCATCGACGGCGGCGCCGGCCTCAACTTGCTCTCCGTGGAAGCCTTCAGCCTTCTTCATGTGCCGCTCGAACGGCTCGGCCTCAGCAAGCCCTTCACAGGAGTGGGTGGTGGAGCTGCTCACCCACTGGGGCAGATCCGCCTCCCTATCACCTTTGGCACGCGAGACAACTATCACATCGAGCTGGTGGACTTTGACATCGCCCGCATCGGTCTCCCATACAATGCCATCCTCGGGTACCCGACTCTTGCTCAGTTCATGGTGGCGACTCACCCGGCTTACAACCTCATGAAGATGCCAGGGAGCAAGGGTGTCCTCACCATCAAGGGGGACGCTAAGGAGGTCGTGGCGGCGCTCAAGCTCGCCTTCAAGACCACGGCAGCAGCACAGCCAGCCGGCGTCGGTACACCCGAGGCCAGGGAAACCACGCCCACCAAGAAGAAGCAACTATTCACTCAAGACAAGGCGGAGACCAAGCAGGTACCGGTTGACGAGGAAGGGTCTTTAAGAGCCACCTTCACCATAGGAACCGGCCTTGACCTGGGACAAGAAGAAGCTTTGGTGAGGTTTTTGCGCGTGAACAAGGAGATATTCGCGTGGGAGCCCAATCAGCTGGTAGGGTCCTGAGAGAGGTAATCCAGCATCATCTGAGGGTGTGCCCCAACGTACGCCCCGTGAAGCACGAGCAAGACGGCAGTCCACAGAGAAGCAGGCCTTCATCGTCCAAGAGACACGCAAGCTGGAGGCGGCAGGTACCATCCGAAAAGTTCGATACCCCGAGTGGCTGGCGAACCCCGTCGTAGTACCGAAGAAAGGCGGGAAGGAATGGATGTGCGTCGACTTCACCAACCTTAACAAAGCGTGCCCCCAGGATCTGTTCCCGCTTCCACACATCGACCAAATCGTCGACTCCACCGCCGAGTGTGACTTGCTAGGTTTCCTGGATGCATTCTCAGGATACCACCAAATCAAGATGGCGGTGGGGGATGTGGAGAAGACAGCCTTCCTGACACCATGCGGGGTGTACTGCTACACCTGCATGCCCTTCGAGCTACGCAACACGGGCGCAACCTTTCAACGGTTGATGCAAATCGCCTTGGGGCGGCAGCTCGGCAGAAACACAGAGGCCTACGTTGATGACATAGTGGTCAAATCTCGCGAGGCGAGGACGTTGATTCAAGACCTGGGGGAGACCTTCGAGAGCTTGCGCCAAGTGAACTTGAGGCTTAACCTGGAGAAGTGTGTGTTTGGCGTCCCCTCCGGCAAGCTACTAGGGTTCCTCGTATCCCACAGAGGGATCGAGGTGAACCCGGAGAAGATCAAGGCCGCCGAAGACATGAGCCCACCACAGACCCTCAAGGAAATGCAAAAGCTAGCAGGGCGGGTGACCGCGTTAGGGCGTTTCATCTCCAAGCTAGGCGAGCGCGCCTTACCCTTCTTTAAGCTCATGAAGAAGAAGGGCATGTTCAAGTGGACCCCGGAGGCCGACCGGGCCTTCCAAGACCTCAAGAAATACCTCACCACTCCCCCAGTGATGGTGGCACCACGGCCTCTCGAGCCTCTGGTGCTCTACCTTGCCGCCACCCTGTACTCCGCCAGCGCGGCGCTGGTGGCAGTTCGGGAGGAGCGCCAAGGCAAGGGTGTGCCACGCCAAGCCAGAGCTGATGCAGCGTGGGGTCAGGAAGGCGCGGCAAAGCCATCAGTGGCGGAAGACCAAGCTCCACAGGGCAACATCGCAGAAGCTCCTAAGGACGGCCAAGTCTCAGGAAACCCACCACCTTAGGATATGCCACAATCTTCGCGGGACCCGAGCCTCGACAGTGTGCCAGCCCTCGTCGAGCATCTGATGTACTTCGTCAGCACCGTACTGCGGGACGCGAGGGTGCGCTACCCCGTGCCGCAAAAGCTCCTACTCACACTCTTGGTGGCCTCGCGCAAGCTGCGGCACTACTTCCAGGGTCAACCCATCAAGGTCGTCTCAGCCTACCCATTGGAAAGGGTGCTCAGGAGCCCTAACTCAGCCGGAAGGGTTGCTGAGTGGAGCATCGAGTTACAAGCATTCCATTTGGAGTTCAACACTACCAGGGTCATCAAGGGAGCCACGCTCACCAATTTTGTGGCAGAATGGACAGATACCTTGGCTCTTGAGGAAGGAGAAGACCGGTCCACCTCGCTAGGAAGCGAGGCACCAGACGGCTGGGTCATGTATTTCGATGGCGCCTTCGCATATCAGGGCGCGGGGGCTAGAGCAGTGCTCATCTCGCCCACTCAGGACAAGCTCTACTACGCCGTGCAACTCTGTTTTCAGCACAGCGAGATGGTCTCCAACAACATCGCAGAATACGAAGGCCTCATAGCTGGCCTGAAGGCTGCGGTGGCTCTAGGGGTGAAGCGCCTCACCGTCAAAGGCGACTCGCAGCTCCTCATCAACTTTTCCAACAAGGTATACAAGCCGAAGGACGAGCACATGGAGGCATACCTCGCGGATGTGCGCAAGATGGAAATGCAGTTCTCGGGCCTGGAGCTGCAACACGTGCCCCGGGGCACCAACAAGGAAGCCGATGACATCACCGGGAGAGCATCCAAGCGGCAACCGCAAGAGCCCGGCGTCTTCGAAGAGCGGCTCTTCAATCCATCAGGTTCGCCACCTCTTTCAAGCATGACTCAGCCTCGGGAGGAACTCCCGCAGCCCCCGGCCACGGGAGCCCCAACCTGCGGCCCGACCTCAGGAGCTCGGCTGCTCTTGGCGCTCGATCCCCAGGAGGTGTTCTCGATCAAGGAGTTCAAGGGGTACCTGATGCATGGGACGCTGCCGGAGAAGGAAGAGGACGCGGAGCGCGTGGCCCGGCAGGCCACGGCATACTGTATCCAAGACGGCGAGTTATATAGGAAATGACCGAACGATGTCACGATGCGCTGCATTGCTACCTCTTGAGCACTGCGTTGGTTTTCCCCGAAGAGGAAGGGATGATGCAGCAAAGTAGCATAAGTATTTCCCTCAGTTTTTGAGAACCAAGGTATCAATCCAGTAGGAGGCTACGCGCGAGTTCCTCGTACCTGCACAAAACAAATAAATCCTCCCAACCAACGCGAATAGAGGTTGTCAATCCCTACACAGCCACTTACGAGAGTGAGATCTGATAGATATGATAAGATAATATTTTTGGTATTTTTGTGATAAAGATGCAAAGTAAAATAAAGGCAAAGTAAAAAAGCAAAGGTAATAACTAAGTAGTAGGAGATCAATATGATAAAGATAGACCCGGGGGCCATGGGTTTCACTAGTGGCTTCTCTCGAGAGCATAAGTATTCTACGGTGGGTGAACAAATTACTGTTGAGCAATTGACAGAATGGAGCATAGTTATGAGAATATCTAGGTATGCTCATGTATATAGGCATCACGTCCGAGACAAGTAGACCGACTCCTGCCTACATGTACTACTATTACTCCACTCATCGACCGCTATCCAGCATGCATCTAGAGTATTAAGTTAATGAAAACAGAGTAACGCCTTCAGCAAGATGACATGATGTAGAGGGATAGACTCATGCAATATGATGAAAACCCCATCTTGTTATCCTCGATGGAAACAATACAATACGTGCCTTGCTGCCCCTACTGTCACTGGGAAAGGACACCGCAAGATTGAACCCAAAGCTAAGCACTTCTCCCATTGCAAGAAAGATCAATCTAGTAGGCCAAACCAAACTGATAATTCGAAGAGACTTGCAAAGATAACCAATCATACATAAAAGAATTCAGATAAGATTCAAATATTATTCATAGATAGACTTGACCATAAACCCACAATTCATCGGTCTCAACAAACACATCGCAAAAAGAAGATTACATCGAATAGTTCTCCACAACAGAGGGGGAGAACATTGTATTGAGATCCAAAAAGAGAGAAGAAGCCATCTAGCTAATAACTATGGACCCGTAGGTCTGAGGTACACTACTCACACTTCATCGGAGAGGCTATGGTGTTGATGTAGAAACCCTCCATGATCGATGCCCCCTCCGGCGGTGCTCTGGAACAGGCCCCAAGATGGGATCTCGTGGATACAGAAAGTTGCGGCGGTGGAATTAGGTTTTTGGCTCCGTATCTGATCGTTTGGGGGTACGGAGGTATATATAGGAGGAAGGAGTACGTCGGTGGAGCAACAGGGGGCCCATGAGGGTGGAGGGCGCGCCTGGGGGGGTAGGCGCGCCCCCTACCTCGTGGCCTCCTCTCTTGTGTCCTGACATAGGGTCCAAGTCTCCTGGGTCTTGTTTGTTGAGAAAATCACGTTCCCGAAGGTTTCATTCCGTTTGGACTCTGTTTGATATTCCTTTTCTTCGAAACCCTAAAACAGGCAAAAAAACAACAATTCTAGGCTGGGTCTCCGATTAATAGGTTAGTCCCATAAATAATATAAAAGTGGATAATTAAAGCCCAATAATGTCCAAAACAATAGATAATATAGCATGGAGCAATCAAAAATTATAGATACGTTGGAGACGTATCATGCATCTCCAGCGATCAAGGAAGGGAGTTGCTGATTAACATACACGGCAGTGACTGAGGACACCACTCGTCATCACGGACCCTCGTCGGCAAGGTGTTCTGCAGTGGGTTTTATTGGCCTACGGCACTCAATGACGCGGCCGAGCTAGTGAGGTCCGATGAAGCTTGCCAATTCCATGCCAAGCAAATCCATCAGCCTGCTCAGGGCCTCCAAACCATCCCGCTCACCTGGTCGTTTGTGGTCTGGGGGCTGGACATCCTAGGCCCATTTCCCCGGGCTCCAAGGGGCTACCGCTATCTCTACATCGCCATCGACAATTTCACTAAGTGGGCGGAAGTGGAAGCCGTCCGTACCATTCCAGACGGCTCTGCTGTCAAGTTCATCAAGGGCCTCATGAGCCGCTTCGGGGTCCCCAACCGCATCATCACAGATAACGGTTCGCAGTTTACTAGCAACCTCTTCAAAACCTACTGTGCTAACCTTGTAACGCAGATATGCTACGCTTTGGTGGCCCACCCCAGGAGTAACGGTCAGGCCGAGCACGCTAACGCGGAGGTCCTGAGGGGCCTCAAGACCAAGACCTTCAAGAAGAAGCTAGAGGCCTACAGCAGGGGCTGGCACGACGAGCTCCAGCCCATGCCGTGGTCCATCCGAACCACCGCCACCAAGCCAAAGGGCGAGACCCCATTCTTCCTCGTCTACGGAGCTGAAGCAGTCCTCCCTCACGAGGTCAAGCATCGCTCCGCACGGGTCCTAGCGTTCGATGAAACGCAGTAGGACGCCATGCGGGGGATGGATCTCGTGCTGGGGGAGGAACGCCGTTGCGAAGCCGCATTGAGGACAGCAAGGTATCAACAAGCGCTGCGGCGATACCACTGCCGCAACATCCGCTCCAGGACGCTCGAGGTGGGTGACCTCGTCCTGAGGCGGGTCCTCTCCAGGGAAGGGCTGCACAAGCTCTCGCCCATGTGGGAGGGCCCGTTCAGGGTCGTCCATGTCTCTAGGCCGGGTGCAGCACGCCTAGAGACGCAGGACGGGATACCTATCCAGAACGCCCGTAACATCCAGCACCTCCGGAAGTTCTATCCATGAAGCAAGGCCTAGAGCCTGAGAAGAAAGGCCCAGAGCCTGGGAAGAAGGCCCGGTGCCTGTGAAGAATCGTCACCTGTGACACTCTCACGTAATAATGAGTGGGGCTGTACACGCCCCGGAGTCTCAGGAGCGCCGGCCTCAGGCCCTGGGGCTCCCTCCCACGCCTAGTGGACAGCACTTAGCTCCGCATTGGTGAGAAGACTTGAAGACTAGATTAGGTGCCGGACGCGGCTTTTCATTTGCTTTCCGTAGTTGACTTGCTTTTCCTCAATCAAAGTTTGCCTTTGTCGTGCCTTACCAATTTGATTCTGTCGGATTTCGGGTTCCGGCAGACCCTTGATGTTCAAACACTAGGGTGCGCGCGGAGATCTCTCCCCTACCGATCTACGTCCGATCCTCTCGTGCAAACTAAGATGAAAATGATGAACAACTCAAGAGACACGAGGTTTATACTGGTTCGGGCCACCGTTGTGGTGTAATACCCTACTCCAGTGTGTGGTGTGGTGGATTGTCTCAGGGGGCTGATGATGAACAGTACAAGGGAAGAACAGCCTCGCAAGAGGTGTTCTTGAGCTGGTGCGATGAACTGCTAGGGTGAGTTAAGTCGCCTCTCTCTCTCTCTCTGCTAGGGTTCTACCAGATTTCTAGATGTCTGTCTGCCCGTCCCCCTCTCTTCTCGGTCTCTCCTTCCTTTGTGGAGGATAGCTCTATTTATAGAGTCCCTGGGCCTCTCCTCGAATAATTGAGCGGGAAGGGCGCCAACAATTGGCCATTTTGAAGGGGAACATCTAGTACAAGTTATCCTGACCAAAGGTGGTCTTCGGCTGGCAAGAGCACTGGTGATGATGCCGTCTTGGGCTCCATAGTGACCTCCGTCTTGCCGCTCTGCGGTCTTGGTCTCGTTGCACCGGAATGGCAACCTTTGCCTGATGCCTTGGCCTGTGCTTGCCCCCTTTGCACCAAAGGGGAAACAAGGACCCTGCGCAGGCCAGCGCCCTCCTGGCGCCCCCTGGTCTCGATCGTCATGGCTTGCATCATGGGATCCTCGCGAGGTACCCCTGCCTTGATCTCTCCGCCTCCTCGCGAGCCTGCCTGATGAGGCTGCCTCTGAGGAAGCTTCCTGTCGTCCGCCCCGTGAGGCTTGGCCCCTCACAAGGGTCTTGAGCCTGCGCTGATGAAGATGTGTCGTGCTGGGCCCCCACCTGAGCTCGCCGCAGGCCGCAGGCAGGCAAGTCTGGGGACCCTCGTTCCCAGAACGCCGACAATAGCCCCTGGGCCCAAGGCGCGCGCGGGCTTGGCTTAGCAGAGAAGCGAAGGGGCAAGCGCAAAGCCCTGCGGGCCCTAATAGCCTGCGGCTTTGGGCGCCATGTGGCGGTTGATTGGACGTGGGCGTCTGCGCTTCCCCATGATGCCTCACTGACCGCACGAGTTGACAAGTCCCTGCATGCAGAGAAACCGGTCATGATTACCTACGATCATGGTGCTCGGCGGTTGGCCTTCCCCGGCTATAAGTACGGGGTTGCGTGAGCTCCGCCAGTTCACCCCTGTCTGCTACTCCCTTCTCTTCTTCTTCATCATCCTTGCTTCCTCTTGCACCAATGGCACCGATCCGCCGGCTTTCAGCTGAGAAGAAGGGAAGGCCCCCAGAGAGGGTCCTGACCCCCTCCCACCGAAGAAGTGGCCAATCCTCTGTCACCGGGACGAAGCCGCCTGGCAGGTGGTGTCGAGGCCGTGGTACGAGCGGCCGCCGCCTGGGTTTCCACCGCCCTTGTACGCTACGCCCGTGTTGTAGGCCCCGGGGTGGAGGGCGCCGAGCAACAGCGACAGCGTCGCTGTCGACGCCGGCGAGTCATAGTGGTGCACGTCGTCCCCCCTGGAGTCCACGCGGAGCGCTCCTCTCGCGAGCTTGTGCTCCACGCCGCCATGCCTCCAACTTCGTGGATCCGCCTTCCTCCCTCCTTCGCCTTCGAGATGCTGACGAGCGGGGCCCTGGAGCTCTGGCTGCAGCACGCCGACTGTGGCACCCCTGCAACCGGAGTGGAGGTCACGGTCGTCGCTCCGGGCAAGGTCTTCATGACCCAGGGCTGGGGTGAGATTGCCCGGGTCTGTCGCGCAGACGGCGCCTTGGTGATCCATCTTGAATACAACGGTGCCTCCTTGATGTTCATCAAGGTCTTTGATGCAGAAGGACGCCGGCTAGAATGCTGCCCTAAGGGAAGCGGCAGTGGTGACGAACTGGCGAGGTCCAGCCCCGCCCGTTGGTCCTCCTGCAGCTCCTCAGGCAGCAGCGGAGGGACTAAGGGCTTCAGCGGCTCCCCTGAACTCCTCGCGACCCCAGAGACGAGCGACGACAGCTACGAGCCTCCGAGCTCGTGTTGCGCTCTGAGTGGGGCAGCTGCATCGGGCCGCCGGCGCCACTGATCTGGATGGGATTGGCGCCGGCACTGGGCAGCCCACTATTGATGATGGCGTTGCTCGGAGAGGTGCCAGCAAGTAGCGTTCCTTAGGGTCAACACCTTTTGTTCCCTGCGAGGAATTAAAGCAACACCCGGCGGGGGTATGTAAGGCGTCTGTCGTGCCTTTTGTAAATACTATATCCTTAATATGAATTGGCGTGAGGTGTCTGTCCTGTTCCGGCTGAGCTCCCCCTTTCTATCCTCACGAGGACTTGGCGCTCTACGCTGATAGGTCCCAGTCCCCAGGCAAGCTTCAGTCGTCGCTGGTATGCTAGGTCGCGATGCCGTTGTCGAGGCCGGGAGGTGAGTGGCCCGAGGTCCGGTAAGAGCCCCCGAGTCGCGATGCTCGGGAGGTCCCCTTTAGCGCTCAAGCAAGCGCAGGTAAAAGCAACTGCCGCTGGGTTGGGCCCGAGCAGCGTGGGGATGATGCAGCCCGAGGGGTGCCCCCAACAAGGTAAGTAAAGAGCATAACCAAAATGGATACATGCCGCGGGGACGGGCCCACGCGGCCTGGGAATGGTGCAGCCCTGTGGGTGCTCCCAGTTGAAAGTAGAACTCTGAAAGATGTCACCTGGTGCCGTTGAAGATGAAGTGATGCTGAGGAAGTGAGCGATGCGCGGTGAAGACGTCGGCCCTCATGAGCCCCTAGGCCCAGGGGCCTCGGGAGGCTCCGGTGGCACGTGCAGGTCTTCGGGGACCATCGCCACCTCCGTCAGGACCGCGCGATGCCTGACCTCCTGAGCCTCCAGAATGCTCCTCAACAGGTGCTGATGTGCGGAGACCGCGCTCGGTAGGCTGAAGGGCATGCGAACGTAGTTGTGAGGTGGTCCCTCGCAGCGCCCTACGGCCGAAGGCCATAGGCGCTCCTGGGACGCAGCTTGGTTGAGCCCTGGTACGTCAACGCAGGCGCGCAGTCCTCCATCCTTGCCTGGGTGTGGGGCCACGGCAGGTAAGTGGCGGCTGTCGCGCATGACTTTGGACTCTTGTAGCTCATGGGTGTTCCTTGCGATGAACTCCTGGGGGTTTGGTCTCCTTTGACTTGTACCTTCCTGAGGGAAGCGTGCTTGAAAGCACCCCTCCAAGTGGTGCCCGAGCGCCTCCCCCACGACCTTGGCATGGTCGGCGGCTCTCCAAGAGAGAGCCCCCGAGCCTGCCTGAGGAGGGCGCCGGGCGCGCCTTCCTATGCGTGAGAGGGCGGCGCTCCCTGATCGGGTGCGAATCCTGACGCGATACCTCCGGAGGTGCCTGCCTCCTTGTGGCTCGGGCCAGGTGAGGTCTTCTTCTTGAGGGTCGCCTCGGGAGGCCTCACGCTCCCGTGATCTGGGTCTTCGATTGCTGTGGCTTGGAACGCACGCTCAAGCGAGCACACTGCGTCCCTTTCTTCACAAGGTACGGTGATGACTCCACCGCTTCCTAGCATCTTGAGGACATTGTAACCATGGTGGGTCACTGCCATGAACTTGGCTAGGGCTGGGTACCCAAGGATGGCGTTGTACGGCAGGCGGATGTGAGCGACGTCGAAGTCGATGAGCTCGGTGCGGTAGTTGTTGCATTGCCCGAAGGTGACCGGAAGGCGAACCTACCCAATTGGAATAGTGGAACCATCGGTGACTCCTGAGAAAGGCTTGGTCGGCTGAAGCTGGTCGTACGGCACTTGGAGATTGTCGAACGTCTCGACGGACAGGACGGTGAGTCCTGCCCCGCCATCAATGAGGGTCCTGGTGACCTGCACGTTGCTGATGACTAGGGAGCAAAGCATCGGGAGGACTCCGGCCGTTGACGCACACTTGAGCTAGTCTGCGGAACTGAATGTGATCGCGCACGAAGAACACCTGAGAGGGCGCGTGGCCTCCAGCTTGGGAAGGACTGCATTCACCTCGTGAGCAAACTGCTTGAAGATGCGCTGTGAGGCTGGGGCCTGGGCGCCACCCAAGATGCAAGAAATTGCGCGCGGCTCTTGGAAGCCCCCAGCCCCATCATCTTGGTGTTGGTCTTCTGTCACACCCTAGTTAGCCATGCATTAGAGTGTTGCATCATGTTTACTCTTTCATCAGAAACCTGAAATGGGGATGACAGAACCCCCAGTCCCCTCTGAAACCAATTAGGGTTTACTAAAACCTTTTTCAATGAACCTGAAATGCCCTTCTAAAATGCCCATCATTTTTGTCTTGGTTCAGAACCTCTGCCAAAAGTGATGCACATTTTCCTAGGCCATCTTAGGGTTTTTGAATTAAATCATAAATATTTGAATTTGGGCATTTAAAATTATATAAAATATTTAAATGCTCAAATATCTCCAAACTAAAATGTTTCATGTTGGAAATAATCCAACTATGGACCAGGAGTAGTTTGGTGATTTTAGGAGTTGCCTAAGTATTTTATTTAATTCAACAAAGTTGCAGAAGTATTAGAAAAACAGAAAACAGAAAGAAAATGGAAAAACTTACCTGACGCCTGCTCCCGGCCCACCTGCCGGCCCAGCCCAGCACCGCTCCAGCGAGCTGCTTGCCGGCCAGACAGGCAGGCAGGTGCCCGACGGCGACCACAGCGCGCGCCACGCACCTGCTCGCCGCCTTGCCGCTCCCCGCGCTCAGTGACGTCGTGGATCAGCCTCCCTCGCTCCCCTGAACCCCCCAGACACCCCCTCCTCTCTCCAGCTCCTCCCCCTCGCGCTCCCCCGCCATGACCGACGCCACCATTGTCGTGCCTTCGTCGTAGCCGTGCTTCCCGCCGCCCGTGCTTCCTCTCATCGTGTCCAGGAGCTCCGCCGCTGTCCACTCCATCGAGCAAGCCGAGCCCCGAGCGCTCGCAACGCCCGAGTCCACCGCAACGACCTCGCTCGAACCGCCGTTGCCGGAGATCCCCTTCAACGCCGTCGTCGCTCCGGTCCATCTCCGGCCGCACCAAGGGCTTCGTCGCACTCACTGTGAGCTTAGCCATCTTTCCCCCCCTCCTTTTCTTGCTCCCGAGCTGTGTAGCGACCTCCCGGAGCTCAACTGCACCCACCGCCGTGGAGCTCGTCGCCGACGTGCTCCCGGTCACCCTCCGACCACTCCACGGTGTCCATCATACTCACCGTGTCCCGTAGCACCTAGCTAGCTACTCCCCGAGCCTCACCGGCCCATCTAGCGTCAAGTTCGTCTTCGGCCGAACCCCGGTGGCCGCCAAAGTCGTCGCCGGCGCCAACTCCGGCCACCCCGACCCCAACGGACTCCACCAAGAGCTGCGGCTCGTCCTCAGCTCCACTCCGGTGGTCTCCGTGACCCATTTGGTGGCCGAAACAGCCAAAACCACTTCCGCCGCCGCGTCGAGCTCGCCGGCGGCTAAACGCCGGTGCAGCCGACCCGGGTTTGACCACGGGTGGGCCCTGGTTGACTCCCCTGAGTCAATGACAGGTGGGGCCCAGCCCTGTTAATTAAACAGGTTTAGTTTTATTTAAACATTAATTAAATTAATCACCCTGACACGCGGGACCCACTGTCAGGTTTGACCTGGACATGTCCCGTTGACCTGCTGACGTCACACTGACGTCAGGCCGATGCAATAATTGATTTTCTGGAATTAATCTAATATAGGAAATTCCAGAATATAGTTTAAACTTTAAAAATTCATAACTTTTATTCTGTAACTCCAAATCAGACAAATTATATATGAAAAATGATCAGAAAAATCCAATCTATCCATTTGTACTATTTTCATGCATGACTAAACAAGTTAACTTGATGTTTAATGCAGAACAAGGAAAAACACTTTAAAGGACCATATTTGAGTTTGAAATTTGAATCTTTGATTCAAATTGGTACAAACCCTTCTGGTCTTAGTTGCATTAGCCCAACACACTCATATTGCTATGTTTCATGCATGCATCATATTGTTGCACATTGTTTGGTGATGGTTGTGTATCGGTGTTCTTGCGGCAGGTTCTGCCTCCGAGGAGTACCGTGATTACCCTAACGAAGAACCGTATCAGTGCATCGAACCATCAGGCAAGCAACCAACCATTTGATCATATCGATACAATCCCATGTTCTCGCTCCTGCTCTCTTTTACTGCATTAAGACAACGCGTTTCAAACTGCTGTGTGCTACGGCAGTTGAACCCACTTCCTCTGCATGACCTGTCATTGCCACAGTAACTAGATGAAACCCACTAGCATGTGTAGGAGTTGATTGAGCCATATGTATGTGTTGTTCCTACCTTGCTATGCCTGCTATGCTTAGAGTCGTGTTAGGTCTGGTTCATCTGGGTGATGGGCTAGAGTGAAATGATTATGTCGGTAATGAGAGTGGTGTGGTGAACACGATTTGGTAAAGGTGTCGATGAGAGGCCATGTAGGAGTACATGGTGGGTTGTTTCATTGAAGCCGACCTTAAGCACTAAGATATGTATGTGTGATTTAAGAATCAGCTACTACCATGCATTGGGCCCGAAACCAATGGACCCTCTCGGCTTCTTATTCACCCTAGTTCTCCGTCCAGGAGTTGCAAGTAGTTTCTGGTGTTTGTAGCCTACTGGAGGCCGTGGACAGCGCTGACCGTAGGGGTGGGCTGTGATGCGGTAGGTACGTGGCCGGGTGTACCGAATACCCGTTAGGTATCTCGGGAACCCTGTTCACATCGTTCGGGGCCGTATGGGAAACCTCGGCCGGACTCCCTACGGATGGAACCTGGATAGGCGATAAACCTGGACTGGAGACTTAGGTGATTAGGTAGGTCGTGGCCGACACCCACGTTGGGCTTCCGCTTGAAGGTTGCCGAGTACATGTCGTGTAAACGACGGTAAGTGGTGAGAGCGTGTATGAAGAAGTACACCCCTGCAGGGTTATCATGAACTATTCGAATAGCCGCGTCCGCGGTAAAGGACTACTTGGTTGCCTATACAGTTCATAGATAAGTAAATGGAAACTACTAAAAGCCTCAAGATAAGTGTGAGTGCCGAGGATGGCTCCTCCGTAGGAAGACGGAGGTGGATCCTCGGTAGTGTATTGAATTGGTGAGTAGTGGACTCGTGTACGCAAAACCATTTCAAGTTGGAGTCTCGTAGGTTAGCCTAGCCAAGAGTCAAAGCTGGCTTGCTGCAACAACTCCACCACCCCTTTTTGATGATATGCATGTATGTAGGATCTGATGTAAGTCTTGCTGAGTACCTTTGTACTCATGTTGCTATAATTTACATTTTTACAGAAGACGCTGCAACCCCTTCTGATGGGTTCTACGTAGACGTTGACATCAATGAGTAGGCTAAGGCCCAGGTGGTGATCCTGAGCTTGTGAAGGACCACGTAGTATAGCTAGGCTTTCCAAGCCTCTTTTATTTTTCTAGTTGTCTGTACTCAGACAAGTTACTTCCACTGCTGGTTTGTATGACTGTATGACTTGAATGCTGGGTCGTGTGACCCGTACCTTTGTGTATGTTATGTATGGCTCCCTGAGCCTTAAATAAAGTACTTGTGTCATAGAGTCATGTTGTGATGCCTGGTTGTATTTGCACATATCGAGCATATTGTGTGTATGATTGAAATGCTTGGTATGTGTGGGATCTGACTATCTAGTTGTTTATCTTTAGTAGCCTCTCTTACCGGGAAATGTCTCCTAGTGTTACCGCTGAGCCATGGTAGCTTGCTACTGCTCTGGAACAATTAGGCTGGCCCGCATGTGTCCTTCTTTGTTCCGGTGTCTGTCCCTTCGGGGAAATGTCACGCATTGAGTACCGGAGTCCTGCTAGCCCGCTACAGCCCGGTTTACCGGAGTCCTGCTAGCCCAGTGCTACAGCCCGGACCCACTTGCTGATGACCGACACGTTCGAAGCTGGGTCATGGATACCTGTCCCTGTAAGTCTGTGCCACTTTGGGTTTACGACTAGTCATGTCAGCCCGGGCTCCTTATCATATGGATGCTAGCGACACTATCATATTCGTGAGCCAAAAGGCGCAAACGGTCCCGGGCAAAGGTAAGGCGACACCCGTGGGGATACCGTGCGTGAGGCCGCAAAGTGATATGAGGTGTTACCGGCTAGATCGATGTGACATCGAGTCGGGGTCCTGACAGCGTTGGTATCAGAGCAGGACTGCCTGTAGGTTCTCCAAGCCAAACTGGTCGATGTTGAGTCTAGAAATTCTTTAGTTATATGTAGGGGAATTGTTTGTGGGTGGAACGTAAGGCTCTTTTTACTCCTTTATCTTATGACATTCTGATCTGAGTCAGTCTATTCTTCCACCGGGGGTTAAGGAATTAGGATCTATTCTCTCTATCAGGATCACGTGTTACTAATCAGTAGTACCTTATAGGGTTGATGGATACAAGCCTAGTTCAGTTCTACTACCACGTTATGTTGTTAGGATGGATTCAGAACTTTGATATGATGATGTTGAGTGTGTATGAAATCCTTTGTCAAATGTCTCAAAATCCTTCTTGAGCATTTACAGCTGTTATGCTGCCGAAATTTTGCTAGAAATTCTAATGCCTTTGCATTATGATTGTGTTTTCAGATGGCCACTCGCGACCTCAATCAAGTGGTTCGCCTGACTCGATGCCTAGATGTACCCGGCCATACTGCCATGTTGGTCAGGGTAATGACTGAGGCCGGATACCGTTGGTATCCTGAGTACACGGTCGAAGAGCAATTCCGAGACTTTAATCAAAGCCAGTATCTCTGCACTGTCAGGATATTTCCATCTTATCCTGGATCCACCGAGCCCCTTCACTGCTCCTATGGACTCGGGGTTACTATTGAGATGGCTGTGCAGGACGCCGCCTACTCTATGATGACCATCATGCGAGTCAGGTCTGGCCTATTTCGGGACTCTGATTTCCGGTATATGCCAAGATCACTTCCGGGAGCACAAGGGTATTTCCAGGCTATCTATGCTGACCCCACTCAGGAGGATTCACGGACTCGCACCACTGCTGAGATGCTCGAGGATAAGGACCGTGAAAATCGAGCCTTGAGGTTAGAGCTCTTCAATACCCGTGCTGACCATTGGGCCACATTGACTCGGTTTGCACCGGCGGTGCAAGCTGGATATTCGGATATGCGCGATCTCTATCCTGTGAGATCTGCTCTGCCAGACGTGATGGGTTGGCGTGATGTAGGAGGCATCACCCCACCCCGCGGTCCCCGCAGGCCACCGTCTGTTGGTCCAAGACCTCATCCTAGCCCCTATGGTCCACAAGCTCCGCGAGATCGTCTGTTTCCGGATGATCATGTTGAGCTTCCAGGCTATGGAGGTGACTTCTATGAGGACTACTACGGATCGGTCTGAGTTAGTGGTAGTATCACTAGTTCGTGTTAGCTGTGTCGTCTATCGTCCTGCATGACTCGTGGGATATGACCTGGTTTGTATCGCCTTCCGGAGGTGTAGAAAAATAATGTATAGGAGCTTGGAATGCCTCCGACGAGATGTAATCCTCTTCTCACCGTAATAGTACCTTGTTTGGTCTTGTACTAAACCCTGTATGGTGTGTATGACGATGGAATAAAGAAGCAGTTTCTGTATCTACCATGTCATACGGATGATCATCTTGCATTCCGAGTTATTCCTTACATTCTGTATCCTATGTCGGAATTTTATCATCCTGAATAAATCATTGTCTTGTTTACCTAGGATGGTCAACACACGCACTAACCCTGCTCCTCAAGAGCAGGCCGAAGGCAGTGAAGTCAGGAATGCAAATCTGCCTCATCCTCCTTCCCTAGCCGAGGTTATGATGGAAGCCGAAAGAAACAAGCGGGAGACCAACCGTTTGTTGGAGCGTATTGAACAGAACACAGCACACCATCAGAGGACTAACGTGGTGTCACTCAGTGATTTTATCAAGTTACATCCACCCACGTTCCACCACTCCGTCGAGCCTCTCGACGCTGATGACTGGCTTCGCAGTATCTCCCACAAGCTGCGTTCTGCGCTGGTAGCTGAGGCTGACAAGGTCACCTTTGCTGCATATCATCTTGAAGGCCCCGCCAGTCTATGGTGGGAGAATTATGGAGCTATGCGCCCAGCGGGCCATGTCACTACTTGGGCTGAATTCAGCGAGGCTTTCCGTGAACATCACATTCCGGAGGGTCTCATGGACCGTAAACGTGAGGAATTTTGCAGTTTCACTCACGGCCGACTCTCTGTGGATGCTTACAGCAGGGAGTTCGGTAACCTCGCACGATATGCAACTGAGGAAGTTTCTACTGATGCCAAGAAGCAAGCAAGGTTCCGTAAGGGACTTAGTCCTGAGCTTCGCCGTGACCTCCGTCTGCATGAGTGCACATCTTTTCAGAAACTTGTTAACAAGGCCATCAGTGCTGAGACTGGTCAGACTGATTATGACGCAACACGCAAGCATGGCCGTGACATGGGTTCCTCATCCGGTGCGGGTCCTCAGAAGCGCCGCGTGTGGGTGCCCAACACTGCCCTGCCACCTAGGTTCACACCGAGGCCATCCTTCCAGGCGCCTCGCCCCGTTCAACAGTCTGCACCAGCCAAGCCCTATGGGGGTCCAACCAACAATGCTCCTCCACGTACCAGTTCCGTGACTTGTTTCAAGTGTGGGGAATCTGGCCACTATATGTGTGAGTGTCCCCAGACCAACCCCAACCAATCTGCTAGAGCTGTTGGCCGTGGCAAGCCGACAGGGAAAGTGTTCCACGCCAAGCCGGCCACCGCTACACGTGGCCATGTCAACTGTATCTCTGCCGAAGAAGCTCAAGAGGATCCCAACGTCGTTCTCGGTACGCTCCTTGTTAATTGCCACCCGGCATCTGTTCTTTTCGATACAGGAGCCTCTCATTCATTTATATCCGAGAACTATGCTCATTTACATAACACCGCATTCTGTGACATGCCATCCACTATGGAAATTTCTACTCCCGGTTCTAGATGGCAGACCTCCAGGGTAAGTTATGGAAATGAAATCCGAGTCGACAGACTTGTTTTCCTTGCATCTTTGATAGCTCTCAAATTTTCAGATATTAATATCATTTTGGGTATGGACTGGATGTCAGCTCATCATGCCAAAATTGATTGCTTCTCTAGGACTGTTCAACTCACTCATCCTTCGGGGAAGATAGTCAATGTCTTGACCCGATTAGCCAAGCGACAATTATATTCTCTTAACGCCAGCCCTTTGCCAGACCTTGAGGACGTTCCGGTAGTCCGTGACTTCCCGGATGTCTTCCCAGAGGAATTGCCAGGTGTTCCACCTGACAGGGATGTTGAGTTCGTAATAGACCTCATTCCAGGAACCGTTCCGATTGCTAGAAGACCCTATAATATGGCACCACTAGAACTAGCCGAGCTTAAGAAACAACTCGATGAGTCCTTGAAAAAGGGTTTCATCCGACCTAGTTCATCTCCGTGGGCTTGCCCCGTCCTATTCGTCAAGAAGAAGGATGGTACGGACCGGATGGTTGTAGATTATCGACCTGTCAATTTGGTCACAATCAAGAACAAATATCCGCTCCCCAGGATCAACGACCTGTATGATCAGCTCGCTGGATCCTCAGTCTTCTCCAAGATGGATTTGAGGTTGGGCTACCATCAAATCAAAATCAGAAACGGGGACATTCCTAAAACGGCCTTTGTTACTCGTTATGGCCAATACGAGTACACCATCATGTCCTTCGGTTTAACCAACGCTCCAGCCACCTTTTCTCGGTTAATGAACTCAATCTTCATGGAGTATTTGGATAAATTCGTCGTAGTTTATCTCGATGATATACTCATCTACTCCAAGAACGAGGAAGAACATGCCGAACATCTAAGGCTAGTGTTGAAGAAACTTCGAGAGCATCGCCTTTATGCCAAATTTTCTAAATGTGAATTCTGGTTGTCGGAAGTGACCTATCTGGGTCATGTAATATCTGGTAAAGGTATTGCTGTTAACCCTGAGCGAGTTCAAGCCGTCCTTAATTGGACTCCACCTGAATCAGTCAAGCAAGTTCGGAGTTTTCTGGGCTTAGCGAGCTATTGTCGTCGCTTTGTCGAGAACTTCTCCAAAGTTGCTAAACCTCTAACCGAACTCCTCAAGAAAGATAAAAAGTTCGAATGGACTCCACAATGTGAGCACAGCTTTCAGGAACTGAAAAGACGCCTGACTTCTGCTCCCGTACTGGTACCGCCAGACTTCTCTAAGGACTTTGTTATCTACTGCGACGCCTCGCGACAAGGATTAGGTTGCATTCTCATGCAAGATCGACATGTAATTGCTTACGCTTCACGGCAATTGCACCCACATGAGGAGAATTATCCTACTCATGATCTAGAGCTTGCAGCCGTAGTCTATGCACTTAAGACCTGGCGACATTACCTCCTCGGTAACCGTTGCGAAATATTCACTGATCACCAAAGTCTGAAGTACATTTTCACCCAACCGGATTTGAATCTCAGGCAAAGACGTTGGGTTGAGTTGATCACAGATTTCGACTTAGGAATAACTTACACCCCAGGGAAAGCCAACGTCATGGCTGATGCGCTAAGTCGTAAATCTTATTGTAACAACCTAATGTTACAACAAAGTCAACCGCTTCTCCATGAGGAATTTCGGAAGCTTAACCTTCACATTGTTCCTCAAGGTTTTCTTTCCACCTTGGTGGCGAAACCTACCCTTACGGACCATATCGTCAAGGCACAGAAGGTAGATCCGGGAATTTCCCGCATCAAGAGAAACATCAAGAAAGGAGTTGCGAATTGTTTCTCCATTAATGATCAAGGGGTCGTATACTTCGGGAATCGACTAGTGGTTCCCAAAGTGCGAAACCTGAGGCGATTGATCCTTAAGGAGGCTCATGAATCTCCTCTCACCATTCATCCCGGTAGTACTAAGATGTATCAGGACCTACGCCAGAGGTTCTGGTGGACTAGGATGAAGAGACAAATTGCTCAGTATATTGCTAATTGCGACGCCTGTCGTCGTGTAAAAGCAGAGCGTCAACGGCCTGCTGGCACCCTTCAACCCTTAGCTATTCCTAAATGGAAATGGGATAAAATTAGTATGGATTTCATTACCGGTTTTCCCAGGACCAAGAGAGGGAATAATGCTATCTTCGTCGTTGTCGATCGTCTTTCCAAAGTAGCCCATTTCCTACCTGTTCGTGAGAGTATAACCGCTAGTCAATTGGCAGACTTATACATCTCCCGAATAGTGTCTCTCCATGGTGTTCCCTTGGAAATTAACTCGGATCGAGGAAGTCTTTTCACCTCTCGATTTTGGGAAAGTTTCCAAAATGCTATGGGAACCCGTCTCTCCTTTAGCACCGCTTTCCACCCTCAGTCGAGTGGTCAAGTGGAACGCGTCAACCAGATTCTAGAAGACATGCTTCGAGCCTCTGTTATCTCATTCGGAATGGATTGGGAGAAGTGCCTTCCATTTGCCGAATTCGCTTACAACAACAGCTATCAATGTAGCTTGGGTAAAGCCCCTTTTGAAGTTCTCTATGGACGACGGTGTTGAACACCCCTTAACTGGTCAGAGACCGGGGAAAGACAATTCTTTGGCCCGGATATGATTCAGGAAGCAGAAGAGCAAGTTCGCATCGTTCGTGAAAAGTTGAAAACAGCCCAATCTCGTCAAAAGAGTCAATATGACCGAAAACATAAGGCTATGACTTTCGAGGTTGACGAGAAGGCTTACCTTCGGGTTACCCCTCTGAAGGGAACCCATCGTTTCGGCATCAAAGGCAAATTGGCTCCTCGTTACATTGGACCTTGTCGCATTCTCGCTAAACGAGGAGAAGTTGCCTACCAGTTGGAACTACCTCCGCACCTCTCCAGAGTCCACGATGTCTTCCATGTTTCTCAACTCAGGCGTTGCTTCTCGGATCCTATCCATGGAGTGGACCACGAAACGCTTGATCTCCAATATAATCTTACATATCGAGAGTACCCCATTCGTATCCTCGATCAGGCCGAGCGTACCACTCGACGTCATAATATCAAGTTTCTCAAAGTACAATGGTCGCACCATTCTGAGGATGAAGCAACTTGGGAAAGGGAGGATCGTCTTCGACTTGAGTATCCCGCCTTCTTTCCGGAGGAACCCAAATCTCGGGACGAGATTCTTTTGAGTGGGGGTGAGTTGTCACACCCTAGTTAGCCATGCATTAGAGTGTTGCATCATGTTTACTCTTTCATCAGAAACCTGAAATGGGGATGACAGAACCCCCAGTCCCCTCTGAAACCAATTAGGGTTTACTAAAAACGTTTTCAATGAACCTGAAATGCCCTTCTAAAATGCCCATCATTTTTGTCTTGGTTCAGAACCTCTGCCAAAAGTGATGCACATTTTCCTAGGCCATCTTAGGGTTTTTGAATTAAATCATAAATATTTGAATTTGGGCATTTAAAATTATATAAAATATTTAAATGCTCAAATATCTCCAAACTAAAATGTTTCATGTTGGAAATAATCCAACTATGGACCAGGAGTAGTTTGGTGATTTTAGGAGTTGCCTAAGTATTTTATTTAATTCAACAAAGTTGCAGAAGTATTAGAAAAACAGAAAACAGAAAGAAAATGGAAAAACTTACCTGACGCCTGCTCCCGGCCCACCTGCCGGCCCAGCCCAGCGCCGCTCCAGCGAGCTGCTTGCCGGCCAGGCAGGCAGGCAGGTGCCCGACGGCGACCACAGCGCGCGCCACGCACCTGCTCGCCGCCTCGCCGCTCCCCGCGCCCGGTGACGTCGTGGATCAGCCTCCCTCGCTCCCCCGAACCCCCCAGACACCCCCTC